>NC_088791.1:338907479-339212979 GCF_011386835.1 Chrysemys picta bellii
GGTCAGCACTGCTGACTGGGCTGTCAAAAGTCCGGTTGGCGTGAGGCTGGCAGGCTCCCTACCTGGCTCCGCGCGTCTCCCCGCAAGCAGCGACATGTCCCTCGGCTCCTAGATGGAGGGACGGCCACAGCCCCATGCACAGCCCCCACCCCGAGCGCTGGCTCCTCATCTCCCATTGCTTGGGAGCCGCGGCCAATGGGAGCTGCAGGGGTGGCACCTGAGGGTGGCGACAGCGTGCAGAGCTGCCTGACTGCGCCTCCGCCGAGGAGCCAAGGGACATGTCGCCCTTTCCCTGGAACCAGCTGAGGTAAACACCACCCGGAGCCCGCACTCCAAAACCCCTCCTGCACCCCAACCCCCTGCCCCAGCTCTGAGCCCCCTCCTGCACCCAAGCTTGGGGATTGGTCCTGCTTTGAGCAGGGGGCTGGACTAGATACCTCCTGAGGTCTCTTCCAACCCTGATATTCTATGACTCTATGATTCCCTCCCAGAGTCTGCACCCCCCCCCCAACATCGCAACACCCTACCCCAGCCCTGAGCCTCCCCTGCACCCCAAGCCCCTCATCCCCAGGCGCACCCCAGAGCCCACACCCGCAGCCGGAGCCCTCACCAGCCCCCACATTCCAACTGCCTGCCCCAGCACTGAACCCCTTCCCCCACCCGTCATCCCCAGCCCCATCCCAGAGCACACACACCCAGCTGGACCCTCCTCCCGCACCCCAACCCCCTGCCCCAGCCCTGAACCCCAGCCCTCACCCAAACTCTTTCCTGAAACCCCCGTCCCACCCCCCTGCCGCAACTTGGACCCCCTCCGGCACTCCAAACTCCTCGTCACCAGCCCCGAGCCCACACCCCCAGCTGGAGCCCTCACCCTCAGACCCCAACCTCCTGCCCCAGCCTGCATCCACCTCCCACACCCTGAACCCCTCATTTCTGGCCCCAGTCCAGAACCTGCACCCCCACCCCAAAGCCCATGTCCCCTCCCACACCCCAACCCCCTGCCTCAGCCCAGACCCCTCCCACACTCCGAACCTCTCATCCCTGGCCCCACCCCAGAGCCCACACCCCCAGCCGAAGCCCTCACCCCCTCCCACTCCCCAACCACCTGCCCCAGCCCGGTGAAAATGAGGGAGTGGAGTGAGGGTGGGGGAGAGCGAGCGACAGAGGGCGGGGGCAATGGAGTGAGCGGGGGTGGGGCCTCGGAGACGGGGCGGGGCAGGGCCTCGGTGATGGGGTGGCAATGGAAGGGGCCTTGGAGAAGGGTTAGGGCAGGGGTGTTCGGTTTTGTGTGATTAGAAAGTCAGCAGCCCTAACGCTGACTTTCGGGGGCAGGGGGCAAAGCCGGGGGGCCTGCTGTAGTCTGATCAATGGCTGGAGTTCCAAGTGGTGCCTGTTGGCTCACAGTGGAGCAAGTTCAGCCTTTCCTTTCGAAAACTCAGCCTGGCATTTTGAAGGAGAATCTCAGCTTTCTTCTTCCTTTCAAGTGAGTCGCTCTAGATTTTATGGGTGTCGGTAAATACTTGAAAATGTGAACTCCAAAGGCTCAAAAACCAGAGAGCAAATCATTTATTGATTTATTAACCTCATGATTTGGGGGACATGACATGATTTTTGAACATGGGGTGTTGGCCCTACTGCCTCTGCGTCTAACCCTTGGCAGGGGGAAATGTACTTCCTCCTCGTGGGTTGCCAATTTAGGTTGGACGTATTCCTGAAGGTTTCATAACATGACATAATCCTTAATTAAAGATTAATCTTGAATTCATGGAGACACCAAGCCAATCCTGGAGGCTCGGCAACCCTACCTGCAACACAAGCCGCCTTCTCTCAAGAAGAAACACCTACAAGCGACGTCCCCCAGCTCTGCCCACTCTCTGTTTTCTTGCTCCATTTTATCATTCTGTCTTCATCACAAATCACCCTTTCCCCTGCCCTGTGGGTCATTCTATCTGTTCCTCTTCCTTGCCTGTCTCTCTCCCTCCATCTTTGTTCCTCGTTCTCTGGTCCCACCTGTTTCCTCCCTCCCTTGCTCTCTACCTCATCTTCTGCTTTGCCCACCCTTGATTCATCTCCTACCTAGAAATTTAGCCAGGAGAGTAGGGGTAACCCCCCAATTCTGGCAAAAAGTGGTGTGGATCTTCAACAACGACCCCTGATTGGGATCTCAGTTTTACGGCTCCTCCGGCAGGTGGTCCAGCAGCAGAGCGCCCCCTAGCCCCATTGGCTCAGTATTGACACAAGGGACCTCCAGCTCCTGCATTCCAAGCGGTGCACGCTGGAAGATTCATAGTTGGCCAGGGGGAAATCAGACCAAATCTGAGTGACATTTGATGAGGAGGTAAACAATCATGAGTTAAAAGGTCTTGCAAAAACAAATCCTCAGGTGCCCGCAGATGCTCCTACACATTGGCATTCTCTGACATCACGGCCTGCTCCTGTTCCTCCTCCTGTTCATGTGTAGATAAAAGCCTGAAACACTTGGAGAGCTTTAATTCTCTCTGCCCCATGCAGAGGTAATAGGATAAATGATCCACACCTCTGCTTACTTCTCTGTGGGGAAAACACACCTGTTCTGCATTGCTCGAGCCACAGGGTGACTCATGGGAATGCAAACGTTCTCACTGACCTCCCGAGAGCCACATCAAACACGGAGCCGTGGCAGGAAACCAACCTACCAGACTGTAGGTCACGGCAAGTTTGGCTCTGGACTGTATTTCACCTGCAAACTGTTAACAATACAGGCAGCTCCAGAGGGAGTGCCACCAAAACACCCCCGGTTCAGCTTTGTGTTGACAAGAGCAGCTAAGGACACGGACAATAACAGACCCAGAGCTAGGTTCTTGACACCACTGGTTCCCTAGGGCATAGGTTTCTCGCCCTATGCCCAGTGCAATTCAAATCTGTTATTATTATTATTTATTTGGATTTCAGTAGGACCTAATGGCCCCAGTCCATTGTGCCAGGTGCTGTATATGTATTTGTTATTTATATTACCATACGATTTAGGTGCCCCAGTCCTGGACTAGGCCCCATTGTGCCAGGTGCTGCACAAACACAACACAAAAGACAATCCCTGCCATGAAGAGCTGACAATCTATCAATGGGATCAATCTTCACACTGTGCACAGTCTCTTCACAAGCGCACAGTCAAGCTGTGGAACTCCTTGCCAGAGGATGTTGTGAAGGCCAAAACTATAACAGGGTTCAAAAAAGAACTAGATAAATTCATGGAGGATTAGGGTTGCCACACGGCCAGTCTGAGTTCCGGCTTGTGTGTCCAGGTGCCATTTGACAAGACCTGATATCTGGGTGTTTTGGATCTGGAGTAGAAGAGGTGGATCAGAGGGTGTGGTCACCATGATTTCACCAGCTTCCACCCCACCATCAACCTCAGCCTGGACTAATCTACACAGGAGGTCCACTTCCTAGACACCACCGTACAAATAAGCGATGGCCACATTAACACCACCCTATACCGAAAACCCACCGACCGCTACGCCTACCTTCATGCCTCCAGCTTCCACCCCGGTCACACCACACGATCCATCGTCTACAGCCAAGCACTGAGGTACAATCGCATCTGCTCCAACCCCTCAGACAGAGACCAACACCTACAAGATCTTCACCAAGCATTCTCAAAACTACGATACCCACACAAGGAAATAAAGAAACAAATCAACAGAGCCAGACGTGTACCCAGAAGCCTCCTGCTACAAGACAGGCCCAGAAGAGAAACCAACAGAACTCCACTGGCCATCACCTACAGTCCTCAGCTTAAACCTCTCCAACGCATCATCAGTGATCTACAACCCATCCTGGACAATGATCCCTCACTTTCACAGACCTTGGGAGGCAGGCCAGTCCTTGCCCACAGACAACCTGCCAACCTTAAGCATATTCTCACCAACAACCACGCACCGCACCATAACAACTCTAACTCGGGAACCAACCCATGCAACAAACCTCGATGCCAACTCTGCCCACATATCTACACCAGCAACACCATCACAGGACCTAACCAGATCAGCTACTACATCACCGGCTCATTCACCTGCACGTCCACCAATGTTATATATGCCATCATATGCCAGCAATGCCCCTCTGCTATGTACATTGGCCAAACTGGACAGTCACTACGCAAGAGGATAAATGGACACAAGTCAGATATCAGGAATGGCAATATACAAAAAAAAAAAAAAAAAAAAGGAGAACATTTCAACCTCCCTGGCCACACAATAGCAGATGTAAAGGTAGCCATCTTACAGCAAAAAAACTTCAGGACCAGACTCCAAACAGAAACTGCTGAGCTCCAGTTCATTTGCACATTTGACACCATCAGATCAGGATTAAACAAAGACTGTGAATGGCTATCCAACTACAGAAGCAGTTTCTCCTCCCTTGGTGTTCACAGCAACTGCTAGCAGAGCACCTCACCCTCCCTGATTGAACTAACCTCGTTATCTCCACACTGATTTATACCTGCCTCTGGAGATTTCCATTACTTGCATCTGAAGAAGTGAGGTTCTTACCCACGAAAGCTTATGCTCCCAATACTTCTGTTAGTCTCAAAGGTGCCACAGGACCCTCTGTTGCTTTTTACAGATTCAGACTAACACGGCTACCCCTCTGATACTTCATTCTGGTTGACACACACATCCCTGTTTGTGCTGTTGAAATGTACAAAAAAGTCACCTCCTGCTCTTGAGCTTTTCTGTCCACCACATTGCTCCCTGCCCTCTTCCTTCCTGTCTGTGTTCTGTGCCAGCCGCTGTTCTGCTGGCTGGTTCCCCACCAGGGGGAGCTCAGTGGCTTTCCTGCACCTGCTCCAGTGCAGCTGCTGCCCTTAGAGGGGCAGAGCAGAAGGAGACTGAGGAGAGCAGCAGAGATGCGAGGCGTTACTTGCCTGGGCCTCTCTGAGGCGGTGGAGTGTTCCCTGAGCTTTAATGGGTCGCTAAGACATGTAGCAGTTCCTGAACTGCTCCCCTGGGAGGGGCTTTAGGAGCACTGCAGGTGGGCGACTGTGGACCCAACTAGAGGAGTGCAGGCAGCCAGCAGCGCAAAGGTCCACAGCCACTAGTGGTTGCCACTTCCTCCTCCTCCTCCTCCTCAATCTAATGCAGGGCCATCTGGAGCTGCTTTCCCCCAACTACCTGCTGCACCAGTGCCCCAGCCTGCGTGAGAGAGAACAGTCCAAACTCTCACATTCTTGTTAACTGTTTGAAATGGGCCACCCTCGTTACCACTACAAAAGTAATTTTTCCTCCCTTGGTATTCTACTGTTAATTGAATTGTCTCGTTAGACTGACCCCCCCCTCCCCCACTTGGTAAGGCAACTCTCATCTTTTCATGTACTCTGTGTGTGTGTGTGTGTGTGTGTGTGTATATCTATCTATCTCTCTCTCTCTATATATATATATATATATCTGCTACTGTATTTTCCACTCCATGCATCTGATGAAGTGGGTTCTCGCCCACGAAAGCTTATGCCCAAATAAATTTTAGTCTCTACGGTGCCACAAGGACTCCTTGTTGTTTTTGGTGATGCAGACTAACACGGCTACCCCTCTGAAATTTGTTGACTTATTGTCCCTATGGGAGCTCCATGTTAGGATGGGCACATGTCCGTGCCCCCGTTGCGATTGAAAATTTTCATCAGCAGTGCCATGTGCCTGCACCCGATGCTTTCTCATGCTCCGGTACAAGGATATATAGGGAAGGGCAGATCCACCACCACTCCCGTTCTTCTTCAAATTGATGCAGCCGTGTATTCTATTTGTGTGTGTGCACGCCTAGCACACTGGAGCTGGAGAACGTTGCCTAGTAGTACCTGTAGCAGGGTGCACTTGCACCCTGAGGTCCTACCCCTTTCTGGGCCACAGAAAGGGGGTGCTACCCTGACCCCTTTAGTGCCTTTTCCCCACCCATGGCTAGAGTCGGAGCTCCGTGTGGGGTTTCCCATCTTGTGCTTTTGGTCTCGGTCTCTGAGAAATGTTTTCTTGTATATAGTAGTTCATAGGACCTTGGTTAAATTTAGTGTTAGCATATTATTAGAAGTAGTTGGCTGCCCTGTGTGATTGCCTCTCCAGGGTTCAAGCATTGTCCATCATGCAAGGGGCATTTCTAACAGTGATTCCCACACAAGGTGCTTATTGGGTTGTGACGAAGGACACATTTAAAGAGCCAGGAGCCATCTGCAAATTGTTCACAAAGGGGACTCAGGTGGCGAGAGACTTGCAGCTGCATCAGTACCAGTTGGAGCAGGCCATGAGGCTGTCACCTTCAGATCCGGGAAGTGATGCTGCTCTGTGCCTAGGCTCTGGTGTTTCCCCCAAGAGGAAGAGGGGGTATTCTCCCTCCTCTGGTTCCATGAAGAGGTCCCATAAAAACAATTGGGCTTGGAGAGATTCCTCCTCTGCTTCTCAGAGGTGTGCTGACCAGCACCGTACTCCTCCGGCACGCAGGATGGAGCAAGTCTGTCTAACCGCTTCCCGGTACTGTGCCGAGAGCAGCGAAAGCCCATATGGTTAACTCTGGTTGCGGCCATGGGATGTCCATTGAGTCCAGTGCAGACTGTCGCCAGACTGGTGACGTACCAGATGGCCTCAGACCTGCTTTGCCTCTCGGTCCTGGACTCTCCACTGCTTCCAGAGTGCTCTGGTGGCATGGCTTTTTCCACTTCATCCTCCGTTGTGCCCTTGGCACCTTCTGGCTGTATCGCAGAGCTCGTGGGCTCATTGGCACCACAGGTTGCACTGCCTGGGCCTCAGACGGTGGAGTCGAGATGGACGCCAGACCCAGCACCGGATGTCCCCTCGACGTTTGCCTTTTTCAATGCCATCATTGTCTTGGCAGCAGATCCCTTCGTCCAGTTCAATACCACTCTTTGCCTTGGTACTGGGTGCTTCTCCCAGTGAAGGGGTGGGAGTCTCTCTCATTTGGTACCACCAGTGCCTCGTTCCTCTTTGACACCAATGCCGCCCCTGTACTGGGCTTTAGATGAGTCTATTTGCTTGTCCCATTGGGGCTGGCTTCCCCATTGTCACCAGAGAACCTCCCGGGACTCGTCAAGATCCAGGTGGGGGTTGTTCTCCCTGTCATCATTGGACAGGCGCCAGAAATCACCCTCGGATTGCCATTGGTACTAGGATTGGCATCTGTCCCGCAGTTGGGAGAGGGGCTCCTGGCCTTAGTGCCTACTGTCCACTAATCCCACCCCTACCTATTGTCACTGCACCTCAAGGATTGGCTCCTCTATGGGTCTTGGGTCTAGAACAGGATCGTTCTCTTGACATCAAGGCAGTACTGCTGAATAGCAGAAAAACCACCACCAGGAAACCTTACCTACAGAAATGGAACTGTTTCCAAATGTGGTGCACTTCGTGCTCTGTATCTCCTGCTGAGTCTTCCCTCAGGCACATACTTGACTACCTGTTAAATCTGAAAACTCTGGGTTTGTCTCGGAGTTCTTTCAAGGCTCACCTCGCTGCTATTACAGCATGTGATTTGATTTTGACAAATAGGGAGGAACTGGTTGAGAATTTGAAAGTGGAAGGCAGCTTGGGTGAAAGTGATCATGAAATAGTAGAATTCATGATTCTAAGGAATGTTAGGAGGGAAAACAGCACCAAAAAAAAAATGGATTTCAAGAAGGCAGACTTTAGCAAACTCAGGGAGTTAGTAGATAAGATCCGATGGGAAGCAAGTCTAAGGGGGAAAACAGTTCAAGAGAGTTGGCAGTGTTTCAAAGAGACATTATTAAGGGCAGAAGAGCAAACTATCCCATTGCGTGGAAAGATAGGAAGTATGGTAAGAGACTACCCTGGCTTAACCAGGAGGTCTTCAATGATCTGAAACTCAAAAAAAGTCCTACTCTAAGGTGGTTGCATAACTGGATGGAAAACCATTCTCAGAGAGTAATCATCAGTGGTTCACAGTCATGCTGGAAGGGCATATCAAGTGGGGTACCGCAGGGATCAGTTCTGTTCAATATCTTCATCAATGATTTAGATAATGGCATAGAGAGTACACTTATAAAGTTTGTGGACTATACCAAGCTGGGAGGGGTTGCAAGTGCTTTGGAGGACAGGATTAAAATTCAAAATGATCTGGAGAAATGGTCTGAAGTAAATAGGATGAAATTCAATAAGGACAAATGCAAAATACTCCACTTAGAAAGGAACAATCAGTTGCACACATACAAAATGGGAAATGACTGCCTAGGAAGGAGTACTGCGGAAAGGGATCTGGGGGTCATAGTGGACCACAAGCTAAATATGAGTCAACAGTGTTGCAAAAAAAGCAAACATCATTCTGGGATGTATTGACAGGAATTGTAAGCGAGACATGAGAAGTAATTTTTCCGCTTTACTCCATGCTGATTATACCTCAGCGGGAGTATTGTGTCCAGTTCTGGGTGCCACATTTCAGGAAAGATGTGGACAAATTGGAGAAAGCCTAGAGAAGAGCAACAAAAATTATTAAAGGTCTAAAAGACATGACCTGTGAGGGAAGATGGAAAAAATTGGGTTTGTTTAGTCTGGAGAAGAGAGAACCGAGAGGGGACATAAGTTTTCAAGTACATAAAAGGTTGTTATAAGGAGGAGGGAGGTAAATTGTCCTTGTTAACCTCTGAGAATAGGACAAGAAGCAATGGGCTTAAATTGCAGCAAGGGCAGTTTAGGTTGGACATGAGGAAAAACTTCCTAACTGTCAGGGTTAGTTAAGCACTGGAAAAATTACCCGGGATTGTTGTGGAATTTTCATCACTGGAGATTTTTAAGAACAGATTAGACAAACATCTGTCAGGGATGGTCTAGATAATATTTAGTCCTGCCATGAGCGCAGGGGACTGGACTAGATGACCTCTTGAGGTCTCTGTGACGTTGTGCAGTCTATATGGTTTTATAAAAACATGATAATAAGTGAATATAATGTAACTGGGATAGTTTTAGAAAAATATGGTAAAAAGTGAATATAACATAACTGGGATGTGCTTCATACAAAAGGTCTCTTGTAAGGTATCATTACAAAGCTTATAATCTATTGAGTGTGATCATCCGATTTGTATAAATGTACCACTCTTGTATCTAAAACTAGAAATATAAAATATAACTCTGAGGGCCTATTGTAATTATGTAAAGTGTGGGCCATTAATGATGGTTTGGAATCTTGATGACTCCCATTGTCTGCAGATGGCTGTATTTACCTGTGAGTCTTCCTGTATATGTGTGTGCTGGCAAGTGAGTAATGAAGTCTTGCAGTGACATGTGATCATGTCACCTGAACTGGAATCCATCTTTAACCTGGTGCTTTTCCAGTGAGGGGGGGTGGAAACCCAGAGGGACAAAGGGTTCCCGCCTTATGCAAAAGATATATAAAGGGGTGGAAGAGAACAAAGGGGGGAGGAGCCATCATGAAGAATCCCCTAGCCACCACCTGAGCTGCAACAAGAGCTGTACCAGGGGAAAGAATTGTGCCCAGGCCTGGAAGGTGTCCAGTCTGAGAAAAAACTTACTGAAGCATCTCTGAGGGTGAGATTATCTGTATTCTGTTTGATTAGGCATAGATTTGCGCATTTTATTTTATTTTACTTGGTGACTTACTTTGTTCTGTTTGTTACTACTTGGAACCACTTAAATCCTACTGTCTGTATTTAATAAAATCACTTTTTATTTAGTAATCTACTCAAAGTATGTATTAATACCTGGGGGAGCAAACAACTGTGCATATCTCTCTATCAGTGTTATAGAGGGCGAACAATGTATGAGTTGCCCTGCATAAGCTTTATGCAGGGTAAAACGAATTTATCTGGGTTTAGACCCCATTGGGAGTTGCGCATCTGAGTGCTAAAGACAAGCACACTTCTGTGAGCTGTTTTCAGGTAAACTTGCAGCTTTGGGGCAAGTGATTCAGACCCTGGGTCTGTGTTGGGGCAGACAGGAGTGTTCTGGAGTCCTGAGCTGGCAGGGAAAACAGGAGCAGAGGTAGTCTTGGCACATCGGGTGACAGCTCCCAAGGGGGTTTCTGTGATCCAACCTGTTACAGTCTCTTCCAGGCCTCTGATTCTATGATTTCAGCCACCAGTTGGCAGATTCTCAGTTTTCAGACATCCTTCAACTGCAAGATTCCTTAAGGGTCCGGCTAACTTTGTTCCATCCAGTATGAGTGCCTATTCCTCCTTGGGACCTTAATTCATTGCTTAACTCCTTTAAAAACTCTCCTTTTGAACCCATGGGGACTTGTTTGTTTCTTCATTTGTCCTTCAAACTTATTCCTCATAGCTATCACCTCTGCCAGTAGGCTAGGGGAGCTTGGAGCTTGTATCACTGATCCACTGTACACAGTTTTCTATCATGATAAGGAGACATTGCATCCCCATACTTGTTTCCTTCCTAAGGTGTCACCAGATTTCCACATCAACCAGGATATCCAGGAGCCGGTGTCTTACCCCGAGCCTCACTCTTTGAGAGTAGAGGCCAGTCTTCATACCCGGGACATGAGAAGAGCTCTGGACATCTACCTATATAGGACTAACCCTTCGGGGCTTCTCACAGATTCTCTCTCCTGTTGAGACAATGAAAGGTCACCTAGTTCCCACACAACAACTATCAAACCAGATTTCAGGTGACATTTTAGCATGTTACAAGTTTTCTGGGGTACATCCTCCCCCCCCCCCCACTCTGGTAACTGCTCACTCCACTCGGCTCAATCTACCTCAATACCCCTACTTAGAAAGGTATCTGTCATGGACATTTGTAAATGCCATTTGGTCCTCTTTACGCACGTTTTCCCAATGTCCTGCTGTGGTGCATGCTTCCCCAGTGAATGCGGACTGGGGCGAAGCTGTTCTCCAATCTGCACGGAGTCTGCCTCCTTAGCACCCTCCTCCATATTGAGATGCAGCTCTCCTGAAGTGGAGCCCTCAGATGGACAATAACTCAAAGAAGACTTACCTTACCTGTCCAGTAACTGGAGTTCTTCAAGATGTTTTGTCCCGATGGATGTTCCACCACCCACCCTCCTTCCCCTGAGCTTCAGAGTCCTGTTGGGATTTGAGGTTGAGAAGGAACTGGAGCTGCAGTGGGTCAGCCCCTCCCTAGATCAGGGGTGGCCAACTAGTGGCTCCGGAGCCACATGCGGCTCTTCTGAAGTTAAATATGCGGCTCCTTGTATAGGCACCGACTCCGGGGCTGGAGCTACAGGCGCCAACTTTCCAATGTGCCGGAGGGTGCTCACTGCTCTGCCACAGGCCCTGCCCCCACTCTGACCCCTCTGACCCCCTCCTCTGAGCCGGCCGTGCCCTCGCTCCTCCTCCTCCTCCCCCCCCCCCCCCCGAGCCTCCTGCATGCCACAAAACTGCTGATCGGGAGGTGCAGGGAGGGAGGGGGAGGTGCTGATCGTCGGGGCTGCTGGTGGGCGGGAGGCGCTGAGAGCTGGGAGGAGGGAGCAGATGGGGGGCTGCTGACGTATTATTGTGGCTCTTTGGCAATGTCCATTGGTAAATTCTGGCCCCTTCTCAGGCTCAGGTTGGCCACCCCTGGGTTAGATGCTCTTGTACTACAGCCTGAGGAAATGTAGGGTGTAGGTGTGAACCCATGGGCAGTGCTGACAAAAATCTCTGGTCAAGAGTACATGGATGGGCACAGCCTGAGATGGAACACCTCCAGGGACAAAACACCTTGAAGAACTCCAGCTACTGGTAAGTAACCTCTCCTCCTGCAATATTAATTCAGTGTCAGTAGATCATGCTGCAGAAAGCCCCAAACTTGCTTATTTTTTAAAGACTTTTATGATTGTCTGATCGTTTCTAATGCAAAAGGCTCCATCGATAAATGGCAACTTGTCGAACCAGGGTGGACATCTGAATTCTCTGATTTCAACTGCAAGCACAGGGGACATTTAAAGTGGTTTGTTGTTAAACCTCGCTGCCTTGTGTCTGAGATGTGAACTGGGGACACTGAGGGGTCCATGGCCAGTCAGCTGTGACACAAGGAATTGGGAAGTTGTGCCGCATAGCAACTAGATGCAGAAATCGCTGGGTGAGGTTCTCTGGCCTGTGTGGTGCAGGAGATCAGATTAAGAACATAAGAACTGCCGTACTGGGTCAGACCAAAGGTCCATCCAGCCCAGTATCCTGTCTTCCGACAGTGGCCAATGCCAGGTGCCCCAGAGGGAGGGAACCTAACAGGCAATGATCAAGTGATCTCTCTCCTGCCATCCATCTCCACCCTCTGACAAACAGAGGCTAGGGACACCATTCCTTACCCATCCTGGCTAATAGCCATTAATGGACTTAACCTCCATGAATTTATCCAATTCTCTTTTAAATGCTGTTATAGTCCTAGCCTTCACAACCTCCTCAGGCAAGGAGTTCCACAAGTTGACTGTGCACTGTGTGAAGAAGAACTTCCTTTTATTTGTTTTAAAACTGCTGCCCATTAATTTCATTTGGTGGCCCCTAGTTCTTATATTATGGGAACAAGTAAATAACTTTTCCTTATTCACTTTCCCCACATCACTCATGATTTTATATACCTCTATCATATTCCCCCTTAGTCTCCTCTTTTCCAAGCTGGAAAGTCCTAGCCTCTTCAATCTCTCCTCATATGGGACCCGTTCCAACCCCCTCATCATTTTAGTTGCCCTTCTTTGAATCTTTTCTAATGCCAGTATATCTTTTTTGAGATGAGGAGGCCACATCTGTACGCAGTATTCAAGATGTGGGCGTACCATGGATTTATATAAGGGCAATAAGATATTCTCCGTCTTATTCTCTAGCCCCTTTTTAATGATTCCTAACATCCTGTTTGCTTTTTTGACTGCCGCTGCACACTGCGTGGACGCCTTCAGAGAACTATCCACAATGACTTCAAGGTCTTTTTCCTGATTAGTTGTAGCTAAATTAGCCCCCATCATATTGTATGTATAGTTGGGGTTATTTTTCCCAATGTGCATTACTTTACATTTATCCATATTAAATTTCATTTGCCATTTTGTTGCCCAATCACTTAGTTTTGTGAGATCTTTTTGAAGTTCTTCAGTCTGCTTTGGTTTTAACTATCTTGAGCAGTTTAGTATCATCTGCAAACTTTGCCACCTCACTTTTTACCCCTTTCTCCAGATCATTTATGAATAAGTTGAATAGGATTGGTCCTAGGACTGACCCTTGGGGAACACCACTAGTTACCCCTCTCCATTCTGAAAATGTACCATTTATTCCTACGCTTTGTTCCCTGTCTTTTAACCAGTTCTCAATCCATGAAAGGATCTTCCCTCTTATCCCACGACAACTTAATTTATGTAAGAGCCTTTGGTGAGGGACCTTGTCAAAGGTTTTCTGGAAATCTAAGTATACTATGTCCACTGGATCCCCTTTGTCCATGTGTTTGTTGAACCCTTCAAAGAACTCTAATAGATTAGTAAGACACAATTTCCCTTTACAGAAACCATGTTGACTTTTGCCCAACAATTTATGTTCTTCTATGTGTCTGACAATTTTATTCTTTATAATTGTTTCAACTAATTTGCCTGGTACTGACGTTAGATTTACCGGTCTGTAATTGCCGGGATCACCTCAACAGCCCTTTTTAAATATTGGTGTTACATTAGCTATCTTCCAGTCATTGGGTACAGAAGCCGATTTAAAGGACAGGTTACAAACCATAGTTAGTAGTTCCGCAATTTCACATTTGAGTTCTTTCAGAACTCTTGGGTGAATGCCATCTGGTCCCAGTGACATGTTAATGTTAAGTTTATCAATTAATTCCAAAACCTCCTCTCGTGACACTTCAATCTGTGACAATTCCTCAGATTTGTCACCTACAAAAGCCAGCTCAGGTTTGGGAATCTCCCTAACATCCTCAGCTGTGAAGACTGAAGCAAAGAATTCATTTAGTTTCTCCGCCATGACTTTATTGTCTTTAAGCGCTCCTTTTGTATCTTGATCATCCAGGGGCCCCACTGGTTGTTTAGCAGGCTTCCTGCTTCTGATGTACTTAAAAAACATTTCATTATTACCTTTTGAGTTTTTGGCTAGCTGTTCTTCAAACTCCCTTTTTGGCTTTTCTTATTACATTTTTACACTTAATTGGGCAGTGTTTATGCGCCTTTCTACCTCACTAGGATTGACTTCCACTTTTTAAAAGGAATCCAATGTGCGAGAACTGGTGACACTTTGGAGTTAAACTCCTGGGGATGTTGGGACCTGTCGAGGGTCTGAGTCACCCATTGTTACGACTGTGAATTAATGCGTTTGGAACTGTGCGTCAGCACAAGATGTAAATATGGCTCCGTGACAGATTCTCCATGGCCTGTCAAGTCTGGTATCTTGCCACAGGCAGCGCCCAATGCCTGACTCCCTGCGATAATACATAATCCTGCATCTCACACTGTGCTAAGTGCATGGGGTCACTGTCTCCTGGTCAGACACAAACCTGGACTAAAATCCTTTAGCGCTGAAGGCTGAATTCCTGCGGTAAATACAGTGCAGCACTAGATGTTCCACATTAAGAGCATCGGGTGTGTGTAGACACCCAGTTTATGGCCTCATAAAGTCGAGGGCCAGATCCTCAGCTGGTGTAGATCAGCATAGTTCCATTGATATCAGTGGAGCTATGCTGACCTACACCAGTCAAGGTTTGGACCTGGCCCATAAAGTGAAGCAGGAAGGAAGCTGGTTGTAGTGTTCGGTTTGTCTCCCTTTGGAAATGGTTTATGGGAGCATCTAGGGCATCAGGTGCTTCTCTCTCCAATATCAAATGAATTCGCTGATCTCTGCTCAGCAGATACAGAAAGCCCAGAGTAGCCTGTGCCCACAGTGTGTAATGGTGTTTAAGCAAGTCTACTCTAGGGTATCAGCCACTTCTCGCAACCCTGCTGGAGCCAGTGAAAAGACCACAGTACAGGAGGCCTGGCGACAATGGTACCATGGGAAGAGAACAGGGTGTTTTTGGTTTGTTTGGTCACCCATTTAAATTAGTTTCCTTCTCTCCACATTTTCAGGCCTCTTGACCTGGATGTCACTGCAGGAAACTTCTTGTGCTAAAGGTTCCCGTGCTGGCGATGCTCCGTGCTGCACCCCTTCCGAAGCTGCACGTGCCATCGTAGCAATTGGACAAAGAGCAGCAGGCACACGCTGAACCTGGGAAAGGCAGCAGGGATGAAGCTAGAATGGCAGAAACACTTGGAGGTTCTTGCTGGAAGTGCTGGTTTTGCCCGGGGTCTGGGCGTGACTGACCACTCGCAAAAGGCAGCGAGAAGCTCACGGGCTTGCTGGATTTCTCACTGCTCCTGGGTGAATGTGCTGCATCCCTGGCAAGACATGCTTCTGACTATCTTTGGCTGGCTGGAAACTGCTCTCTTCCCCTTCTGAAGGCCTTGGCCACCGAGAGCTCCATGTTCATCCCCTCCTGATCGGACTGCTGCAGCTGGTTCCCCCCCTTTGGATGAGCACGACCGCTACCCACGAGCTGAGATTAGCGTAGCACGCTGGAGCCTTCCTAGTGCCTCACAAGGCAGCTGGTGACACATGGTCTCCAAGCTCCGCTGGCCATCTGTTCCTTTCCAGATTTCAGTTTCAGTCCTAGTCCTGATCTACAAGGCACTTACTGGGCTGGGAGAAAGCTCCCTCGAAGACCATCTGTCCACCCAAGGCTGTCCAAGGCAGCAGCATTCAACAGGAACGTTTTGACTAAACTGGCCCAGGAGAAGACTCCTGGGGGCAGGAGGCAGGGCATTTTCTGCAGCCTGGCTCCCTTTGTGGGACACCATGTCAGTGGACACAGGACATCAAGGAGTCCAGCCCTCACCATGTCTGGGTCTAAATGCAAGACAATCTCCCCCCCCAAAAAAAACTAGATAAGATGCTCTGATACCACTGTGATGGGCACGGTATGGAGTGTTCCAGGACCAGCCAGCAACTGGAGAGCCTGGAGATGAAGATAAAAGTCAAAAGGAAAGGAATATGGAAAGGTAAAAAGCATCTGCCCCTTAAACCTTGCACCTTGGGAACCAGGAGGCTGTGAGAGCACTTCACCTAGGGCACATTCAGTGCCACTGTTAATTGTTGTGTGGTGCTAAGATATACCACAGTGAGCAGTACATTAGATCTTTAAAAATGACATTTTAGTTCACAGAAAAGAGCTTGGTACATCCAGGAGCATTGTCCAAACTGTCTCTATTGGGCCAGCCTCATCCTTGGTGTGTCTCCCTTGACTTCAGGGGTGCAATACCCGGGATGAATGTGGCTTAGTGATTTCTCACTGACTTCCTCCTTGATGGCTGGTCTTTTCTGATGCACAATCCCATGTGGCTTTGCTTTTGTTTGCTTCTTTGGTCCTGTATCAGCATCAGTACAGCTGTTAGCACAGACCAGTTGCTTACCGTTGTATGGTAAAAACGAAGGATCAAGCTATTTTTGTCTATTTTTTGCCTCTTTGATATATAAAGAGAGCCTGAAATGTGGCTTCATTTTCTTTCTTGTTTCTTTTAATTCTAGAAATATCAGGAATGGCAGGAGTGTTACAGAATCTGACTAGAGATCACAGTTCATCTAAGGCCAGAAGAGACCGTTAGATCATCTAGTTTGACCTCCTATGTAACACCGGCTTGAGAGCTTCGTCCAGTGACTCCTCAGGCACAGTAATTCTGTTCAACTAAAGCCTATCTTCCAGAAAGGCCTCCAGCCTGGACTTCAGGATTCGTTTTCTTGTTACTTGTGCTGACACCCTACTAGCACCGTTGCCAACTTTCACGTGGTAAATTAGCACCCCGACTTTCACAATAAGCCAAAAATCAAGCGAATCCCATTTCAAAACAAGCCAATCCCTAAGAACCCCAACACTCTGTGCCTAGATCTCCCCCGGCGTGCAGTCTGGGACTGTGGTGGGCCCGCTGTGCACCCCTGACTCTCTTCCCTCCTTGCCCCAGCTTGCCAGGAGCCGATCAAGAAAAAGAAGCAACAAGCTACAAGCCAAACAAGCTACAAGCCAAAAACTAGCCAACAAGCAACTCACAAGCCAACAGTGTGCCCTTGTTGCCAAGAAGGCTAAAGGCATTTTGGGCTGTATAAGCAGATCAAGGGATTTGATCATTTCCCTCTATTCGGCATTAGTGAGGCCTCATCTGGAGTACTGTGTCCAGTTTTGGGCCCCACACTACAAGAAGGATGTGGAAAAATTGGAAAGAATCCAGCGGAGGGCAACAAAAATGATTAGGGGGCTGGAGCACATGACTTATGAGGAGAGGCAGAGGGAACTGGGATTGTTTAGTCTGCAGAAGAGAAGAATGAGGGGGGATTTGATAGCTGCTTTCAGCTACCTGAAAGGAGATTCCAAAGAGGATGGATCTAGACTGTTCTCAGTGGTAGCAGATGACAACAAGGAGTAATGGTCTCAAGTTACAGTGGGGGAGGTTTAGGTTGGATATTAGGAAAAACTTTTTCACTAGGAGGGTGGTGAAGCACTGGAATGGGTTACCTAGGGAGGTGGTGGAATCTCCTTCCTTAAAGGTTTTTAAGGTCAGGCTTGACAAAGTCCTGGCTGGGATGATTTAGTTGGGGATTGGTCCTGCTTTGAGCAGGGGGTTGGACTAGATGACCTCTTGAGGTTCTTTCCAACCCTGATATTCTATGATTCTAAGCCAAAAACAAGCCCAATTTCTGCATCTTTTTTGCGGGTTTGGCATGTCTGCCCACTACTTCTCTACATGTCCAGAGAGCCTTCCAGGGTAGATAAGACCTGATTATCTTATTCATTTATTGGCCCTGTGCTTGCTACCTTTAAAAATTGAAGCTTACAAAACATACCTTCGTGACAGAGCAGTGGGATTTTTTTTAACATATCCATTATAAGAATCCTGGGTTATTTCATACTATACTGTAACTAGGGCCGGATTAACCTTTTGTGGGCCCAGAGCCAAACATATTTGTGGGCCCCCATGGGGGTAATGGGGCCTGGTGTGGAGGGGCTGGTCGGGGCAATGGGGCACAGTATGGTGTGGGCAACCCGACTATGCTCAGCCCGGCACGAGGGCACTGTTTACAAACTGGCAGTCATCAGATGCACACTGACCTGCCCGGCCCTGCTCTGCCTTTGGGGGCAGGCCTGTACTGCGTGCCACACCGTCCTCTCACCCAGCACCCCTAGACCTCTATGCCCAGTGCCCCCCAGACCTGCTATGCCCAGCGCTCCTCACCAAGACCCCCCACCACAACTGCACAGTGTCCTTCATACCACCACCCCCACCTACAGACCCCTATGGCCAGCGCACCCCCGCTGAAACCCCCCACAGACCCATATGCTCAGCACTCTCCTGTCCAGAGACCCCCCAAACTTCCTATATCCAGCACCCCGAAACACATAAACCTCCCCCACTGCCCAGCGCCTCCGACCCCTTACTGCCTAGTGCCCCCCACAGATCCCCTAGAGACCCACTCCCCAGTGCCCGACCCCCTGGCTGCACTAACCAGCCCCTCTGGGAGGTGACTGTGTCCGCTGGACTATGGGGTGGCGAGCAGGACCTGCTTACTGGGAGCCATTCACACAGCAAGGCCTGGGCGCTGGACTGCCCCAGGCGAGGGGCCAGACCCAGTGTGAGGATGGGTTAGACGGCTCCGTAATGGGCCCATCCCAGTGTGGCCCAGTGCCATTGTAAACTGAGTGTAACAGTTTGAAAAGACAGTAAGTTGAATCTGGTCAGTTAACTACTTGTCACAACTCTAGACAACTTGAAATAGCAACTGCACTATTGTTCTTTCAACTTCATAGTCTCTCTCTGAGCTCACATTTTCCAGCCATGTTTATATCCATTTTCAGAGGTGAGACTTTAAAACAAGTGATGCTACTCAGATTCCATATGCAATTCCAAGCGATGACCATCGTCCCAAAATAGCTGGGTGTTCCAGCTAAAATCATTTTCAATAAAAGTACAATTCAACAGACACTACAGGAATCCCCACAGTTATGTACTATTCTAAATCTAAAGGGAAACTCTGGTATCTTAGCAACCATTCCTGTGCTGTGAACAAATGCTACCTTTTAAATAGTACTACAGTTTACATTATCATCACTAGGTTTCAGAGTGAACACACAACTGAGATGAATGATGGCCGTTCAGCCCTTTCAGAATTACCATTTTAGTCTGGGGACTACATCAGGTTGCATTTAGAACAGAGATGGGGAAACTACGGCCTGTGGGCCACATCCGGCCCACGGGACCGTCCTGCCTGGCCTCTGAGCTCCCGGCCAGGAAGGCTATCCCCCAGCCCCTCTCCTGCTGTCCTCCCTCCCCCCAGCCTCAGCTTGCCGCTCCATCAGCGCTCTTGCCTGCCGCTTCTGCAAGGCAGCGCAGCAGTGTGGCTGGCTCTAGCCGGGCAGTGGGGCTGCAAGCTCCTGCTGCTCTGAGCGGCGTGGTAAGGGGGCAGGGAGTCCTGGGGGGGCAGTCAGGGGACAGGGAGCAGGGGGCGGTTGGCTGGGGCAGAGGTTCGGGGGGGGCAGTCAGGGGACTGGGAACAGAGGGTTTGGATAGGTGTGGGAGTCCCGGGGGGCCTGTCAGGGGTCTGGATAGGAGTCGGAGCAGTCAGAGGACAGGGAGAAGGGGTTGCATAGGGGGTGAGGTTCCAGGGAGGCGGTTAGGGGCGGGGGTCCCGGGAGGGGGCGGTCAGTGGACAAAGAGTGGCGGGGGGAGGGTTGGATGGGTCAGAGGTTCTGAGGGGGGCAGTCAGGGAGCGGGAAGTGGGAGGATGGGGGCAGGAGCCAGGCTGTTTGGGGAGGCACAGCCTTCCCTACCCGGCCCTCCATACAGTTTCGCAACCCCAATGTGGCCCTCGGGCCAAAAAGTTTGCCCACCCCTGATTTAGAAGGTCTCCTTTGCAATCAGAAAGGGATAGCTTAACTATTTTTTTTTTTTTTTAAACAGTGGAAGCTTAATTTCTGCAGATGCTGCTGGGTCCACAAGAAAGGTACATGCTCCCAGATTCCAACCCCCCGCTTCCCCACCTTGTGTGGCTTGCTTTAGAGAGACTCTGTTCAAGCTCTGTAGAAGGAGAGGAGAAACCAATGTGTGTGACAACAAGGACAAGTACTGCACAATTAGTATTTCTAAAACAGAGCTCCAGGGCCAACAGGGTCAGATTGCCTTAGACTCTTGATCAGCCGTGGGCTGGCTGAGAGGAGGGGCTGGCGGAGGCGGCATAGCCTTCTAGTCTGAGAACCTTTACAAGTGCCTGTCTCAAAGGCCATGGCAAATTCAAGCTCAAAAACTCATTGAGGGATACAAAATGCCAACACATAAACGTCTTTGTTTCTCTGACCCGTCCCTTGCCTCTTTCCAGACAAGGCCATTTGCTAATAGGATTTAGATATTAAAGCTGAAAACAATAAAAGTAATGCAAAATTCATGTTAAAATCTTGAAATCCGGTACAACATATTCCTTCTTGAAGATTACAAAGAGGGATCCAATTTGTCAGGAAATATTATTTTGCTGTTGTTGTTCTGAGTTTTTAAGATCAGCAGTGACGTCTCTTTCCCAAATCTTCTTTGGAATATTTTCTTTAGACCAAGGGCTTTCGATGGTTCCTTCTGTTAGCGCAGAATTTTAATACCAATCTTTTCGTGTGTTGTGTGGGCGTGTGTGGGGAGAGAAAAGACTCAAACTCAAATTTGGCTTCTCTTTCCCCTCCCTCTTCCCCCAGAGCCATATGGTTAGCAGCTGCCCACGTTGGATGATTTAGTATGATTATATTTTAATTTTCAGCCTTTGGATTGAATTGATTTAAGTCACCGATGGCAGAAGGCTCCTCCCACTGTGGGCAGGGCTCTCCATCAGCCTTTCTTTAATACTTTCGGAAATACTGTGGTGTCACTGTTCAGTTACAGGAGTGTGGCATGCAAAGGTCACAGCAATTCAAGGGAATCCGCAGAAGAAGATAACACATGGGTTTGAAGAAGAGGTAAGTTGGCTTGTTCCTTGTGGCTGTAAAGTTGCCGTCTTGCTTGATTAAATACATAGATCAATGCTCTTTCCTGTCTGCTTTATACTTGGAAGGGGGGAAATTTCCTTCTGATTTTTCCTTTACACTTTGAGTGCATTGGATGTGATCCGACAGCAAATGAGTGACCTGCTCCCTGCATGAATTGCAGAGAGAAACAATGCCTAGCAGAGCCAGAGAATGGAGGGAACCAGTGACAAAGCTTTCGCTAGAGGGTGAATGGATTATTTGAAAGCAGGGGGTTCTGTAAGGTCCTAAAGCAGCCCCAAACTGCCTTGTTGAAGTGAAAAGGACCTGTGCTTCGTAACAACCCCAGTCAGCTCCCTGGGTATGAGGCAGCCAAATTCTTCCTAACCTGTTGAGGATACAAAGGGGCATGGGAAAAAACTTAAGTGATGGGTGGATTGTATGATTCGGTTTGAGAGGGGGGTGATTGAGGGAAGGGAGTTGGTGGTGGAGCATTTATAATGCATTGGATAAAAGGCTGTTTCCATAGTAAAAAAGAAGCAGGGGGTGGGGGTAAGGGAAGAAGTCTTTCTATCAGCTTGCCCAGTGTGTGAGCAGAGAGGTTGATGGAGGAATAAATAATCCATGAAATATTAACATCCAGGAATAGGTGTAAAGCCTCCGTACTTATTTCTAAAAGCTGAAACTGACGTGACATGGAATAGCGCAGTGTAACTTTCCCTACTGTGAATTTGTCTGCTCTGTGAGGTTTTGATGCAAAACTATTTCTTTTAAATGGATGTCTCAGCATTGGGCCAAATTCTGCTCTGTTACGCAGGTGTAACTTTGTAGTAAGAAAGTCTTCAGTGGAGCTCCATCAGGTTTCCACCTGCTATAGCTGAGAACAGGATTCAGCCCCAGCTTTTGTTTGCTTCTTATTGTCTAACTAGGCAAACTTTCTTTGAAGGCATACATAAAATAAATACACCTCTACCCCGATATACCGCAACCGGATATAACACGAATTCTGATATAACGCGGTAAAGCAGTGCTCCGGGGAGGGGGGCTGTGCACTCTGGTGGCTCAAAGCAAGTTCGATATAACGCGGTTTCGCCCATAATGCGGTAAGATTTTTTGGCTCCCGAGGACAGCGTTATATCGCGGTAGAGGTGTATACGGAAACAAGTGAATTTCACTCCTGGCTAAGTATAGGGCCAGATCCTCGCTTCTAGAGATCGCTGATGCTCCACTGAAATCAAAGAAGCTATGCAGACTTCCACCAGCTGAGGATCCTGTATCTATCTGTATTTTTTGGCCATTCCCATTCTGTAGACTGAAAATTCACACTGTCATTTCTCCTGAATACAGTCCTATACACAAGGTGTAGGACATGCCAGGTGGGAAGGGAAGGGTAGAAGTGGAAGGAGGAAGAATGTATTTCCTATGTGGCTCAAAAATTTCTCAGACTGATTTTTCTTCAATAAAAAATGCAGCTACATCCAAATTGAAATAGTTCATGAAAACAGTTTGATTTTGACTGAATCTTTAACAAAAATGAAACAAACTCTTACTTTTTCAAATTTTTTCATCAAAAATTGAAATTGTATGTGAGAAAATTAAAATGGTTTCATTTGAGATTTTTTTGTGCCAACGTGATTGGATTTTTTTGGATCAACTCTGCAATTTCTTTATGCCAGATGTAAGGGCTTATTTACCTGGGAAGCCTGGTTTCTAAATACATAGACAATAGAAGAAGCTCTCAGCCTCCAGCTACTTAAACTTCCCACATCTCTCTAGCAAAGGTATAAAGTTCAAAGGTCAGATGGGCTTTCATTGTCCTGTGTGGTGCAAGATTGTGCAAGGAATATCACACTTTACACGTGTCCCTGGGAGCTCCGTGCTGCTTGTGTGATTGAGATTTCACACAGGCATCAGCCTGTCTGGATCTCTTTGAGCTGTCAACTCTCCTGCTCCTTTCAAACTGCATCTTAAAATGGATTTTTTCTGTTTTACCTCAGCCTCTGAACATCTATCGCTGGGTTACTGCTGCTTTGACTGAGGGTTGGATCTCTCTTCTGTGCAAAGTCACAGTTGACAGGCTTTCTATATGTACATGCCATAGCCCTGTGCCCCCTCCCACACCCCAAACTCCTCATCCCCGGCCCCACCCCAGAGCCCTCACCCCCAGCCAGAGTCCTCACCCCCCCCACATCCCAATCACCTGCCCCAGCCCTGAGCCCCCTCCCACACCCCAAACCCCTCAGCCCCAGCCTGAGCCCTCACCCCCACATCCCAACCCTCTTCCATAGCCCTGTGCCCCCTCCCACACCCCAAACTCCCCGGCCCCACCCTACATTAAACGCTTACTGTTCCCAGTCCATTTTCACATTATTTTAAATATATATATCGGCTTACAAGGTGGGGGCAGGGACAGGACTTAGACCTGTTCTGACCACCACCAAAAATTATACAAACCTGCACCCATGAGTAGCACTTGGTACTGTAATGCCGTTCGAGCTGGGGAAAGACTGAAATGTGCCCTCATTGTAGCAGGCTCTGTCCCAGGGGCTCAGGAGCAGGTTTCTAGGGGTCATGACTCTCCCCCTAAGCTTGATGGCTAGATGGTCGGGGGGTCCCAAAACTTTTTTCGGTTGTGGCATAAGATCACAGTATGGAAAAGCCTGAGAGCTTGTGACCTGTGCAGACCTATGTGAGGACACGGCCGATGCCTCAAACAGCATTTTGTGACACCTTGTTTGCTGAGCCTTCTCCTCGGCAGCTCTTGCCAGCTAGAGTGGGATGCGGGTACCACCAGCCCTCACTGATTCTCCCTCCCCACTTTCCTATTGCAAAATGTTTGTGCTGA
The DNA here is from genome assembly GCF_011386835.1 of Chrysemys picta bellii. Lineage (NCBI taxonomy): Eukaryota > Metazoa > Chordata > Testudines > Emydidae > Chrysemys > Chrysemys picta. The sequence goes on from NC_088791.1 coordinate 338,931,279, forward strand.
CTCAGTTCAGAGCCCCTTTGACCATGAAACCGAGACATGCTAAATAATGAGGTCCGCAGCTATAGATCGGCTCACCTGTAGTCCCAGTAAGGGATGTATAGCAAACTAAACTCCTCTTAGGAAGTGATCAAGCTGATTCTTTGGGCAGCGCATCTGGCTGCCTCTCAATGAGATCGTCTTGACATAGATGAATGAACTCAACCCTGTGATTCCATTGGGTAGAAGAATGGTCTTCTGGATGGGCCCTGGCTGGGGAAATAGGAATTCAGTTCCCAGCTCTGGCTGTGTGTGATCTCGGGCAAGTCACTCAGACTCTGTACCCGAGTTCCTCATCTCAGTAATGGGGTAACACTTGCTTTTCCCCAGCCTTTGTCTTGCCTAAGCCCCTGGGTGTCTTCAATCTCTCACTGGGTATGTCTACACTACCCGCCGGATCGGCGGGTAGCAATCGATCTATCGGGGATCGATTTATCTCGTCTAGTGTAGACGTGATAAATCAATCCCTGATCACTGTCCCGTCAAGTGCTGAACTCCAGCTCGGCGAGAGGCGGAAACAAAGTCGATGGGGGAGCGGTGGCCATCGATCCCGCGCTGCGAGGACGCGAAGTAAGTGATTCTAGAACATAAGAACGGCCGTACTGGGTCAGACCAAAGGTCCATCTAGGCCAGTATCCTGTCTACTGACAGTGGCCAATGCCAAGTGCCCCAGAGGGAGTGAACTTAACAGGCAATGATCAAGTGATCTCTCTCCTGCCATCCATCTCCACCCTCTGACAGACAGAGGCTAGGGATACCATTCCTTACCCATCCTGGCTAATAGCCATTAATGGACTTAACCTACATGAATTTATCCAGTTCTCTTTTAAGTCTCTAAGTTGATCTAAGATACGTCGACTTCAGCTACGCTATTCTTGTAGCTGAAGTTGCATATCTTAGATCGATCCCCCCACCCCCCAGTGTAGACCAGGCCACTGTGTGTTTGTTCAGCACCTAACACAGTGGAGCTCTGAGTACAGTTGTTCCTATCATCCAATAATAATAGGTGGAATAGTTATGGGCTTTTCAGCTTCCCTCAGAAGAATGTGTGATGGAGCATTATTCACTTATGTAATCAAGCAGCAACTTTAATCAGTAAATTTCCCTTGCAAACTCTCCAGCATTTCAGAAATAAAAGCCACTTTTATAAAAGGGGTAAAAAGTTGGCAGGAGCAATTTTTGGTTAAACCCCACTTATTTCTTACAATGCTCTCCATCCTGATTAACCTTTGCTCAATATTTCTTTTAATCGCGTCATGTCTTAAAATGGAAATTAAGCACTTTGACAAATGGCTGGAAGGGTTAAATAGGGTCACTGTGATGTTCACGTGAATACCTCTGGCTGTTCTGCTGAGAAGTTTCTTTCAAACTTTTTGAATGGGCAAGCCACATGCTGTACAGAGGACTCACATTGGTAGGACCAGCTCCTTCACACCTGGCTCCAGTACCAACCCCTCCACAAACGCTCACCCTTGCAGCGCAACCAATGTCCAGCCTACGAATCCACCCCCCCTTTCATCTGACCCTATGTTGACCTAAATCTCAAAATCCTTTGCGGCTCTGTGGGATATGATGGGTTGTGGGACAACTTTTTGGCCATCCTGTGGTTTGTGGATTGAAAAAAGTGGGACCCACAGGCCTAACTCACCCAATAGGTCTCTTCCATCTGAATTTTATAATTCCTATGATCCCTTCATTCAACGTTCCACAGTGAATTCCAGGAGGCCCCCTTACCCTCTGCGCCACTGCAGGATGCTGTGGGCCTGCTGTTCCTTTCTTCAGTGGTGGAAGCACACTGCTGGCACAAAGTCTGTGCTAAATCAAGACCCTTGCTGTTTTCTGGGGCAGCCCCAAGCTGGAGGCTGGGGCCGGAGACAGCTAAAAGTAGGCTGTATTAACTTTCATGGGGAATGTCCGCCATGCTGGTGGCAGGACAGTGCTCAGCCCTGCTCCACCCATGCTCTGCCCCTTCGCTTATGTAGCCACCTCCTGGGGGGGTCTGGGGCTAGGGGCAGCTAGTGTCGCAGAGGTGGCTGAAGGGCGGGATCTGTGTGTCGAAGGACCTCTGTGCATGGATCATTGGTGCAGGATCACACCCTATATTATCTCCATGCATGTGGGGGAAGAGATGTTCCTGATGACCTGGAATGAAGCGAACATTATGCCTACAGTTAGAAGGGATCCAGGGAGCCTCGGACCTGAAGGTGCCACAAGTATCAGGATTAAGAGAGAGTTGGTTTCTTTTCAGCAACAATGAGCTTAGCTACCGACTGCACGGGGTGGTGGTGAAATCCACTGACTCCAAACTCAAGAGTTGCACAACATTTTAGAAAGACTTGGCTGGACTAGGAACGTGGGTTTGTCAGCCAGAGGCTTACTCAGTGTAATAGATGGTAACAAATCTACATGCTCACATTCTACACATTAAACATGGATCAAAACAAGGAAGAAATGGGTTTGGAAGATAGAAATTGCCATTCTGGAGTTGGTCTGCATTGAAATAATACAAATCATCATTGTTTTTGTTATTGTAACACCTAGTCATGGAGCAGGACCCCCATTGCACTTGGTGCTGTACGTGACTGAACAAAAAGACAGTCCTAGTCCCACAGAGCTACCACTGAGTTGTTTCGGGGCCAGACTGTGTGTGGGCCTTCCCTTAGTTCAGAATCAAAGTGGCTAAATTCAATTTAGCACTAAAGTCAATCAACTTGAGCCATTTAAAGTCTGACAGAAGAGCATCCACACACAGACTGGCATTGAAATATGCCTGTCATGAAGTGGGGGGAAGTCAGGGCCCTGCACCCCTCTTCCTGCGATTCACCGTGACTCTCAGCCAGCCACTAAAACAGAAGGTTTATTAGATGACAGGAACACAGTCCCAAGCAGAGCGTGTAGGTACAAGGACCCCTCAGTTAAATCCATCTGGGGAGCGGGGGGTTAGGGAGCTTAGACCCCAGCTTTGGGGTTCCCTGCATTTTACCACCCAGCCCAAGACTGAAAGCAACCCCCACTCCAGCCGTCTCTCTCTCCCTTCCCCCAGCTCCTCCACTCCCTTTGTCCAGTTTCCCGGGCAAAGGTGTCACCTGGCACCACCTCCTTCCTGGCTCAGGTTACAAACTCAGGTAACTCTCAAGTAAAATCATCCCCTGCTATCCCATCCCCAATGCAGACAGTCCCAGTAAAACTAGATGACATTGCCAGGTCAATCCGCCCTGCTCCCTTCTGCATCACAATGCCATCTGGTTTAAGAAACAGATTCAGATAGATTAGTACAAGTTTATGTATAGACTAGTCCAGTTAATCTCAGTTTGCGGTTTTGCTTATTTGCTAGGTAATCCGCGGTGATCTCTTTGCTATCACTTATAATCATTTTAAATCTACCTTTTGTAGTTAATAAACTTGCTTTTGTTTGGTCTTAAACTAGTGTGTGGAAATTATAACTTGGGGCAGAAAGCTGTTGCATATCTCTGCACGTTGAGGGACGGGTGAACTTTCTGAGCTTATACTGTACAGTTCCCTGTGCAGCGCAAGGTGGTATAATTTTGAGTTTACACTCCAGAGGGGGGTGCTGCCTTAGGAACTGGGAGGTGCCTTAGCCGAGCCTTCCCATGCAGAGCTGATTTCAGCATGTGTGTGTGCGTGTAGCTGTGGCTGGGTGTGTCACTACCTGTATGTGTGCTGGTGTGGGCCTGAGGGCCTGTCACAGCAGTACAGTGTAAAGGGAGCCCAGGATGGTGGGCCAGGAGGGCTCAGTGGTACCCCAGTTCCAGGTGGCACCCCGGGGGGATCCCATCACAGACATATAATTAATACAGTCTTTACAAAGGAGGGTAAGTATCAGCCCCATTTTACCAATGGGAAAAATGAGGCACAGAGGGGCAGTGACTTGTCTAATGTCACCCAGCAGGTAGGTGACAGAGCAGAGACTAGAACCTAGGTCTTCTGTCTTCCAAACTAGTGTCCTAACCACTGCCTCTCTGCCTCTTTTATCTAGAACTATTGTAAGGCAATTGTGTGCGCTCTATGTAAAAGAACCTTGGCATTTGATTTGGTCTAGTAGACGTTAAATATGAATTAATTAGGTTTCAGATTCTGAAAAATATAAACCCAGGTTTCGTGATGTGAAACTGGGCCAGCCTGGTGTACATTTTGAGACTGTAGAGAACTTTGGGTAGGTAGAGAGTCTTTGATTCATGACACACACATGGAAAATGTGCCTTCCTCCCCCGGTACTTTGCTTTGCAGTGTTATGCACAACCATTAATGGTGCCAATTAGGAGGATGCAGATTAAGGGTAGAGCGGCGACTGCTCAGCGGCGCGCACTCTCCTCTCCGAGGTGCGAATGGCGCTCTGCACGGATGCAGAACTGGGGGATGTGAGCTGAGAACCTTTGGGTAATGGACAAAATCCTTCCTTGAAATGTGTGCTCATTGGAGCTGTCACTCCTGTGCGCTGCCATGAATGGGGGACCAACCCTTCATGCTGCTGTCCAGTCCTGGCTGGCTGACGTTAGCAGCTGGGGACAAGGCACAGTTTAGCAATTCACAGGAGTGGGAAGAGAGCAGAGCTGGTATGTGCTGAATTGCACAAAGCAGGATTTATTATGAAGGCATTTTCCTTAGGAGGATTCCCACAGCACCCTGCAACATGTGAACACTGGAGGGGCCTTTCGCCTCACCCCCAGTGTCTTCTACCATGGCAACTCTGAGCAATCACTGCTCCTAGAAAACCGGGGGCAACCTGGTGAAAAACCTACTGTAGCAGTAGGTGGGATTTAGAAACCTATTTTAAACCCAATGTGCCTGGTTCTGGTCTCAGCCAGACCAGAGTACAGCAGGAGTAACTTCATTGTAATCAGGATATTGGGGTAGGAGTGAGATGAGAATCAGACCCACTCCATTCTAACTGGAGGGCCCAGTTCACACCTAGTGTAAATGGGATAAAGTTTGCAGATGATACAAAATTACTCAAGATCATAAAGTCCAAAGCTGACTGTGAAGAGTTACAAAGAGATTCACAAAATTGGGTGATTGGGCAACAAAATGGCAGATGAAAGTCAATTTTGATAAATGCAAAATAATGCACAGTGGAAAACATAATCCCAACTATACATATAAAATTATGGGGTCTAAATTAGCTGTTACCATTCAAGAATGAGGTCTTGGAATCCTCATGGACAGTTCTCTGAAAACATCCACTCAATGTGCAGTGGCAGTCAAAAAAGCTAACAATGTTAGGAACCATTAGGAAAGTGGTAGCTAATAAGACAGAAAATATAATGCCACTATGTAAATCCATGATATGCCCGTACTTGGAATACGGTGTGCAGTTCTGCTCACCCCATCTCAACAAAGATATTTTAAAACTGGAAAAAGTACAGAGAAAGGCAACAAAAATGATTAGGGGTATGGAACAGCTTCCATGTGAGGAGAGGTTAAAAAGACTGGGACCATTCCGTTTAGAAAAGAGACGAATGAGGAGGGGTACGATAGAGGTCTATAAAACCATGACTGGTGTGGAAAAAGCGAATAGGGAAGTGTTAGTTATCCCTTCACATAACACCAGAACCAGGGGGTCACCCAGTGAAATTAAGAGGCAGCAAGTTTAAAACAACCATAAGGAAGTACTTCTTCACACAACACACAGTTAACCTGTGGAACTCATTGCCAGAGGATGTTGTGAAGGCCAAAACTATAACGGGGTTCAAAAAAAGAATTGTATAAGTTCCTAGAGGATAGGTCCATTAACAGCTATTAGTCAAGATGGTCAGGCCAACCCCATGCTCTGGGTGTCCCTAAACCTCTGCCTGCCAGACGCTAGGACTGGACAACAGGGAATGGATCACTTGATAACTGCCCTGTTCTGTTCCTTCCCTTTGAAGCATCTGGCACCGGCCGCTGCCGGATAACAGGATACTCAGCTAGATGGACCATTGAGCTGACACACTATGGCCATTCTTATGTTCTGATGTAATTGCACTGTAGTCTGTGGGCCTGATTCTGATTTCAGTGACACCCATCATACTCTAATCAAGTGGACCCACTCAGATTTTACCCCAGTGTAGCTGAGAGCAGAATCAGGCCCACAGAGTTCGGTGGGGCCACACCAAGGATGGATGTGGCCCATTGCCTATACCTGGCTGCTGTACAGCGGGTAATAGGTATAGCATCCCTAAAGCCCTCCTCCCAAGAGCAGCCCTACCTGTACCTGCTACGGTTTGATTGAGAGAGTCAGAATATGGGTCAGAATGATCAGAATCTACTGGTCAGGCAACCTCACTAATTAAGAGACTCTTTGGATTTTGGTGCCTCTGATCCTTCTTCAGACATTATTACAGGGGAGGCTTTCAAAAGCATGAAGGGCAGTGAGGCACCGAACTCTCATTGAAAGTGAGTGAGGGTAAGTGGTTTAACTGCCCTTTGCGCCCTGGAAAATGTCTCCCCTCCCATATCCCAGTTGCTGCAGCACCGCATGCGGTATTTAATCAATGAGTGACTAAATAACAGCACTACATTTGGGCTGGGGAGATCTGTAGTATAAGTAGCCAGTGAGATGTTAAATTTAATTGTGAGGCTTCATCATATCATCCCAGATTCTCTCCTTATCAAGCATGTTATTAATGATCATTATTATTAAGGGTACAATTCTGTCATGGAGGTCAGAGGTTCCATGCAGGGGCGGCTCTAGGCACCAGCAAAGCAAGCACATGCTTGGGGCAGCCCATTTGCAGGGGCGGCAGGGATCCAGCCTGGGAGCTGAGAACCAACAGGGGGCCCTGGGAGCTGTAGTTCCTTGGTTAGCTCCCTGCCTATAGAGCCAGCCCTGGAGCAGGGAAAGAACTACATTTCCCAGCATTCCCTTGGCCACTACCAACCGGAAAGAGGGAGAGGGAGTTAGGTAGCTGAGACCTCATGCTGCAGCCTGCTGTGAATGGAGAGCTGCACTGTGAGTAGGGATTCCATGTTTTAACATTCAAAAAATAGGACACTCCACAGGGAAGGAGGGTAGCCCCACCCTGCCCCCATCCACTCCCTCCGACTGCCCCCCACAGAAACCCCAACCCATCCAACCCCCCTGCTCCCTGTCCCCTGATCACCCCCTCCCGGGACCCCTGCCCCTAACTGCCCCCCAGGACCCCACCCCCTATCTAAGCCTCCCTTCTCCTTGTCCCCAAGTACCCCATCCTGAGACCGCCCCAACTTCCCCCCAGGACCCCACCCCCTACCTGTCCCCTGACAAATCCCCGGGACTCCCATGCCTATCCAACTGCTGCCTGTCCCCTGACTGCCCCCCCCAACCTCTGACCCATCTAACCCCCCCTTCTCCCTGCCCCTGACTGCCCCCCCGAACCTCCGCCCCATCCAACCCCCCAGCCCCCTCACCGTGCCACTCAGACCAGCATGTCTGGCTCTGCACAGCGCCAGACACACTGCTGCATACATGCTGCCATGCTCCCCCGTGGAGCCACAGCCCCCTTCCCCCCTCGCCCCCCAGCACCTGCCTTCCAGATTTGAACACCTCAAAATTCAGCAGTGCTCAAGCTCAGTTTGGGCAGCTGTTACTTCATTTCTCCCAAATCAAATATACTGATCCACTGTAACTTGCTGTAGAAAAAGTAGGATAAAATTGAGCAAGAAATGCTTCCCAGTGGTTATTAGGACTGGAATTGCTATTTTCAACAGCCATTGCCTTTTTGTTTGTTTGTTTAAAAGGAAGACAGTGATATTGCATTGGCAAATTCCCCATAGAAAGAAAGAGTGGAACAAAAGAATAATAAAGGCACCTCAACTTTTCCTCATTTATGTAGGACAGTCTTATAATATGCATCCAGATATCCTCCAATCACACAAGCTGAAAATTGTTCCACTTTACTGCAGTTCTGTAACCATATGGGAACCAATCCTGTCTGTGTTCTGTGCACATCCAAAATTCCTGCTGAATGACCGGCCCTGGGAGCGAGTTACCAGTGACCCAGGGCTGTGGCGGAAGGAGGCTGCAGGGCGGGCGGGGCGGGGCGGGGGGGAGAGAGAGCCCAGGGCTGGGCGGCAGGAGGTGTGTGTGTGGGGCAGTGGTGGGGAGGTAGGGGGGAGCTCAGAGCTGGGGCGGCAGGGTGTGTGTGTGGGGGAGAGCCCAGGGCTGGGGCGGCAGGGGGGTGCAGGTGGGGGGGTGAGAGTCCAGGGCTGGGGCAGCAGGGGGGTGCGGGTGGTGGGGGATAGCCCAGGGTTGGGGCAGCAGGGGGGTGTGGCGAGGAGCCCAGGGCTGGGATGGGGGGGCAGCCAACATTTTTTTTGCTTGGGGCGGCAAAAAACCTAGAGTCGGCCCTGGTTCCATGACTTTCTGGGATCTCCAGGACTACTTCTGGGGCAGGGCTTCAGCAGCTGTCAGCTCTGGGGCCACCAGAGCAGTGGACTGGGGCTGGAGCAAAAGCAGTCAGCCCCTGCCACAAGAGCAGTGGTGGGGATGGAGCAGCGCCTGCACTCAGCCCCGGGGCTGTCAGACCAGCAGTTGGGGTTGGGTCAACCCCCCTGGGGCTGGAGCAGTGGCGGTCAGCCCCTGTCAGTGCTCTGATTCTTTGGGTCCCCCCCCCCACACACTGGGAGTGGCTGGCTCACTACAAAAGCAATTTTCCCTCTCTTGGTATTGACACCCCCTCATCAATTATTGGGCGTGGACCACATCCACCCTGACTGAATTGGCCTTCAACACTGGGCCTCCACTTGTAAGGTAACTCCCTTCTCTTCATGTGCCAATATATATTTATGCCGGTTTCTGTAATTTTCACTCCATGCATCTGGAGAAGTGGGTTTTTTACTCACGAAAGCTTATGCCCAAATAAATCTGTTAGTCTTTAAGGTGCCACCGGACTCCTTGTTGTTTTTTCTGGATACAGACTAACACAGCTACCCCTCTGATATAAGACTCTCCTCATTGTGCTATCTGGATGCAGTTGTATAAAATCGTGTCTCTCAAAATACTACAAGAATTTGCCTTCCTCCCCTCCTAAAGCCAGGGAGCCCTAGCAGAGTGCGAGAGGAGGGGTGAGACGAATACAGAAGGGAGCTGCTCAGCAGTGTAGGAGTAGCAGGGCATGCTGTGCTTTTGAGAGAGGCCAGCTGGCAGGGTCTTGCATGTTGTGAGAGGGGACAGTGTCTTCAACCTGTCAGCGCCTGTCCTCGGTTCTCCCAGCTGGGAAGGACATGCCCAACTCAGCCAGTGCAGGAGTTTAGACTGAAAAGACAATTGCACTTTGCTGCAGTCTGTGCCAAGTAAGTGCTGGGTGGCGCACGCGTATCAACTTCCTAATCGAGGTCAGTGACTTGGAGGTGGCTGAGGGCTCCTGGGCAATCCCCTGGGACGGTCCAGTGAAAGTGGCAGAGTCCTGGGATAGGGCAGCTGCGTTGGAGGGTTTCATTACAAGGAGAAGTTTGGAAAGTGACGTGACAAGGTGTGTGTTGCAAGGAGGTGCCTTTAACAAACAAACACAAAACATTGCTAGTTCATAGGACTGAACTGATCCTGAGTCTTAACCTGAGCCTTACACCAGGAAAGCCCAGATCTGTCTTTTATGGTGCAGTGCTCGTGTTCCCTTCTATGTGATCTGTGAGAACAACATCCGTTCAGCTGCACCAAAACAGCGCCTGTGTAATTGCTCTTTCTAGTTCACTTCCTCTCTTGCCTCCCCTAGCTTTTTTGCTGAACATTACCTGCTTCAGAAGTGGGCTGTAGTCCACGAAAGCTTATGCTCTAATAAATTTGTTAGTCTCTAAGGTGCCACAAGTACTCCTGTTCTTATTTCCTGCTTCAGTTTCCATGTTGCATTTTTGCATCAGACCATTTTGCAAAAACATTATTATATGAATTACTGCAGCATTTAGGAGTCCCAGTCATGGATCAGGGCTCCATTGTGCAAGGCACTGTACAGACACAGACCAAAGAAAGACAATTCTTGCCCTAAAGAAGTTATAATCTGTTATGTACATATACATCTCTATCTAAACAGACATAAGTTTAAAAATTCTTCAGAACCTTCTATACTAAAATGGGTCCTGTAGGTTTATCTTGCTGCATGATGTTCTGTGGAGATGACTTGGGAAGTCAAAATCCTATGTGCTCAATTATTTTTTTGATGTAAGAGTTTGGGGTTGCCCTCCTGTCCTCAGCCAAAATTTCCCTCACTGTTGTGCACCATAAGAACATAAGAACGGCCATACCGGGTCAGCCCAAAGGTCCTGACAGGGAACAAAGGGTAGGAATTAATGGTAAATTCTCAGACTGGAGAGGGGTAACTAGTGGTGTTCCCCAAGGGTCAGTCCTCGGACCGATCCTATTCAACTTATTCATAAATGATCTGGAGAAAGGGGTAAACAGTGAGGTGGCAAAGTTTGCAGATGATATTAAACTGCTCAAGATAGTTAAGACCAAAGCAGACTGTGAAGAACTTCAAAAAGATCTCACAAAACTAAGTGATTGGGCAACAAAATGGCAAATGAAATTTAATGTGGATAAATGTAAAGTAATGCACATTGGAAAAAATAACCCCAACTATACATACAATATGATGGGGGCTAATTTAGCTACAACAAGTCAGGAAAAAGATCTTGGAGTCATCGTGGATAGTTCTCTAAAAATGTCCACGCAGTGTGCAGAGGCGGTCAAAAAAGCAAACAGGATGTTAGGGATCATTGAAAAGGGGATAGAGAATAAGACTGAGAATATATTATTGCCCTTATATAAATCGATTGTACGCCCTCATCTCAAATACTGCATACCGATGTGGTCTCCTCATCTCAAAAAAGATATACTGGCACTAGAAAAGGTTCAGAAAAGGGCAACTAAAATGATTAAGGGTTTGGAACGGGTCCCATATGAGGAGAGATTAAAGATGCTAGGACTCTTCATTTGGAAAAGAGGAGACTAAGGGGGGGATATGATAGAGGTATATAAAATCATGAGTGATGTGGAGAAAGCAGATAAGGAAAAGTTATTTACTTATTCCCATAATACAAGAACTAGGGGTCATCAAATGAAAGTAATAGGCAGCAGGTTGAAAACAAATAAAAAGAAGTTCTTCTTCACGCAGCGCACAGTCAACTTGTGGAACTCCTTACCTGAGGAGGTTGTGAAGGCTAGGACTATAACAGAGTTTAAAAGAGAACTGGATAAATTCATGGTGGTTAAGTCCATTAATGGCTATTAGCCAGGACGGGTAAGGAATGGTGTCCCTAGCCTCTGTCTGTCAGAGGATGGAGATGGATGGCAGGAGAGAGATCACTTGATCATTGCCTGTTAGATTCACTCCCTCTGGGGCACCTGGCGTTGGCCACTGTCGGTAGACAGGATACTGGGCTGGATGGACCTTTGGTCTGACCCGGTACGGCCTTTCTTATGTTTGTTTATGTTCCATCTAGCCCAGCATCCTATCTTCCAACAGTGGCTAATGACAGGTGCCCCAGAGGGAATGAACAGAACAGGTAATCATCAAGTGATCCGTCCCCTGTTGCCCATTCCCAGCTTCTAGCAAACAGAGGCTAGGCACACCATCCCTGCCCATCCTGGCTAATAGCCATTGATGGACCTATCCTCCATGAATTTATCTAGTTCTTTTTTGACATTCCAAAGGGCACTGAGTCTGATTACGTATTTCCTTCATCTTTGTTGTTGCCAGTAACACTAGTGAATGGAAAGTGCCAATCACCTGTTAAGGTGCCTCTTGGAATCTTTAGGTTAGGAACATAATTTTTCACACATAGTATGAGTAGCCTGTGGAACTCATTGAAGCAAGACATCACTGAGGCCAAGAGCTTAGTAGGATTCAAAAGGGCACTAGGTATTGATCTGGATAATAAGAATATCCAGCGTTAGAAGAGTAGATTTTTATTAACAAATAAACCATGCTTTGGAAGGGCGATAAACCTTCATGTTTCAGGGATTAAGCCAACCTCTAACTATTAGGAGTTAGGAGGAAATTTCCCCTGAGGTTATAGGTTATCCCATAACTACCTCCTGTGGAGTTTCTTGCACTTTCCTCTGTAGGCTCTAGTGGTGGCCACAGTTGGTGGTAGGACACTGGACCAGGTGGACCTCGGGTCTAATCTGGTCTGGCAACTCCTATGTTCAAACAGAAATGATTGCATAGGAAAGTATCATCTTACATATGTGCAAGAACCATTCAGCTTCTCTATCTGGGTCTCATGGCCTTGCTCCTAAATTATGAGCCTTAATTTGTGTGCTGTAACTTTAGTCATATAAACCCATCAGACAGTAGGCATTTACCTCAGTAAGAGAAAGGGAGACAGCCTTATGTTTGCTGAGCCTAAAATTGACCAAATCATTCCTATGGCTGTATAAAGTGCCATTCCCCAATTTAAAGTGCACAGTATGAAATGGGCAGTTTATTAATAACTGGGTAAGAAAGTCTCTCAGGATTTTGTTCCTAATGTATCTAGGCACCATATTACATCTGGATCTGCTTCTGCATTCTGGGAGGATGAGGGTACAGGAAGCCATCATTTGGCTGCAAGCATTGGGTTGTGCAAGAGACAGTCTCTGTTAGAACAGCTGTCTGGACTTACTGGTGTGTCTGGTGAGCAGGGGCTCTGACAGAGGAATGCAGATGTAATGACTCTCCTGAATAGTTCACCAGTGGGGATTGAGCTCTGGATCTAAAAGCAAGAATTGCTACAGTTTGTACTAAAGAGCCAAGTCTATTAGTTTGGAGGTGGTGGCAAGCAAACTTCTAAATGGGACAGCCACTAGAGGGGGACAAAAACAAACACTGCCACAATGGATAACAGAGGGATGATAGGAGGCTACATCTTTCCTACGAGTGGTGAAACACATGCTGCTGCTCATATTTCCCATGCCCCAAGGAGCAGCATGGCCAGCCCCTCCCAAAGAAGGTGATTGTCCTCCCCCTTGACTCAAACTGGAGCTGGTCAACTGGGATCTGACAAATGCAAAATTTGGCAACTTTTAGCTTTGTGAATCATTTGCAAGCCAGTCCCCTCATTTGCAAAGGCTATGCTGAGCGAACAAATGGTAGCCTATGGACTCTTCACAAACCGTCCTATGTTGGTATTGGAGTCTCACCACTGAAGATGTATGTTTGACCATATCAGATTACACAGTGCAGATGACACATGGCTCTACTTATTTCTTCATCATTTGATGATTCCTAGTTCTGTTCATTTCCTTTGGGGCACCTGGCATTGGCCACTGTCGGAAGACTGGACACTGGGCTAGATGGACCTTTGCTCTGAACCAGTATGACCGTTATTATGTTCTTATATATGACCAAGATGGTCCAGCGTTTGGATGAGGTCAGCTCATGGATGAAGAACAGTTGGCTGAAGCTGAAACCAAGCAAGACCGAGGTAATGCTGGTGGACAGAGGAAATGCCTTCTGAAGAGTTTGCAGCCCTGGAGCAGTCTTCCTTGGTTGAAGGTGCACACCCACAGTTGGTCAGTTCAAGCTGTAGGCTAGGAGTGTTCCTGGATTCCTTGCTGATGCTAAACTCTTGCATAGCAACATCCACCATTAATGCTTTATACCATTTCCGGTTGGCTAGGAGACTCCATCACATCTTGGTCTCTCTTTATACACATGTTGGTCCCCCCTCTGGCCAATAGCAACACAATATACCTGGGCATGAAGCCATCAGCTGTTGGGGAAACTCCAACTAATACCTAACATTGTAGTGTGTCTCCTTAGCAACATGGTCTCCTGTGAGCACATCAAACCTGTCCTTCGCTCTCTATACCGGCTTCCCATAAAATATCAAGTGAAGTTCAAAAGAACTGTGTCCTTGTCTTCAAGTCGCTCAATGGCATGGGCTCCGGATATCTAAAAGATCAATTGAAGTTCCAGCATGAAGCCCACAATTGACACTTTTGCTCCACTGGCACCACGGAACTCTTTAGAGTAAAGGCAAAACTCATCTGTGCAAGAGACCGAGCGTTCTTATGGGCTGGACTGAGACTGTGGAATGAACTCCCCCAGGAACTAAGGACCAACCCAAACCTGACCACTTTCCACGCCTAGTACCAGACACTCATCTGTGACTTGCCTTCTCTAACATAAACACAGAGCAGCGTGTAAATTTATAAACCAAACCAAACCCACAACCCTACCAAACAAAACATTCCACTGCACAGGTAATTTTCCCCTGGCCAGAGGATGAGCAAAAAAATGACCACACGTGACAGATATTAGTCACTTAAGGCATGACTGGAAGGTGCTCAGAGCCTACGGTGATGAGGGTGATGTAAGAACTGAATAGAATAGAATAGAATAGAAAAGTTTCACAGCCTGCTTTCAACGGTTTGTGCACACAAAGGACTGGAATGCAATTGAATCAAACTGAAACCCTAGCACTTGTGAAAGTCTTAAAGCTAGTATTCAACCAGCTGTATTCAAAACAGTCATTTTGCCCTTAACATGCAGTGGGGGAAATGTATTCTAGCCACTTGACACTCTTTTGTAAACAGGATGATTTGTGCTTGTTTGTTGCCACACACAAGCTAAAAGCTTTTATGCACAATCTGCCTCAAACGCTTAGTGCATTGACCACTAATTATCCCCAACGAGCTTTCATTACTACCAACTACAGAGTGCTTTTGGAGGAGAAAATGGTCAATAGGTTCTAATGATTATTATTAAATTAAGCTCCTGTAACCAATCTTACACTATGAGTCACTCTCATCAACAAGATAGGGAATAAATAATCCCTAAATATGAGTTCCCATTCAGAGAATTGCCTTACAGGAATGCAGAGCGGTTCTGAGCTGAATTACAGTAAATCATGAGGGTTTGGTTTTCTTGGAGGAATTACTTGTGGTTTGGCACAGTTTTGAACAGCTAGATCAGGAATATGGTCTGACACTAAAACACCGTTTTTACTGTGTATTCTTAAGGTTCAATTATGACTTCATTTTAATGTCCAGATCTCTTATACGGCTTTGAAAAAATGTTCTATCTTTAATGCTTAATACGAGAGTTAGTCAGGAAACGATTTATTTTCCTCAGATGAAAAGTAATATTTTTCATTTTTGTTGACTTTTTTGGTTTCATCAAAAGCAGAAAACCAAAAATTTATGGGTTAAAACATGCAAACAAAACATTGGATTTTGATTGCTGAAAACATGTTAATTCAGTTTGGAGGGTTTTGGTCAAAAGCTGGAAGTTTTTGGTGAAAATGGGAATTTTTTTTGCAAACCAATGTTGTTTAATGAAAGATTTGTTTGGTCAGAAACATTTTGCCTCCTCCTCTCCCCAAATAAATAAATAAAAGCAGCCAGCTGTATCTAACTGGGGGGAAATGTGATTGGAAATGGTCCTGCATGCAACCTACCCAGAAAGGATGTTTCTGGAGACACAAGTTCTGTCAGCAGCAATACCACCCATCTGCTCACTCTTCCACTGCACATCAGAGGGTGGCAGAATCTGCCCAGCTCTGTACTGTGGAAAAGGTTCCCCCATCAAGCACTTCTTCTCCCAGTGAGGCATAATTCTGTCCTAACTCAGTTTTCAGAATGGAGAGTGGTAAATAGCATGTCCCTCAGGGATCTATACTGGGATCAGTCCTATTCAACATATTCATAACTGATCTGGAAAAAGGCGTAAACAGTGAGGTGGCAAAATTTGCAGATGATACAAAACTACTCAAGATAGTTAAGTCCCAGGCAGACTGCGAAGAGCTACAAAAGGATCTCTCAAAACTGGGTGACTGGGCAACAAAGTGGCAGATGAAATTCAATGTCGATAAATGCAAAGTAATGCACATTGGAAAACATAATCCCAGCTATACATATAAAACGACGGGGTCTAAATTAGCTGTTACCACTCAAGAAAGAGATCTTGGAGTCATTGTGGATAGTTCTCTGAAAACATCCACTCAATGTGCAGCAGCAGTCAAAAAAGCGAACAGAACGTTGGGAATCGTTAAGAAAGGCATAGATAATAAGACAGAAGATATCATATTGCCTCTATATAAATCCCTGGTACACCCACATCTAGAATAGTGCGTGCAGATGTGGTTGCCACATCTCAAAAAAAGATATATATTGGAATTGGAAAAGGTTCAGAAAAGGGCAACAAAAATGATTAGGGGCATGGAAACGGCTGCCATATGAGGAACGATTAATGAGACAGTGACTTTTCAGCTTGGAAAAGAGACGACTAATGTGGGATATGATAGAGGTCTATAAAATCATGACTGGTGTGGAGAAAGTAAATAAGGAAGTGTTATTTACTCCTTCTCATAACACAAGAACTAGGGGTCACCAAATGAAATTAATGGGCAGCAGGTTTAAAACAAACAAAAGGAAGTATTTCTTCAGCCTGTGGAATTCGTTGTCAGAGGATGTTCTGAAGGCCAAGACTATAACAGTATTCAAAAAAAGAACTAGATAAGTTCATGGAGGATAGGTCCATCAATGGCTATTAGCTAGGATGGGCAAGGAAGGTGTCCCTAGCCTCTGTTTGCCAGAAGCTGGGAAGGGGTGACAGGGGATGGTCATACGATTTACTTCAGATTATTTATCCAGTTTGCCCAGATCATTTTGAATTTTAATCCTATCCTCCAAACCACTTGCAACCCTTCCCAGCTTGGTATCATCCGCAAACTTTATAAGTGTATTCTCTATGCCATTATCTAAATCATTGATGAAGATATTGAACAGACCCAGACCCAGAACTGATCCCTGCGAGACCCCACTCGTTATGCCCTTCCAGCTTGACTGTGAACCACTGATAACTACTCTCTGGGAACGGTTTTCCAACCAGTTTTGCACCCACATTATAATAGCTCCATCTAGGATGCATTTCCCTAGTTTGTTTATGAGAAGGTCATGTGAGACAGTATCAAAAGCTTTACTAAAGTCAAGATATACCATGTCTACCACTTCGCCCCTATCCACAAGGCTTGTTACCCTATCAAAGAAAGCTATCAGGTTGGTTTGGCATGATTTGTTCTTGACAAATCTATGCTAACTGTTACTTATCACCTTATTACCATCTAGATGTTTGCAAATTGATTCTTAATTATTTGCTCCATTATCTTTCCAGGTACAGAAGTTAAGCTGACTGGTCTGTAATTCCCTGGGTTGTCCTTATTTCCCTTTTTATAGATGTGCACTCTTTTTGCCCTTTTTCAGTCTTCTGGAATCTCTCCCGTCTTCATGACGTTTCAAAGATAATCGCTAATGGCTCAGATATCTCCTCAGTCAGCTCCTTGAGTATTCTAGGATGCATTTCATCAGGCCGTGGTGACTTGAAGACATCTAATTTTTCTAAGTAATTTTTAACTTGTTCTTTCCCTATTTTAGCCTCTGATCCTACCTCATTTTCACAGACATTCACTATGTTAGATGTCCCCCACCCACCAACTTCTTGGTGAAAACCGAAACAAAGAAGTCATTAATTACCTCTGCCATTTCCACATTTTCTGTTATTAACACCCCTCCCCCCCATTGAGTAACGGGCCTACCCTGTCCTTGGTCTTCCTCTTGCTTCTAATGTATTTGTAGAATGTTTTCTTGTTACCTTTTATGCCTCTAGCTAGTTTGATCTTGTTTTGTGCCTTAGCCTTTCTAATTTTGTCCCTACATACTTGTGATATTTGTTTATATTCATCCTTTGTAATATGATCTACTTTCCACTTTTTGTAGGCCTGTTTTTTGTTTTTTAGATCATTGAAGATCTCCTGGTTAAGCTAGGGTGGTCTCTTTCCATACTTCCTATATTTCCACGCAGTGCGATAGTTTGCTCTTGTGCCCTTAATAATGTGTCTGTATAATAATAATAATCCATCTGTCTGTCTCCATCCATTTTCTTATAGTGAGGCCCATAGCCATGTATTAGAGTACCACTTTCCTCTAAGCCAGTGGTTCCCAAACTGGGGTTCGTGAACCCCTGGGGGTTCGCGAAATGTTACAGGGGGTTCTCGGGAAAAAATTCCCTAATGGCAGACAGAGCTGTTCCTAGGGACCCCAGATAGCAGGGGGCCAGCAGCCCGGAGCCTTGGACTTCCAAGAGCTAAGCAGATCAAAACAAGCATATCTATCACACTGAGGAGATTTAAACTTCAAGACTCCTTATAAGAAATGGAAAAGGAGGTGGATATTTTTTGCTGTTTTTAAAATTAAATAGGCAGCTAGTATTGTTTTTAAAATTATTATGAAGAACAAGTTTAAGCTTTGTTGTAACATGCGTTGTTTGTCTGAACTGCTCAAGTCCTGAATGCTTGTGTAGGAGGAACTCTTTGAGTTGGCTTCTTAAATACCTTCATGCTGTTTCACATCTGATACTGCTTGATGAAACGTAGGAGTCTTGTCCTAGAACAGGCTTATTCAAAGTGATACAAGCTGCAAAAGCGAGAACTTGGAAGAGTGTTGCTGTTTTCATAATGTAATAAAAATACTGTAATTATCAATAATAATTCATAATAAATAGTGTGTAATAAGCATGTCATAAAAACAAATTTTATATTTCCCAGATCACTACTTTTATATTTCATACTCAGGTAAAGGAGAAAATCCCCAGAAACATTCATTTTTAGGAGGGGGTTCGCGAGACTTGACATTTTAGTGAAAGGGGTTCACAGGTTGTTAAAGTTTGGGAACCACTGCTCTAAGCCCTCTTGGAAATGAGGCAAGTTGGTTGTACAGTCAGAGCAGGCAGTTCTGGGTTCTCTTTCTATCTCATGCCCAAATAAATCTGTTGAGTCTCTAAGGTGCTACCAGACTCCTTGTTGTTTTCCTATCTCTGTGTCAGGCTTCCTGTGTCACCTTGGGCCAGGTGCTTAGGCCAAGATTTTTAAACCTGGGCATCTAAAGTTAAGCATCTCAGATCCAGCCAAATTAGTGGCCTGATTTGTCCGAGGTGCTGAGAGCACTCCCAGCTCCCAGTGACTCAGATCTGTTATTGTCTAACATCCAACACCATGGCCATGTGTACTGTGTAGGCATGTTAGTAATGGCTGAAAAAGCCATGCCAACCCACCTACCAAATGTTGTAGCATGTGTGTGTAGGGGCTGTGTGGAATGTGGGATGGGTAGGGTTGGAAGCCCTGGTAATAAAGCAGTCAGCACTCCTTTAACCCAATAACTGAATTCTGCCCTCATTTATACCCCTTCGACCCCATAAAGCTTGATGGGCCCTAAAGCACATACTGTATTAAAAAAAGGAGGCAGGTTTTTCTTGTAAACATTCAAATGGTCTCCTGTTCATAGTAAAGTCTACCTTTGGCCTGTGTGGCTTAATGGACGTCTTTCGTTTCCCTCATCAGGACTATTTGTCTCGCTTTTTATCCCCTCACTCAAACAGCGGGAAACCAACAGTCCTGTTAAAAGGCCTGTAATTAAAGAGAATTCCCACCTGGGAATGGATCACTTGATGATTACCTCTTCTGTTCCTTCCCTCTGGGGCACCTGGCATTGGCCACTGTTGGAAGACAGGATACTGGGCTAGATGGACCATTGGTCTGACCCAGTATGGCCGTTCTTATGCTCACCTGTGAGCAAACAAAGTCTTTCCGTGCTAGGAAGAAGATTGGACTCCAGAAGTGTGTGTTGCCTCTTTCACGCCTCGATTTACTGAATATTCTTAAACGTTGCTCCCCTCTTGGCCACGTGGCCTCATGTTGTTGTCCCAGCGAAAGGGTTCAGATTGTTCTGGCTCCCATGTGGACCATTCTCTCACAGTTTCGATGTACCCTTCACTAGTGGAGAGGGGCTTGAACAGCAATTCCCATCCCCCCTCCCCCCCAAAATAAACTTTAGGAAATTTCTGACTCAGATATGCATCTGGACCCAAGTTTTGCGAGTTGGGCCTTCCTCTGTTCCCTTGTGATGGCTGAACTGCTCTGAATCCTAGTTCGCACTTCCTTTAGTTTAGGCCCTTTATTTGCCGTGCTATTCCATGGGCCACCTGTATAAATGTACAGGTCCAGCATCTGTGATCGCTTCTCTGCTAGGCTCAGTTGCTTCTGAATTCAAATGCTCCGGAAGCCTGGGAAGCTTCTTGTGTAGTCAGGGCCCAGGAAGGAGGCTTTTGCAGCTTCCGAGCCAAAGCAAAGACGTGTGTGGGGAAGTGGTGGGAGATGTTGGGAGTTTGCAAGGGTGAAGCTATGGGGAAGGAGGGTTATGAGGAACTCTGCTGAGGGCAAAGGCGTCCATGGGAGCTTGCAGAAGCCTGATGAAGCATTGTAGGGAGCCTGCATATGAAGGGAATGTCAGTAGGAGATGTAATCGCGGGGTTCATGGGAGTGTGGTGGAAGGATGGGTCTGAACTTAGGAGGTGAAGGGTAGGGAAATAGAGCCAAGGGCTTTGCCAGGGAGGCCACAGTGAAAACGAAAGGTTTGGAGAAGATCCTGTTGAGGATTCAAAAGTTCTGACACCTTCTTAACCCTAATGGAGCCTTTCAGGCTGCCCTGGAATTTGCTCCTCCCTTTCATAGGAGCAGATACTGCAATTGTGGAGGGAGCTGGACTCTCCTTAGGAGACACTTTGCAGAACTGGGCCCATGCTTGAAGCTGCCCATTTGCTTATTTTTCTAGCCCCCCCTTAGCTCTTACCCCTTCATTTCTCTGCTTGCATTTTCAAGCTTAAGTGTCTAGTATTGTATATGCCAAGCTCCCTCCCTTTCCTTGTTCAACAGATGTCTGGAAGCCCACGTCTGCCATGAAGTATTCCAGCTCTGGTGCCCAAACCCCATGGTGTGCATGCTCTGCTTTCTGCCTTGTTTTTAACATGTGCCTTTGAACACTGAGTTAGGGACCCATTGACTGGTCCATACGGTTCACTCACTGTACAGTGCTGCGTACGCCCGTGGGGCTGTGTCATGTTACCCGTTTTGGTGGTCAGCCAATGACCCAGGGCTTGCAGGGTTGTTTCTGCTTAGAAATGAGAAATTGATGCTGTGAGTCAGGTATATTCTTGGTATAATCTTGCTTATTTACAGAAACGTACACACCGCCCTGTTTTCCTGAACACAGTAGAAACAAACTGAGGCAATTCCTGTGCTCAGAAATCCCCAAATCTGCCACTCTAGAGAGCCCTGTGCCCAAGAAGCTCCGTCTTTGTGCTTTCTCTCAGGATCATGTCCACAACTACTTCTCCTGGCTTTCTGCCTCCAATACACACAGGCTACAGCCAATATCCTAGTCCCTGTATTTTCCACCAGGGAAACCCCTTAGTTCTACATGGCTTACCTCTGTCCTGCCCAGCAGCTTAGTGCCTTGGGCAGCTTCAGCTGTTTTTACATAAAGGGAATTGATCGCACCTTCTTTTGAGACTGAACGAGTGTGCTTGGCTCATCCATCGGCTTTAACAAGATCTATGGTTGTCTTTGGGTGCAAGACTCTGCTGATGGCAGCCATTAGCACCCCTCAGCATACTATTGTTATTGTTTATTATTTGTATTGTGGTAGGGGCAAGGAACCAGCTGAGAACGAGGCCCCACTGTGCACACTGTACAAGCACAGCGTGGTCGATAGTCCTAGCTCTGTAGTACAACCAGGAGGTGTGATTGCAGCATGTGTGGACATACCCCAGCTTTAATCTAGCTAGCTAAAAGCCAGACTGAGTAATGATAAAGTCCCCGCGTGAAGCTCTGCCCTATTGGGACCTAGGTACACACTCAGGAGACTAGCTGGTGCCATTGCCCATGCTGCCGTGGATTCACTGCTATTGTTACTCATGCTAGCTTTGATCTAGCTAGTTCGTGTCTGACTATGTGTGCTAATCATGCCTTCCCCTTGCAATGTAGACATATCTCAAAGGACAATATCAATATAATAAAGAATTGAGGCCTCCATGATACCAGTGCTGGCCCAGGTTTTTGCAGCTGATGCTTCATGCAGAGTTCTGGAGAAAGTTGTAATGGGAGGATTTTGCGTGCGTGTAGACTAGACGCTGCAAGATCTGGCCATGACGGCAGTTAAAGTACTTTTACAGCAGTCTGCATTCATCGCCCCACTGTATTAATTCTTCAGATTGCTTTGTGAGTCACTGTACGATAGTCTCTCTATTAAAATACATTAAAAGAATAAATGTAACCATCTGTGATAGCAACTTAGATAATGAAGAAATGCTGTTAGAATGAAAAGGTTGATCATTTTAATGGACAGAGCTGCCCTCAGGATTGCGAGGGATGCTTTGGAGTTCTGTACTGAAAGAAACTGTCCAGTTGGGTCTGTGGGTGGAGGAGGGGAGGAAATTGTGGCGGAATGCACAGCAGTTCTTCAGATGTGTCACGGAAGAGCCATTCTGGCTTCAGTCCTTACTGTCTTGTGGCACCCATGCAGTGGGCTAGAGGCTGATGTGACGCCAGCACTGTGAATTGCAAGACATTTTGCTGACTTCCATTTTTATTTTGATCAGTGGAGGCTTGGCCCTTTCTGTTATTAGTCAAAGAATAAGGTCTTGTAAGGGAGATGTGCCAACCTCTGTATTCTGTTCTGAGAGAGAAACCTCCCCCCATCCATGCCCTCATATCTGCAGAGTACTGGAGAGAGATTGATCCCTCAAACTGACAGTAGCACCATGGAACTGCAGTGCCCCAGTGTGGGTCCCAGGAGTGAACCCTACTGCAGCACTTGTTTAAAGGTGAGGCATACAACTCTCTCATACCTGTCAGGGAATACTGGAAGAGTAGGTAGCAGGTGCCGTTGAAGGGGCGAAGGCAGGGTGTGGGGTGGGGACGGTAATGTTCTCCTTTCGTAACATGGTCCAGAGCAACATTTTACTTTGGCCAGTATTTTCCTATGTGGGTGTGTAATCGTGTGTGAGACTCACCCGGCAGAGCCTTCTGCTGGCATCCTGGAAATTAGCTCTTTTTCCAGCCTTGGAGCGCCTTCTGCAGGCCGAAGTCTTGCCACTCACTGCTTTGGCCCCCGTGTCCCTCCCAGACCCGGTGCCCCTTTCCTCAGGGTGCTGCCCCCCAGGCAGTACCCCCACTCTCTGGGTATCCCCACCCAGGGGAACCCCCATCCACTATCCCCACCTTGCCTCAGTATATGGCTACTGCCAGCCCCATCTAGCCCCCCACTCACTGGGGTGGACTGCAGTCTAATTGCCACTCATCACAGGCAAGTAGGGGTTTGGACCTGCTGCCTCTGCCTAGCCTTGGGCTGTCCCCTGCAACCCCAGTACCTGTTTGGCCTTATACTAGGCCGCAGCCTGCAGGGGTTTCCAGGCCGGAGCTCCCCAGCTCCCGTGGCCTTCCCCCAGCCCTGCTTCACTCCAGGTACCTTCTCTAGCTCCCCAGCAGCCAGGCCCATCTCCCTGTACAGCTAGAGGAGACTGTGTGTCTGCTCCTGGCCTTTATACGGCCAGCTGGGTCTGTTTGGGGCATGGCCACAGCTGAGAGTGCCTCCCCAATCAGCCCAGCCAAAGGCTCCCAGCCCCAGCCCTCTCCAAGGGCTGGCTTTTAACCCTTTCAGGCCGGCAGCGGGTGAACACCCCGCTACAGGGTGCCTAACATTAGAAGTCTGAATTCCTATTTATGGAAGGCCCCAATGTACTGGATGCCTGCAGCTAGTGTTGACTGGTATAAGTTACAGATGCTCAATGTGACGGGTTCGGTCACAGAGACCCCCTCGGGACTGTTACCTGATGTGCTGAGACTACCTCTGAGCCCGTTTTCCCTGCCAGCTTGGGACTTCAGAACCCTGTCTTGTTGATCCAGATACACTAACCTGCAGCAACACAGACCCACGGTCTGAACCATGCTACCAAAGCTGCAGGCTTAACTGAAAACAGCTTAGCAGGTGCCCCTGTCTCCAGCACCCAGACAACCAGCTCCCAATGGGATCCAAACCCCAAATAAATCCGTTTTACTCTGTATAAAGCTTATACAGGGTAAACTCATAAATTGCCCACCCTCTATAACGCTGACAGAGAGAGATGCACAGCTGTTTGCTCCCCCAGGTATTAATCACTTACTCTGGGTTAATTAATAAACAAAAGTGATTTTACTAAGTATAAAAAGTAGGATTTAAGTGGTTCCAAGTAATAACAGACAGAACAAAGTAAGTTACCAAGGAAAATAAAACAAAGCACGCAAGTCTAAGCCTAATACATTAAGAAACTGAATACAGGTAAATCTCACCCTCAGAGATGTTCCAATAAGCTTCTTTCACAGACTGGACTCCTTCTTAGTCTGGGCCCAATCCTTTCCCCTGGTACAATCCTTGTTAGTTCCAGCTCAGGTGGTAACTAGGGGATTTCTTCATGACTGGCCGCCCCCTTTGTTCTGTTCCACCCCCTTTTATATCTTTGGCACAAGGCGGGAATCCTTTCTCTCTCTCTCTCTCTGCAAAAAGAAGAACAGGAGGACTTGTGGCACCTTAGAGACTAACAAATTTATTAGAGCATAAGCTTTCGTGGACTACAGCCCACTTCTTCGGATGCATATAGAATGGAACATATATTGAGGAGATATATATACACACATACAGAGAGCATAAACAGGTGGGAGTTGTCTTACCACCTCTGAGAGGCCAATTAATTAAGAGAAAAAAAACTTTTGAAGTGATAATCAAGCTAGCCGAGTACAGACAGACAGTTAGATAACAAGTGTGAGAGATTCAATGTTTGTAATGGCTCAACCATTCCCAGTCCTTATTCAAACCGGAGTTGATTGTGTCTAGTTTGCATATCAATTCTAGCTCAGCAGTTTCTCGTTGGAGTCTGTTTTTGAAGTTTTTCTGTTGTAATATAGCCACCCGCAGGTCTGTCACTGAATGACCAGACAGGTTAAAGTGTTCTCCCACTGGTTTTAGAGTATTTTGATTCCTGATGTCAGATTTGTGTCCATTAATTCTTTTGCGTAGAGACTGTCCGGTTTGGCCAATGTACATGGCAGAGGGGCATTGCTGGCACATGATGGCATATATCACATTGGTAGATGTGCAGGTGAACGAGCCCCTGATGGTATGGCTGATGTGATTAGGTCCTATGATGATGTCACTGGAATAGATATGTGGACAGAGTTGACATCGGGGTTTGTTACAAGGATAGGTTCCTGGGTTAGTGGTTTTGTTCAGTGATGTGTGGTTGCTGGTGAGTATTTGCTTTAGGTTGGGGGGTTGTCTGTAAGCGAGGACAGGTCTGTCTCCCAAGATCTGTGAGAGTAAAGGATCATCTTTCAGGATAGGTTGTAGATCTCTGATGATGCGCTGGAGAGGTTTTAGTAGGGGGCTGAAGGTGACAGCTAGTGGTGTTCTGTTATTTTCTTTGTTGGGCCTGTCTTGTAGGAGGTGACTTCTGGGTACTCGTCTGGCTCTGTCAATCTGTTTTTTCACTTCAGCAGGTGGGTATTGTAGTTTTAAGAATGCTTGATAGAGATCTTGTAGGTGCTTGTCTCTATCCGAGGGATTGGAGCAAATGCGGTTATATCTTAGAGCTTGGCTGTAGACAATGGATCGTGTGGTGTGTCCTGGATGGAAGCTGGAGGCATGTAGGTAAGTGTAGCGGTCAGTAGGTTTCCGGTATACCTTCAAGTCAGCGGCACTGCTATGGGTACCCGCATGGCCCCACAATATGCCAACATTTTTATGGCTGACTTAGAACAACGCTTCCTTAGCTCTCGTCCCCTAACGCCCCTACTCTACTTGCGCTACATTGATGACATCTTCATCATCTGGACCCATGGAAAAGAAGCCCTTGAGGAATTTCACCATGATTTCAATAATTTCCATCCCACCATCAACCTCAGCCTAGATCAATCCACACAAGCGGTCCATTTCCTGGACACTACTGTGCTAATAAGCGATGGTCACATAAATACCACCCTATACCGGAAACCTACTGACCGCTACACTTACCTACATGCCTCCAGCTTCCATCCAGGACACACCACACGATCCATTGTCTACAGCCAAGCTCTAAGATATAACCGCATTTGCTCCAATCCCTCGGATAGAGACAAGCACCTACAAGATCTCTATCAAGCATTCTTAAAACTACAATACCCACCTGCTGAAGTGAAAAAACAGATTGACAGAGCCAGACGAGTACCCAGAAGTCACCTCCTACAAGACAGGCCCAACAAAGAAAATAACAGAACACCACTAGCTGTCACCTTCAGCCCCCTACTAAAACCTCTCCAGCGCATCATCAGAGATCTACAACCTATCCTGAAAGATGATCCTTTACTCTCACAGATCTTGGGAGACAGACCTGTCCTCGCTTACAGACAACCCCCCAACCTAAAGCAAATACTCACCAGCAACCACACATCACTGAACAAAACCACTAACCCAGGAACCTATCCTTGTAACAAACCCCGATGTCAACTCTGTCCACATATCTATTCCAGTGACATCATCATAGGACCTAATCACATCAGCCATACCATCAGGGGCTCGTTCACCTACACATCTACCAATGTGATATATGCCATCATGTGCCAGCAATGCCCCTCTGCCATGTACATTGGCCAAACCGGACAGTCTCTACGCAAAAGAATTAATGGACACAAATCTGACATCAGGAATCAAAATACTCTAAAACCAGTGGGAGAACACTTTAACCTGTCTGGTCATTCAGTGACAGACCTGCGGGTGGCTATATTACAACAGAAAAACTTCAAAAACAGACTCCAACGAGAAACTGCTGAGCTAGAATTGATATGCAAACTAGACACAATCAACTCCGGTTTGAATAAGGACTGGGAATGGTTGAGCCATTACAAACATTGAATCTCTCACACTTGTTATCTAACTGTCTGTCTGTACTCGGCTAGCTTGATTATCACTTCAAAAGTTTTTTTTCTCTTAATTAATTGGCCTCTCAGAGGTGGTAAGACAACTCCCACCTGTTTATGCTCTCTGTATGTGTGTATATATATCTCCTCAATATATGTTCCATTCTATATGCATCCGAAGAAGTGGGCTGTAGTCCACGAAAGCTTATGCTCTAATAAATTTGTTAGTCTCTAAGGTGCCACAAGTCCTCCTGTTCTTCTTTTTGCGGATACAGACTAACACGGCTGCTACTCTGAAACCTTTCATTATGCAAGGCACTGCATTTAGCCGTATGGAGTGGAAATCCATCAACCTCATGAAAAAACTCGTACAGATACAGACAGACATCATCTTCCTTTCCAAATGCAAGCAGATGGACATCATACCAAAAGGACTAAAGGTAAAAAATCCATTACAATCTACATATCACACAGACTATGCTGAGAGACTGTGTCACACACTCTCAAAGAAACTGCGAAATCACCTGATCAGCATCCTATACAGCAAACAGGGAAAGATTAAGAATGAGCTCTCAGAACTGGATACTCTCATAAGAAACCAACCTTCCACACAAACTTCCTCATGGATAGACTTTACAAAAACTAGACAAGCCATTTACAAGACAAACTTTGCCTCTCTACAAAGGAAAAAGGACACTAAACTATCTAAACTGCTACATGCCACAAGCAGCCACAACAGTAGTTCCCTTAACCCACCCAGCAATATTGTTAATCTTTCCAGCTATACTCTTAGCCCAGCAGAAGAGTCTGTCCTATCTCGGGGCC
The DNA here is from genome assembly GCF_011386835.1 of Chrysemys picta bellii. Taxonomy (NCBI): domain Eukaryota; kingdom Metazoa; phylum Chordata; order Testudines; family Emydidae; genus Chrysemys; species Chrysemys picta. Next base: position 338,958,852 of record NC_088791.1, read on the forward strand.
TCTCCTTTTGTCCCTCCAGACCCATGAATATGATACAGTTCTGCGGTGACCTAGAATCCTACTTTCGACGTCTCCGACTCAAAGAATATTTCCAACATACCTCTGAACAGCATACTAACCCACAGAATCCTCCCTACCAGCACTCCAAAAAAAAGGATTCTGCGTGGACTCCTCCGGACGGTCGAAACAACAGACTGGATTTCTACATAGAGTGCTTCCGTCGACGTGCAAAGGCTGAAATTGTGGAAAAGCAACATCACTTGCCACATAACCTCAGCCATGCAGAACACAACGCCATCTACAGCCTCAGAAACAACCCTGACATCATAATCAAAAAGGCTGACAAAGGAGGTGCTGTCGTCATCATGAATAAATTGGAATATGACCAGGAGGCTGCTAGACAGCTCTCTAACACCACATTCTACAGGCCATTATCCTCTGATCCCACTGAGGATTACCTAAAGAAACTACACCATCTGCTAAAAAAACTCCCTGACAAAGCACAGGAACAAATCTGTACAGACACATGCCTAGAACCCCGACCAGGGGTATTCTATTTGCTACCCAAGATCCATAAACCTGGATATCCTGGACGCCCCATCATCTCAGGCATTGGCACCCTAACATCAGGCTTGTCTGGTTATGTAGACTCTCTCCTCAGACCCTACGCTACCAGCACTCCCAGCTATCTTCGAGACACCACTGACTTCCTGAGGAAACTACAATCCATCGGTGATCTTCCAGAAAACACCATCCTGGCCACTATGGACGTAGAAGCCCTCTACACCAATATTCCACACAAAGATGGACTACAAGCTATCAGGAACAGTATCCCTGATAATGTCACAGCTAACCTGGTGGCTGAACTTTGTGATTTTTTCCTCACCCACAACTATTTCACATTTGGGGACAATATATACCTTCAAGTCAGCGGCACTGCTATGGGTACCCGCATGGCCCCACAATGTGCCAACATTTTTATGGCTGACTTAGAACAACGCTTCCTTAGCTCTCGTCCCCTAACGCCCCTACTCTACTTGCGCTACATTGATGACATCTTCATCATCTGGACCCATGGAAAAGAAGCCCTTGAGGAATTTCACCATGATTTCAATAATTTCCATCCCACCATCAACCTCAGCCTAGATCAATCCACACAAGCGGTCCATTTCCTGGACACTACTGTGCTAATAAGCGATGGTCACATAAATACCACCCTATACCGGAAACCTACTGACCGCTACACTTACCTACATGCCTCCAGCTTCCATCCAGGACACACCACACGATCCATTGTCTACAGCCAAGCTCTAAGATATAACCGCATTTGCTCCAATCCCTCGGATAGAGACAAGCACCTACAAGATCTCTATCAAGCATTCTTAAAACTACAATACCCACCTGCTGAAGTGAAAAAACAGATTGACAGAGCCAGACGAGTACCCAGAAGTCACCTCCTACAAGACAGGCCCAACAAAGAAAATAACAGAACACCACTAGCTGTCACCTTCAGCCCCCTACTAAAACCTCTCCAGCGCATCATCAGAGATCTACAACCTATCCTGAAAGATGATCCTTTACTCTCACAGATCTTGGGAGACAGACCTGTCCTCGCTTACAGACAACCCCCCAACCTAAAGCAAATACTCACCAGCAACCACACATCACTGAACAAAACCACTAACCCAGGAACCTATCCTTGTAACAAACCCCGATGTCAACTCTGTCCACATATCTATTCCAGTGACATCATCATAGGACCTAATCACATCAGCCATACCATCAGGGGCTCGTTCACCTGCACATCTACCAATGTGATATATGCCATCATGTGCCAGCAATGCCCCTCTGCCATGTACATTGGCCAAACCGGACAGTCTCTACGCAAAAGAATTAATGGACACAAATCTGACATCAGGAATCAAAATACTCTAAAACCAGTGGGAGAACACTTTAACCTGTCTGGTCATTCAGTGACAGACCTGCGGGTGGCTATATTACAACAGAAAAACTTCAAAAACAGACTCCAACGAGAAACTGCTGAGCTAGAATTGATATGCAAACTAGACACAATCAACTCCGGTTTGAATAAGGACTGGGAATGGTTGAGCCATTACAAACATTGAATCTCTCACACTTGTTATCTAACTGTCTGTCTGTACTCGGCTAGCTTGATTATCACTTCAAAAGTTTTTTTTCTCTTAATTAATTGGCCTCTCAGAGGTGGTAAGACAACTCCCACCTGTTTATGCTCTCTGTATGTGTGTATATATATCTCCTCAATATATGTTCCATTCTATATGCATCCGAAGAAGTGGGCTGTAGTCCACGAAAGCTTATGCTCTAATAAATTTGTTAGTCTCTAAGGTGCCACAAGTCCTCCTGTTCTTCTTTTTGCGGATACAGACTAACACGGCTGCTACTCTGAAATCTCTCTCTCTGGGTTCCCACCACTCCTTCTAAATGGAAAAGCACCAGGTTAAAGATGGATTCCAGTTCAGGTGACATGATCACATGTCATTGTAAGACATCAGTCTTCATTCTTCCAGAGCTGGTCTGCAGGAAGTTTTGCAAGTAAACAGAGACATTCACAACCAATTGTCCTAGTTAATGGGAGCCATCAAGATTCCAAGCCAACATTAATGGCCCACACTTTGAAAAATACAATAGGACTTCAGAGTAATACTTCATATATCTAGTTTTAGAGACAAGAATGATACATACATACAAATAGGATGAACACACTCAGGAGATTATAAACTTTGTAATGATACCTTACAAGAGACCTTTTGCATAAAGCATATTCCAGGTACATCATATTCACACTTATAAACATATTTTTATAAAGCATTCTGGAGTGCAACATCACACTCAGCACTTCTGAAAATCAGGCCACCCCAGTGGGGATTTCCATAAGCTCTCAGTGGTGTCTGAATTTTGCTCCCACTCAAGTCAGCAGTGAGAATATTTTCATTTAGGTGCCTACTTTAATCAGCCCAGTTTGTGTTTTTATTTATTTGCCTCACTTTTCAAAGGATGTTAACTCTTTTTGGTCCTGATTCAGGAAAACTCTTAAGCATATGCTTCACTTTAGACACACGCATAGTCCGGTATACCTTCAAGTCAGCGGCACTGCTATGGGTACCCGCATGGCCCCACAATGTGCCAACATTTTTATGGCTGACTTAGAACAACGCTTCCTTAGCTCTCGTCCCCTAACGCCCCTACTCTACTTGCGCTACATTGATGACATCTTCATCATCTGGACCCATGGAAAAGAAGCCCTTGAGGAATTTCACCATGATTTCAATAATTTCCATCCCACCATCAACCTCAGCCTAGATCAATCCACACAAGCGGTCCATTTCCTGGACACTACTGTGCTAATAAGCGATGGTCACATAAATACCACCCTATACCGGAAACCTACTGACCGCTACACTTACCTACATGCCTCCAGCTTCCATCCAGGACACACCACACGATCCATTGTCTACAGCCAAGCTCTAAGATATAACCGCATTTGCTCCAATCCCTCGGATAGAGACAAGCACCTACAAGATCTCTATCAAGCATTCTTAAAACTACAATACCCACCTGCTGAAGTGAAAAAACAGATTGACAGAGCCAGACGAGTACCCAGAAGTCACCTCCTACAAGACAGGCCCAACAAAGAAAATAACAGAACACCACTAGCTGTCACCTTCAGCCCCCTACTAAAACCTCTCCAGCGCATCATCAGAGATCTACAACCTATCCTGAAAGATGATCCTTTACTCTCACAGATCTTGGGAGACAGACCTGTCCTCGCTTACAGACAACCCCCCAACCTAAAGCAAATACTCACCAGCAACCACACATCACTGAACAAAACCACTAACCCAGGAACCTATCCTTGTAACAAACCCCGATGTCAACTCTGTCCACATATCTATTCCAGTGACATCATCATAGGACCTAATCACATCAGCCATACCATCAGGGGCTCGTTCACCTGCACATCTACCAATGTGATATATGCCATCATGTGCCAGCAATGCCCCTCTGCCATGTACATTGGCCAAACCGGACAGTCTCTACGCAAAAGAATTAATGGACACAAATCTGACATCAGGAATCAAAATACTCTAAAACCAGTGGGAGAACACTTTAACCTGTCTGGTCATTCAGTGACAGACCTGCGGGTGGCTATATTACAACAGAAAAACTTCAAAAACAGACTCCAACGAGAAACTGCTGAGCTAGAATTGATATGCAAACTAGACACAATCAACTCCGGTTTGAATAAGGACTGGGAATGGTTGAGCCATTACAAACATTGAATCTCTCACACTTGTTATCTAACTGTCTGTCTGTACTCGGCTAGCTTGATTATCACTTCAAAAGTTTTTTTTCTCTTAATTAATTGGCCTCTCAGAGGTGGTAAGACAACTCCCACCTGTTTATGCTCTCTGTATGTGTGTATATATATCTCCTCAATATATGTTCCATTCTATATGCATCCGAAGAAGTGGGCTGTAGTCCACGAAAGCTTATGCTCTAATAAATTTGTTAGTCTCTAAGGTGCCACAAGTCCTCCTGTTCTTCTTTTTGCGGATACAGACTAACACGGCTGCTACTCTGAAATCTCTCTCTCTGGGTTCCCACCACTCCTTCTAAATGGAAAAGCACCAGGTTAAAGATGGATTCCAGTTCAGGTGACATGATCACATGTCATTGTAAGACATCAGTCTTCATTCTTCCAGAGCTGGTCTGCAGGAAGTTTTGCAAGTAAACAGAGACATTCACAACCAATTGTCCTAGTTAATGGGAGCCATCAAGATTCCAAGCCAACATTAATGGCCCACACTTTGAAAAATACAATAGGACTTCAGAGTAATACTTCATATATCTAGTTTTAGAGACAAGAATGATACATACATACAAATAGGATGAACACACTCAGGAGATTATAAACTTTGTAATGATACCTTACAAGAGACCTTTTGCATAAAGCATATTCCAGGTACATCATATTCACACTTATAAACATATTTTTATAAAGCATTCTGGAGTGCAACATCACACTCAGCACTTCTGAAAATCAGGCCACCCCAGTGGGGATTTCCATAAGCTCTCAGTGGTGTCTGAATTTTGCTCCCACTCAAGTCAGCAGTGAGAATATTTTCATTTAGGTGCCTACTTTAATCAGCCCAGTTTGTGTTTTTATTTATTTGCCTCACTTTTCAAAGGATGTTAACTCTTTTTGGTCCTGATTCAGGAAAACTCTTAAGCATATGCTTCACTTTAGACACACGCATAGTCCCACTGACTTCAATTGGGACTATACAGATGATTAACTTTAAGCATGTGCTTAACGCAGAGGTAGTCAATTATTTTTTGTCAAGGTCCAAATGTCTTGGGCAAGGTCCAGACTCCAGAGAAAATAATAATAAAAAAATAACAATAATGAGAATAATAAGTAAATAAAAAGATTTCTGGGTCCATTCAAAAGCATCAGGCGATCCAGATTTGGCCCCTGCTCCGCCTATTGACTACCCCTGGCTTAAGGACTTTGCTGAATCAAGGGCCTAGAGCAGTGTTTCTCAACCTTTTTATACCAGGGACCGGCTTGCTGCCTTCCTAAACTGTGTCAGGGAGATCTCAGGGACCAGCATTGGTCCACAGACCAGTTGTTGAGAAACACTGGCCTAGCATATAAACAGATTGCTGGTGAGGATTTGTGGAGGATTCCCTTGCCCGAATGTAATAATATTCTGTAGCCTTACACTGCTAACAGATGAAGTTGAGACTTTCCCCTCCAATTTCTCTGAGGTAATTGGTATACAGCCATGGTAGGCTTTAGGGCTAGAAAGAAAAATGACTTCTGTTGTGATAAATGGGCCTACAAGTTTATCCTAACTGGGAGCTCAATGGTAAAAAATACATGAAAGTTCATGAGCTGTCACAATAACCTGTAATAACAAATGTCAATGGGAAAAGGAACAAAAGGGAGATAGACTGAACTAGTCTAAACAAATAGGCTACTGATACAAGTCAAGGACTGTGTTAAGATCATGCCTGGTAAACCACTTTCTTTGTGGGTCCTAAAAGAATGAGACTTTGAGGGGGAAATATGGAAGAACAGATTGCACCTACTGGAGCAAGCTTCATGGCTGCCACCCCCACCCTCTCCTGGGATCCCAGCTCTTCTTCCTCCTAATCCGGGGGCCTGTCCTGACCAGACCAGGCCAGAGAGAGAGAGAGAGAGACCCAGGTGACATCGGCATCCCTACCAGCTCCAGCAGAATCCCAACCACCAACTGGGATGAAATGGGATCAGAGTTAACAGAAGCAATAACAGCAGCTCCAGCTCATCTCAACCAACTTCTCTTTGCCTCAAAAGGACAGTTATTGCCATGTTGATACCCTCTGAGACTGTCCAACAAGGAGGTTTTTCCTCCTATAAACTCTCTCCAGCTAAAGGAAGAGGGAAGAAGGGATGGTGTTAAAATGGAAGCCTTATTCCATACTTCACGTTCCAAATGTTTTAACTATTTTTTCCTTCTTTTCTTTATCTTTAATAAAAGGTTAAAAGGATGTTGAAGAGTGTATTTGCCGTGATACTAAGCAGGCTGCCGTCTCCGCATATCCAACCCCAAACCTTGCTTAACACTATTTAAAGGTTATGTTAACACTGTTAGCCCATTAAGTGCATCTAAATTAATCACACCAAATACAGACAGTTTCTGTCTGATAAAACTAATTCTAGGATTGTAACAGGTGACTAAACAAACAGGGGTGGGGGACAGGTAACAATAAATACAAATACGTTTGCATAACTTATAGTCTTGTAGGTCATAATAGTTGCGGGTGGTCACCAATCTAACCAATGTCTAATTTGATCAGTGTTAGAGATGCAACAAATCCCATTCACAAAGGCCGCACAACTTCATCTCATCAGTAACACCAAAAATCTGGAGGGATTTATGTGTGTTTCTTGATTCTTAATGGTCAATCTGGTGCAAGTTGGCATACGTCCATTGACTTCAGTCGAGCTATGCCAATTTATGCCAGCTGATATATTAGCTGCCGGGTTTATTGCCCCTTTAGAATTTACTGGCCCTTTAAGATAAGCTGATCTAATGCTTGATGACATTCCTGGAACCAAGGCTGGAAAGTTCTGTGTCCGTTGGGCGACAGCCACTGGGAAGCGAGAAGCAGGAAAGCAGGTCTCTGAGTAGAGAAAGAGAAGGGACAGGGCAAACAGAGACAAGGGCTGGGGGACAGTTCAGTGTGAAAAGATTATAGAGACCCGGGAGAGAGTTAATAACAAGCTGGTTTCAATACCGGGCAAAGAAAAGCACAGTCAGCCTGGAAAAATGAAGCTAAGGGATCTGGGGACAAATGGTCTGAAATACAGACAGTACCTGGGAAGGAGAAACCCAGACAGCAGTAAGGTTGACACCTAGGGGCAATAGCGGCTGGCAGCAATGTGACGTGAGGTGGATGTGAAATGGCGAATGAAATGTTGGCTTTTCTACACAAGTTACAAAATGCAGAGCTAAGTGAAAGTGCCTCTTGTATGTTCCGTTCACTTCTGCTCACCCCACGCCACTAGGGGGAGTTCAATTTTAATTTTGCTAAAAAAATTATTAGCGGGTTGGGGATGGGGTTTTGGAAATGATTTATAACGAAAAACTAAGACTCCAGTTCATCAGGGCATTTTTGAAGTTAAGCGTCTGCTTAGTGCTTTGCTGAACTGAGGCCCAGACTAATTCTTCCCTTACTCCCAAGGGCGTTGGAAGAGTAAATTCATTCATGTTTGTGAGGTGCTCAGATACTGTGGTGATGGAACCAGATAAGCACCTCGATACATGGTAAAGGCCTGATTCTGCATTCCTAGTACATGTCAAACTTCCAAAGTCACTGGCGTTGGGTGCACATGGAGTGCAGGTTCTGCCCTATGGGATACCCGTACTTGTAGATTTGGGAGCTCTAAGACTGCTCTGGAAATGCATGAAGTAAAAATGGCCCAAATCCTGAGGTCCCTATTAGGCAAATTCCCATTTTTGTCTAAATGCCTGATCCTGCTTGCATCGACCCCAATGGCAAAGCTTCTGTTGCCCTCAGTAGTGTAGGATCAAACCCCAAGTAAGGACTGAATAAAAACTGAGGAATAACCTGGTCCCAAATATCCAAGAACAGGAGCCGACTCATTAATGGAAAGATGCAAAATCCGTAAGCTATGCAAATAGAATAAAAGCATTAGATCTGCTGTAACTCTCCTGGACAGAGGTAATGCTCAGACTGATTGGTAATCCATACAGCACGTTTCTGACATTATATAAATAATGACATCGAGTTCTGCAATTTTATTGTGATTCTTGTGATATTTGGTGTCTGTCTTAAAGCTGCAAGCCTTGGAGGCAAGTGATTGACTTAGAATCTCAGTTTTATCAAAGAAAAAGTGACGTTTCTAGCTCTTCTGTTTGCAGAGAAAAGCTTTGAAAATATGACCTGAATGTAATCTAACATCTTAAAAACTGAGATGACAAAAAAAAAATACAGCTCTTATTTTTTTAAGCTATTTCATGGTATTATGAGATTTGACCCATGATTTTTGAACACTTGGTGTTGGCAATGCTGTAGTGATACTGTGTTAATCTTTTTCATATATAGATTTGCATGAAACACACACAGCCATAATTCAATCTCATTTGCATCACCACCGAGGAGAGAATTTAACACAGAACATATTAGATAGAGTTTGGTAACTAATTTGACCAATTTCACCTCCTCTTCTGTTGGCAAATTGTCTATGAATGGCTCAGGAGGTTTTTTGAATGTATCCATTGTTTCAAATGATTTATCAAATAACTTCAAATAAAAAAAAATAAACTCTTGCTCTGTAGGTCATTCACAAGCAATTCATTGTGTGGAAATATGCATAAGGATGGAAAGTGTGAACTGCACATTTCTATTTTTAACTATTATTGTATTTTATAAATTAGATAAAGAAGGCAGAGCCCTGTGCGACTTACTAAACCTTGCAGGAGACATTCCTGATTTCAGATCCAAACAGGTAACATGTATCAAGTGACACACTATCACTTCCCAAGCTCTCCAATATAACAAAATCGCTTTTGCCAACTAACTCAGTGTTCATAAGAGGCTTTTTTTAATGGTGCTTCTGTTTTCTCCCATGGGAAGTGATTTTTTTTTCTACTTCTTGCACCATCATCTCACTACTTTTTTCTCAGGTGAATTACTTTTTCACTAGCTCACACTGTTGTGCCACTTGCACTGTCTGTTCCAAAGTGAGCTCACATATTAGTTATAATTTTTTTGAAAGTTTTGTGTTTAAAACCTAATTACTAAATCATCTCCTATGTAGTCCTCTTTACTGCAACTAAAGGTCCAGTCCACACTTAAAAGTGGTACCAATATAACTGGTTGTGGGGGAGGAGGAGCGGTGATTTTGTTTTTTACTGATATAATGATAGTGGTACAACTTCTGGCCTGGTTATAGTTATACCTGTATAAAGGTGTCTTATACAGGTACAGTGTTTCCCCTTTTTGACCCGAGTGGCTAGTCAAAATTTGGGGCCCTCTGTGTGAACCAGTAGGGCGTAAACATTGGTAATAGGTATGTCTTTCATGCAGTTTTGTTTTTTTACAAAGAACGGTACAAAGTTCTGTATCTCTGAACACAGAGAGTCATATAGCAGGAAATACCTTTTGCTCACAAAACCAAGAGCACTCTTTAAAGCCTGAACCCTGTAGGCTATAGCTATTTGCTAGGTAAGGCATAGGCATAAGTTAAGGCAGTAAAGCAATGATCCTATAAGCCTACATCCTATAAGACATTTCCTTGAGCAGTTAGCATAAGGCTTTGGGGCCTATGAACCCTAGCATGAGTGAGTTACCCAGCAGTGACTCTGAGTTATTGAGGAACTGGGAATATTAAATTCAGGGGATTTTTGTATATGACTAGGTAACCACAGGAATATGAATGGATACCAGCTTTTGGATATTGTAGGATAAGAACATCCGCAGATGCATAACCACAAACTTGCCTTGGCAACAAATTGATGTATATGACAATATGCTGAGATCATTCATAAACTAACCTATGGATAAGGTCACGCTAATAGTAGGACGGTGAGGAAACACAAATAAGGAAGCGGGGGAAAAACCCTGCTGAATATGCATTAGGTGTAGTGGTGTAAGTATAACATATTATAAAAGTTATTTGAGGAAGATAATGATTAACATTTCAGGTTGTTCTGCAAGGGATGGTGTGAGTATTTGGATGTTCAGATGTACGTTCTGTATTATCTTGCTGGGTTAGAGTGTTGGTGACTGTTTTAATAAAACGGTTACAAAAACAGAAGGGCTCCTAAGAGTGGGTGTTGCAACTGTGCACACTGTGGTTCCCAACTGAACAGTAATTTTAATAACACTGGGCTGGATCTTTGGACAGGTACCTATCAAACCTCAGAGTGTTAACTGGGGATTCTTAAGTAATAAATATAATTAATACACAATCCATAGATCAGGCACCAGCCCCTATAGTGATAGGGATACAACTTTTATGTCTAGACAAGCCCAAGTCTCAAAGCTCTGCCGGTTCATAAAGACCACCATGCTTCTTGCTTGTCTCTGCATCCTTTGGTAAAAGCCCATCTTCTTTTGGGGGATGAAATACTCTCCAAGAATAATGTCATAGTTATTCTAATTTCTTTCCTCAGAAAGCACAAATTATTTTTAAATATTTTCAGCTTCATTGTCCATTGCATAAATTGTACTTTGCCACAATTGGAGCTGTCCTCCAGGCTTATCAAACTGAAAGTCTTTGTGGAGGGTTGAAATCTGTCTTGGCAGGCCAACGGAGGAGGCTGGCAGCTCATCCTTTGGAGGTTTCTTTTTCCATTCAGTTTTCTACATGCAGGAGAACAGATGACCTAATGGGATTACACAGTAGGTCTAACTCAGGGCAAAATCTGCTAGTCAGACAGGCTACATGAAATGTGTTGTCCAGGGAGGCAAGAGCAGATATGGGACAAACGTCCCCTGACAATTTTCAGTTTCATTTCAGAGGGAAAATGAGATAAACCCCCTCAGATGGACAGCAGTTCCGTCAGTCTCAAGAAGCTCAAGTTTGGGAAGTTGAAGGTGGTGCGTCGGCACTTGCTGCAGCGGTATGAACATCAGCCCTTCGTCTCCTGCCTGGCGGGGCTCTACAGCTGCCGGTGGAAGCGATATCAGCGGAGAAGGACTGAGCCAGGACAATGCTGCTGCAAGATGGTATGGTTAGCATGTTGTTACTGTGAACTGTTAGTTACGGGACAAGTCCATCATCACACTTGTATTCGAAAGGTGCTATGGGCCAAACTCTGCCCTGATTTATGCCTCATGCAAACTTACTAGTATCTCTGGAGGATGTTAACAGAAGCTACTGAAGTTAGACATTTTAAAATCAGCAGGTCCAGTTAACTTTCATCCAAGAGTTTTAAAAGAGCTGGCTGAGGAGCTCTCTGGACCATTAATGTTGATTTTTCAATAAGGCCTGGTCCCCACTAACCCCCCACTTCGGACTAAGGTACGCAAATTCAGCTACGTTAATAACGTAGCTGAATTCGAAGTACCTTAGTCCGAACTTACCGCGGGTCCAGACGTGGCAGGGAGGCTCCCCCGTTGATGCCGCGTACTCCTCTCGCCGAGCTGGAGTACCGGCGTCGACGGCGAGCACTTCCGGGATCGATCCGGGATCGATTTATCGCGTCTAAACCAGACGCGATAAATCGATCCCAGAACATCAATTGCCTGCCGCCGGACCCTCCGGTAAGTGTAGACGTACCCTAAGTCTTGGAGCACTGAGGAAGTTCCAGAAGACTGGAAGAAACCTAATGTTGTGCCAATATTTTAAAAGGGTAAACAGGATGACCCAGGTAATTATAGGCCTGTCAGCCTGACATCGATTCCAGGCGAGATAATGGAGTGGCTGATACAGGACTCCATTAATAAAGAATTAAAGGAGGATAATGTAATTCATGCAAATAAACATGGATTTATGGAAAATAGATCCTGTCAAACTAACTTGATATTTTTTTATGAGTTTACAAAGATTGGTAAAAAAAAGTAATACTTAGATTTTTGTAAGGTATTTGACTTAGTACCACACAATATTTTAGTTAAAAGCTAGACCACTATAAAATTAACACGGCACACATTACATGGATTAAAAGATGGCTCATTGATAGTTCAATGTAAATAGGGAATTCCCCTATATTGCTCCAGGGGAGCCATAGGCCAAGACTCCCAGGGCGATGCTTTCCCTGACAGACGACCTCAGATATGCCTTTCCTCCCATCTGCCTACCACCAGAAGTTATATGGAACATTCAACGTGACAGAGCCACCATCCTCCTCTTCACACCCTTGGCCCAGACAATTCTGGTTCACAGAGCCCTGACGATGTCCACATGCCCACCTGTCAGGATCCATGCATTTCAGGATCTCTTAACTCAGGATGGGGGGAAAGTCAAGTACCCCAACCAGCACTCACTCCGCCTCGCAGCCTGGTGTTTGGATGGGTGTCAGAGGTAGAACGCTCATGCTTCATCCCTGTTCAGGAAATCCTGACCCCAAGCAGGAAGGATCCTACTAGATTCTGCTAAATGGTGGTGATTTTTGGCCTGGACATGTTGCCACCAGCATTCACTTGATATTGTGGGTGTTCCAGTTATCCGAGACTATCTCCTCTTCTCAAAGACCTCAGGTTCAGGTGTCAGTTCACTGTGAGTACACCTAGCAGCGATTAGCGCCATCCTCCCCCCAAGTTCTATCTTTACACACCTGACCTCGATTCGATTTATGAAGGTCTTGATCAGGACCTTCCCACTGGTCATTGGGGGAATGACTCAATGAGACCTTAACCTTATCCTCTCAACACGTGCAGGCCCGATCTTTGAATCTCTGGCCACATGTGCCATGACCCAACAGTACCCCGTGGCAACAAACACCAGAGCCTTTGGCCTTGGATTGTATTTTCTGTAAAAACCTCACTGTTCTGCTTCTGAGCTTATTCAGCCCAGGAGATAGTCATTAGTTTGTAAACAGGCAGCACCCTCATGATATCCTCAGAATAAAACTCAGCCCTTTACATCCCCCAAGTGCCCTGGGTGCATTAACTAACTAATTCTCACAGCCTGACCAGGGTAAGCAAGAATTATCCCCAGTTTACAATTAGGAAAGGCGCTACACACAAGAAGGGTCAGTGAGCTGGGAGCCATGATGGCAGATACTCCTTATACAATATTTCACAAGGAGAAGCTTTCTGTTAGGTTACACCGCAAATTCGTCCCCAAGATTGTGTCTGAGTTCCACATCAATTAATCAATACACTTACCTGTATTCTTCCCAGTGCCCCACACTTCTTCCGAGGAGAAGAGACTTTTCTCCCTTCATGTCAGGCATGCCCTGGCATTCTACCTGCCGAGAACCAGACCCATTAGAAAATCTCCAAGGCTCTTTGTTGCTATGGCAGAAAGGGCGTGAGGAGAAGCCATATCCTCACAGAGGATTTCGAAGTGGGATTCAGGATGCATCTTAGAATGCTACAAACTAGCCAAGCTTCCCCCTCCTGGGCGTATCACAGCTCACTCCATTCAGGCACAAGCGGCCTCCACGTTCTGCTGCAGGACATCTGCAGAGTAGTGACTTGGAGTTCTGTCCTTACTTTCACATCACACTACGCTCTGACTCTGGAGAAGGGACCATGTTTTGGTTCTGTGTTTGTACAGCGCCTAGCACAATGGAGTCCTGGTCCATGGCTGTGGCTCCTCAGTGCTACCGCAATACAAATAAATAACAAATGCGACAACTGTAAAGAGTTACTTCATTTTTTTTCTCATGCTGAGCGCCACTAGAACAGGCGATATAACTAAGAGTAATGGGATTGAATTAAGAAAAGGAAAATTTAAGCTAAAAATCAGGGTAAACTATAAATGGTGTGAGCAGGTAGATTGTGGGATCGTCTCCTATGGGAAGAGGTGGAGGCCTCCGTCATATGAGTGATCTAAAGCTCTGATAGAGAAAGCGCTGAAGAATAAATTGTAGGGAACGTTTCTCTGCCAGTACAGAATTGGACTAGGTGATCTAACAAGGTCCTTTCCATCTCTGACTTCTGTGATTCTGACACCAAGCCTCATGCATCTGGGATAAATTGAGAGTCAAAAATATGCCTGCAATGTATGCTGTCCGTCGTTGTGTAAACCAGGCTTTAACCACCTGGCCTTTCTCTCCATTTCCAGTGGGAATGTGTGTTCTTCCCGTTTCTCGTTGGAGCATTCTGCCTCTCTTTGGTCTTTCTGTACATGTGGGGGGAAGCAAAGAATGACTACAATAACTTCGACTGGTAAGTACCACAGTCTCCCTCCTCCCCCGCCCATTTGAAATTAGGTTGTCAATAGCCAGTTGTCTGCCTGGAGAGGAAGGAAGGGTAATGAGGTCAGGCAGCATGTTCTAATATACTGAGCACGGGACTAGCCAGAGTTCTTCTCTCAGCTCTGACAACACCCAGCTGTGCGAAGCTGGGTACATCGCGTTGGGCATGGTCCTGTGAGAAGCCCCCATTGCCTGTAAGGGGAACTGAGAATACTCAGCATCTCACAGGATTCAGAGTGGTAGCTGTGTTAGTCTGTATCAGCAAAAACAACGAGGAGTCCTCCTCTCACAGGAGATGCTCAGCATGTTAGATCCTTAATCAATTTGTGTGGCGCCTTTCCGAATTGGAAACTGGGGCTAATTCTTGCTTACCCTGGTCAGGCTGTGATGGTTAGTTAGTTAATGCACCCAGGGCACTTGGGGGATGTGAAGGGCTGAAATTTATTCTGAGGATATCATGAGGGTGCTGCCTGTTTACAAGCTAATGACTGTCTCCTGGGCTGAATAAGCTCAGAAGCAGAACAGTGAGGTTTTTACAGAAAATACAGTCCAAGGCCAAAGGCTCTGGTGTTTGTTGCCATGGTTGTACTGTTATCCCTGGGTTATAACAGGAAGTATCTTCAAGTTGTTGTTAGATGGAAATGCTTATTGAAATATCAAGGCCAACATTGTCATATCCAGATACCTAAAGTCAGGCTCTTAAATCCATCTAAATTTAAGAGGCTTGAATTTCACCAGAGCGGAGCTGAGATGCTTTGGGAGGCTCGAGGTGTAAATATATATTTAGGAGTCTGACTTTAGGCCCCCACGGGTGAAAACCTTGGCCCTAAACTATCTGTGAAATGAAAGACAATACCTACAAAAGTCAAAATGGGCTGTCGGCAAACAAAGAAAACACTTTGGTCTGTCTTCCCTTCCTACGCTCATCCATTATCTCTCCTCTTCTCTTCACCTCCCCATTTTCCTCCCTCCCGCCACCTTCCCTTTCTCCCCACAGCTCAGTAAGGCTCTCGCCCCCTGAGTATCTATTATACCTTTTACTTACATGGCTTCAAAACTGAGTGGGGTGGGAAGGACTGGCATTCCCCCGGAGT
This sequence comes from Chrysemys picta bellii, assembly GCF_011386835.1. Lineage (NCBI taxonomy): Eukaryota > Metazoa > Chordata > Testudines > Emydidae > Chrysemys > Chrysemys picta. The sequence goes on from NC_088791.1 coordinate 338,974,375, forward strand.
AGATTATCATTATTTGTATTACAGTAGCACCTAGAGCCCATAACCCAGGTCAAGCCCCCGTTGGGTTCGGTGCTGTACACACACATAGTGAGAGACAGTCCCTGGCCCAAAGAGTTCACAATCTAAATAAACAAGACAGACAAAGGGTGGAAGAAAGGAAGGATTGCTATTTCCATTTTGAAGATGGGTGAACTGAGGCAAAGTGACTTGCCCAAGGTCACATGGAAAGTGTGTGGCAAAGCCTGGAACTGAATCTAGATCTGAGACTCAGTCTAGTGCCTTAATCACAAGAGCATCCTTCCTTTCCAATATAAAGATGTTTGTAATTCAAGCATAACAATTGTTCTGGGGACATGTGCCCTGCCTGTCTCTAGGGAAAGGCACCATGGGAAGAGGGGAGGGATGAGGGCAGAAGGATAGCTCAGTGGTTTGAGCATTGGTCTGCTAAACCTAGGGTTATGAGTTCAATCCTTGAGGAGGCCAATTAGGGATCTGGAGCAAAATCAGTACTTGGTCTTGTTAGTGAAGGCAGGAGGCTGGACTTAATGACCTTTCAGGGTCCCTTCCTGTTCTATGAGATAGGTATATCTCCATATATAATGAAATGAACAAAAAGACTGTTTTTTTCCGTGCTCCTTCTCTTGGTTTTTTTCTGCTTCATCTAAAAAGGTCAAGCTGGGAAGGCAACTTTGTGTTTGTCAAACAGCTTCAAATTTGAATCCAGCAGAGCAGAAGGATTATCATAGCCAATTGGAGTTGAGCAATTTGCCTGTTCACAGCAAATTGAGAAATAATCAGCTGATGACTATGCAAATCCTTGCATTCTGAAATATGCATGAAGTGATCATGCAAATTAGACACCTAGAACCAATCAGAGTTCAGTGAACTCCAAGACTGGGGGGGGAAACTGTAATATTGTTATTTATTTGGGTCAGTAACTGTCTGTGCAGCACCCCTCTCCTAATCTTAATCTGGGCATTTACAGTATATTTGGCTCAACATTTTGGTCTCTGGGTGCTTTAGGAGTTCTGAAAGTAAATAAAAAACCCCTGTGCCTTTCTCCACCCAGCCCCAAATTGGTGCATTTTTGGTTGTTTAAAGGGGTGGGAATGGAGTGGTTCATTGTGGAAAGGCACCATCTAGCCCAGCCAGAAGTACCATGTTTATGGACCAGTTGCAAAGGAAGCTGGATTCTGATATTGTGTTGTTGGGCCTTGTCTTAAAAAGCTAGTGGTAGAAACCAAGACTTCATATAAAGGTGAAAACGAGGAATTCCAAGGGACACATAAGGCGAGTAGTTTGTAAGGGATTGGCTAGTTAAGTAATGTCAAGATGAAGTGGGGTGCGGATGTGGCAGGGAAACAAGATATTACTCCAAATGATGTCATTAAGTTCCAATATTGTGTAGCCTGTCAGGATTAGAAACACTTTGTTGGATCAATCCAATACTCTCAGGACCAGCAAGCTTGTCTGAACGATGCTCTTGGACCAGTGCTCAGAAATACATTGTGCCAGCGATGCCCCTCTGCTATGTACATTGGCCAAACTGGACAGTCACTACGCAAGAGGATAAATGGACACAAGTCAGATATCAGGAATGGCAATATACAAAAACCTGTAGGAGAACACTTCAACCTCCCTGGCCACACAATAGCAGATGTAAAGGTAGCCATCTTACAGCAAAAAAACTTCAGGACCAGACTCCAAAGAGAAACTGCTGAGCTCCAGTTCATTTGCAAATTTGACACCATCAGATCAGGATTAAACAAAGACTGTGAATGGCTATCCAACTACAGAAGCAGTGTCTCCTCCCTTGGTGTTCACACCTCAACTGCTAGCAGAGCACCTCACCCTCCCTGATTGAACTAACCTTGTTATCTCCATACTGATTTATACCTGCCTCTGGAAATTTCCATTACTTGCGTCTGATGAAGTGGGTATTCACCCACAAAAGCTTATGCTCCAACACATCTGTTAGTCTTAAAGGTGCCACAGGACCCTCTGTTGCTTTTTACAGAAATACATTGTATCCCTACCTGGCCATTTGTGTTATGGTCACTCCAGTTTTATGAAGGTGGATTCCATTAGATGAACATGTTTCCTCCTAGTAGAAAATGCATAGCTGTATTCCTTCAGGAGGAGAGTGTGGGGGGATGGAAGGGAATTTATTACTTACATTTATTTAAATGTAACTCTTAATAATTGCAGACAGTTTACAAGATTTTATTGCATTTTAGGTACAACTATGGAAACGTAGGCCACTGGTTTCTCTGGTCTGTTCTTCTTCTGATTCTAGCTGCAGTCTTGTTTACCTACATCACACTGTTACTGGTAAGTAACATTATCTTTAAACAGTGCTGTTGCCTGATAGTGGAGTGACCGGATGTCCCGATTTTATAGGGACAGTCTCGATATTTGGGGCTTTTTTCTTGCATAGGCTCCTATTACCCCCCCCCCCCCCGCCCCCATCCTGATTTTTCACACTTGCTATCTGGGCAAGTTATGGACCAAGCAAATGGTGTTTGCATCCCACATTTAGTCTCGGCTAAAGTTTGGGTTTGACAGCACAAAAGTATTAAAAACTGAGTCAAGCATCAATGGTAAAGAATCACAGAAAGAGTCACTTTTCTTCTTCTAACCCTGAACAAGGACATTCATTCGAGTGCAGAAAGCATTATCTCTAAAACTGTTTTGCTTCTCTCTCTATTACTGTAGACCTTCTAATTAGAAACATACCCCTTCCCTCCCCTTCCTGGTTTCCTGCTACAGATTTAAACAAAAAGGGCGCACACCCTCACAAACAGCCCTCCTGAAAATTATGCTCACAACTGCAAAAATCAGATGGGATCTTACCTTTCAAAAATCTCCTGAGATCCTAACTGATCTCCTGAGATTTTTGTCCGACAGTAGGTGGACATATTGCAAGAGGCACTGATCTTGCGTGATTTCCACTGTTCACAGTGGTGGAACTGTTACGAGACTAGATGTTGTTGTCCTGAAATTTCTACCATCTTCTCTCCCCACCCCCCACTCCCACAAAACAAAGCAAAAACCTTAACAACAAAACGGATTCAGAAAATGACCACCTTCTGGATCTAGAACTAAAACCCAAGAAACTGGTTTAGTCTCAGATATTTGACTCAGATCTGAGTTACATCCTGGTCTCATCTAGGCCACTAATGATCTACATTATTCTTATCTCTTCATTTCCTTGTGCTGGTCCTCATCTATTTGTTGCATTCATCTGTTGTCCCTCTCCTCTTATACAGAGATTGTTAGCTGTTCAGGACAGGGAGCATACTTTGTTCTGTGTTTATACAGCGCCTAGCACAATGAAGTCCTGATTCACGACTGGGCTCTGGGCACTACTGTAGTACAAATAAATTATAACATTTTATTCTAACATTGTAAATAAAAAAAGGCAGCAAATAGGGGCCCTACTTGCCTGTGGCCTTTAGGTGCTACCACGACATAAATGGAAAACGGTAACCACTCTCCTGCTTAGAAATGGTGCAAATATAAATACTTCATGAAGGTGATGTTGGTGCAACACATTGATGCCCTAGATCCTTAGGTCTATTACCTACAGAACAGATCCATCACAGGCATTGGTGGGTGAGAGCTTCACCCACCCCAACACACCACCATGCAAGAGGATGGATGGCCTGGTGGCTAGGGTACTAGCCTGGGGTTTAGAAAACCCAGGTTCAATTCCCTGCTTTGCTGCAAACTTCCTGTGCAACCTTGGTCACATCACTTAGCCTTTCTGTGTCTCAGATCCACACCTTAAAATGGGGATAATAGCACTGCCCTACCACACAGGGGACAAATACATTAAAGACTGTGAGGTGCTCAGATACTGCGGTGATGGGAGCTAGAGGGATACCTAACGTGTCTCTTCAGCTAGCTAGGTGCCAGTTAGTCCGGGACTGTATTGCTTTACAGAAGCCGCTGCAGAGTGTTTCTAATGGCACTTGCCCTACTTGCTGCAGAACTGTGTCTAATTGGTGATATTGCTCCATGCATCTATGTGGAAGAGCGGTGGGTGCCGGGAGGCAATAAGCCCTGAAGTAAACAGGATTAGGATAAGAAGGAAACAAGACATAGAAAGTAATCAAGGGAAAAAAAACCCATACCGCTGCTGCTTCGAAACACGCTGCCATTTCTGGTTGAGGGAAAGAAACAGCTCCCTGCACCTTACCGCTGCAATTCTGAAATCTGACTCCTTCTGTCAAGCACAGGATTGCTCCAGTTTAGTACTAACCTAGTGAACGCTTTTATCGCCACAGACGTAACTGTCCAGAGCTGCTTCAGCCAGAGCCTCTATTAAAACAGACCTTTTCTGCCCCCCCGACCCCAAAGTATTTTTCTAAGGACACAATGCAGCTGAATCGCTGCAGGGCATAGGTCACCGATAGTGTTCATTGACTGACAAGCATCTCTGAGTGTGTGACAGCTCTATAAGGTGAGACATGAATTCCCACGTTTTGGAAATAGATTGACTTGCAGTATCAAACCCTTAGGCCTGGCTACACAGGCTCTATACCCGTATGACTATATTGGTTAGGTGGGTGACTTTCTTTTTACTAATAGAGTTACATCACTACAACCCCTAATGTGGACACAGTTGGATTAGCTTGGTTCTGGTCCACACCTAAAAATTAGATCAGCCGAGGCATGTTGCTCAGGGGCTGTGAAAAACGTTGTGCCGTGAGCACCATAGTTAGGTCAAACTAGCCGCCACTGTAGATGCAGGTAGGTCAACCTCTTGGAGAGGTGGATTGCCTACATGGATGGAAAAACCTCTTTTGTTGATGTAGGAAGTGTCTACATTACAGCACTTCAGAGACACAGCTGCTGTGCTGTTGCTGTGCCGCTGTAGTGTAGACACGGCTAAGTGTACACTTACATTTTTTGTCTACGTCGCTATCTCCTAGGGTTACCATTCGTCCGGATTTACCAGGACATGTCCTCCTTTTTGTTCTAAAAATAGCGTCCGGGGGAATTTGTAAAGCACTCAAAATGTCCGGGATTTCCCCCCTCCCCCGGCAGAGCAGAGCGAGCAGCTGGGAGGGCTGCAGGAAAGTCCCGGGCTGGACTCCGGAGCAGCTGTAGAGGAGCCGGATCCACCCTGCATTCTGAGCCGGCAGCTCTCCCCTGCAGCCCGGTCCAGCAGCACTGTGCAGGGCCAGGGACCGGGTTTTGTTGTGCTGGGGAGCGTAGCCACGTGTCCGGCTCGGCTCGCACAGAGCCCAACACCCTGTTCTGAGCAGCAGGGTAAGGGGGCCAGGGGGCAGGAGAAGGGGCAGGGAGGTTCTGGAGGGGGCAGTCAAGAAACGGGGGGGGCTTTTTTGGGGGGAGTGGAGAAAGTTTTGGGCAGTCAGGGTACAGGTAGGGGGTAGGGTCCTGGGGGGCAGTTGGGGGGGTCTTAGGAGGGGGCAGTTAGGGGACAAGGAACAGGGAGTCTTAGGTAGGGGGTGGGGTTCTGGGGGGCAGTTAGGGGCAGGGGTCCCAGGAGGGGTAGTCAGGGGACAAGGAGCGGGGGGTGGGGGGCTGGGAGTTCTGGGGGGGAGCTGTCAGGGGGCAGGAGTGGGGAGAGGGATCGGAGCAGTCAGGGGACAGGGAGCAGAGGGGTTTAGATGGGTTGGGAGTTCTGGGGGGGGGGGCTGTCAGGGGGTGGGGAGTGGTTGGATGGGGCGTGGGAGTCCCAGGGGTCTGTCTGGGGGTGGGGGTGTGGATAAGGGTTGGGGCAGTCAGGGGACAAGAGGCAGGGAGGCTTAGATAGGGAGTGGAGTCCTGGGGGGCAGTTAGGGGCAGGGGTCCCAGGAGGGGGCAGTCAGGGGACAAGGAACGGGGGGAGGGTTGGGGGTTCTGGGGGGGTGGGAAGTGGGAGGGGCAGGGGCGGGGCTAGGGCGGGGCTCCTCCCGTCCTCTTTTTTGCTTGCTGAAATATGGTAACCCTACTATCTCCATTAGGAATGTGAAAAATAACACCCCTAACAACAGAGCTGTGCTGGCAAAAGCCCTAGTGAATATACAGTTATACCAGCAAAAAGTCAGTATAACTTACTGCGTTCAGGGAACTGTTTTAAGCAGGGTTCTCAAAGTCCTGGCCCACGGGCCATCTGCAGCCTGAGAACCTCCCAACTGCGGACGAGAGATGCAGGCAGACGTGCTGCTGGCAATGTCTGCTGCAGGCGCCGCCCCCTGCAACTCCCATTGGCTGGGGGAGAGGGACAGAGATATCATCACTAGTCGCCGGGTAGAGTCAGCCATGGAGGCAGCATCATTAGTTGCCAGGCAGAATCAGTCATGGAGGCAGCGTCACTTTTTTCCACAATGAATATAAACAAGTCAAAATACCGAACACAACTATCCGACGCACACTTTGCTGCAATCCCGAAGGTTTCAACTGCTCAGTCACTGAGGCCAAACATCAACAAACTGACAGAACTGAAGCGTTGCCCAGGTGTCTGGCAAACACTAAAACTCTCTGGCAGGTGAAGAATTGTATAAAGTTGTATGATAGTTTTATTATTTCTAAGAAGTTTGAAATAAAAAATGCAATATAAACGTTTTCTTTTCTGAACACCATCTTCAGTGACATTATTGGCCCACTGGGAGGATTTGAGGACTGGCACTGGCCCTAAGGTAAATGGAGTTTGAGACACCTGTTTTTACGCATCACTGCAAAGTGGGGGTTGCCAGTATAGCTCTACACTAGCAAACCCTTTTAAGTGTAGACAAGGCTATTGGTATTGTTGCACCTTTTGACCCAAGTGGCTAGTCAAAGTTTGGGGCCCTATGGGTGTTCCAGGCGGGAGTAGAAATTGGAGGTAATCAGGTATGTCTTTGCAGTTTTGTTTAGATATGAAGAGTACAAAGTTCTGTATCACTGAACTCAGAAGGAATCAAACAGCAGGAAACAGCTCCTTTTGCTCACGGCACCTAGAGCACTCTTTTAGCCTGCACCCCTCACCCAAAAACCTCTTCCCAGGTTTCTTCCCGTGTCAGCCACCGGGCTTTCAGCTGCTCCTTCAGGCTGTCTCTCTTTCCACTCTTTCTTGCCTGCTCTTTATGTTTTGCCTTCCCACCCACCCACACAAAACAATACTCACTAAAAACTTGTGGACTGGTTCGCACACCTTTTGTCTTAGGGAGGCTTATGCTTAATTGAAGTTCTGTTAACTGAAGGGTGAGTTCACACCTATCAACCTCCATCTCCTAAGAAGGTTTCACCCTAGAGGTGCCTTATAGCTAAGGCTTTGTCTACACTACACAGCTTTTAGCGACACGGCTGTGTTGACACAACCATGTTGCTAAAAGTCAGGCCGTATAAATGCTGTTTGTTGGCACTTTTGCGGCCAACATACTTCCACCCCCTACGAGCGGGGTTTGCGTTGTTGACAGGAGAGCGCTCCTGCCGACAATGAGCCGTTTACACTGCCACTTGCCGCGGCAAAACTTTTGTCTTTCGGGGGGGCTTTTTTTAAGCACCTGTGAACGTCAAAAGTTTTGTCGTTCAATTGGCAGTGTAGACAAAGCCTTATTCTCCTTCTTATACAGGAATAGCTGTACCAAGTATAAGGCACCTCTATACTGATAAAAAGCAACAGAGAGTCCTGTGGCACCTTTAAGACTAACAGATGTATTGGAGCATAAGCTTTCGTGGGTGAATGCCCACTTCGTCGGATGGGCATTCACCCACGAAAGCTTATGCTCCAATACATCTGTTAGTCTTAAAGGTGCCACAGGACTCTCTGTTGCTTTTTACAGATCCAGACTAACACGGCTACCCCGCTGATACTTACTGATATAACTGGATCCACATCAGGGAAGGTTTCCCCCTTTAACTATACCGATTTAGTTAAAATGGGACAACTTTCTAGTGTGGACAAGGCCTACAGTGTGTGCGGTGAGCCATTGCCAAGAGGCAACTCCTGGCCTTCCAAGTGGCCTGTGAAGGAAAATAAAATGGATTTGTGGCCACACTCTCTTTTTGTTTTTTTTTGTTCTTTGAGGGGGTTTTTATTTTGATAGGTGTAGTCTGAAGGGTTCCTTTCCACCTCAAAACGTGTGAGGATGTTTTGGTGGTTGCAGCTTTTTTTTTAGCACCTCATGTCTAGTCTACCTGTTTTTCCAGGAAGAAATACTATGGAGGACTAGAAAACTAGCAGGATTATGTTATCAGAGCTACCCGGGAAGGTGAAGCCTGATTAAATGAAAGGGTTTTCTGCAAGAGTGTTTAACCTCTCCATTTGCTGTTTTTTTATTAATGCCTGTTTAACTCACATGCCTAACCAACAGTTGGAAGAAAATCTCTCTCTGTTAAAGATGGATAAGCTCCCACAGCCATTCAGTAGGTCTTCCAAGCCAGGGAAGATGTGACATGACATTTATCACATATCTAAGGATTTCCAAGATTAAAAAACTCAGAGAAAAATAATACTAAGAATTAATTATAGGTTTTCTTTACAAAGCCTGAACATGTAAAAGAGAGAGCACAACACTGATATTTCCCTTTGCCAGATCAGCTTTAAGCAATGATGCTCCCTTGCTGATGCTGCCTGTGTGTGTGTGTGTGTGTGTGTGTGTGTGTGTGTGTGTGCGCGCGAGTGTGACTGGCCAAGATTTTGTCTTTTCTGTGTGAAGGGGGATTAATTAGAGTGGCCTGAGACTTGGCTCAGGGCCTGGGGTCTCTGAAGCTGCAGGGCGACAAGAAGTGCCTTGCAGTACGTGTGCCTAAAAACAGGGCTGTTAAGCCACATTTTAACCCTCCAGAACAACGGAAAATACCAAACTCTCAGTTGTCCAGTTCTGAAGAGTTTGAGGAGACCTATAGGAGGCACTGTGACAGGGAGGAAGAAGAGTATATGGCTGATCAGGGGAAGGGGCTTCATTGGGACTCTCAGCCAGAGCCAGTCCTGCCCTGCCTCCCCTGGCCAGGAATTCCCTTTTCTACCTGCCTGTCTAATATACTCCCCTTCTGGGTGCCTGTCCATGGTGAAAGAAACAACAGAGGCAGCGTGGGTGAGTGCAGCATCCAGGGGCAGAAGAGAATTGGTACAGCAATGTAGGGTCCAGTTCTGTCTTTGGGTCTGGGTCAAGAGGAAATGTGTGAGAGAACTAAAACAGTCCTCTGGCAAAGAACATGTGTTCCCATAAATCTGGATTCCTGACGGTATGGTCCTGTTCTTTCATCCAGAGATCTTCAGTGGAAGTAATCCAGCCTTTCAACACAACAGCCCTGAAGGGTAGTTTAATATATTATGCTTGATGGGCAAACTGATGCCCAGGGAAGTTAAATGACTTGCCCAAGGAGACACAGCAAGTCACTGGCAGAGTTGCTAGTAGGCCCCAGGAGTTCAAGCTCCTAATACTCTCTGTAATTAGTAGATAACATATACAGAACTATCCCTGTCTATCTTACTCTGACACCTTACCCTTGTAAATATCTTCATTGCCATAATTGTGTGCTTGGTGGAAGGCAGTACATGATATTTTGCAGTAAACCAAGCTTGTTTCCCTACCTGGGTCTGGTCTACTTCTGAACCAACCTAGGTCAATGTGCTGATCAATGAAGAGAGAGAGATCTAATAGATTTCATAGCTGGGAAGGCCAGAAGAGACCATAATGATCATCTACTTTGACCGCCTGCATAACACTGGCTATAGACTTTCCATGCAGTAATTCCTGTGTCTAGCCCAGCCACTGGTGGTTGAACTATAGAATATTGTTAAGAAAGATATCCAGCCATGACATAAAGACTCCAAGGGATGGAGAATTTACCACTCCACTTTCAATCTTTTTCAATGGTTAATTGCCCCAACTGATGGGGGGGGGTGGTGGTGGAGGGGAAGTGTCTTATTTTGACTTTGAACTATGCTGACTTGAACTTCCATGGTCTCTGTCATGGAAAAAGCTATGAGATTTCTGTGGGAAGTGGTTTTGGCCAAGGTTCCAAGTAACGCCGCCATGTTGTCCATTTGTTCCCTATCATGTGATGCGCATGATTCCAGTAGGGAAGCAGATCAGAAAAGTTTCTGCCTTGATGTTCTACCTTGATGGCTTGTCCCATCCAAGAACTGAACACACTGAAGCCCTCGTTTGAGTGGAACAATTCTGTGTGACTGGTAGCCAGCTCTAGCTGCACTGGTTTTGTTTGGAAGTGTTTTGTCATCTCCCTTAATGACTAATCTCGACCACAGCGCCCTGGCCTTCTCCTCACTTATTCTGAATCACTGCTGCAAACTTTCTTCTTTCCACCAGTCCCCTCTCGCTGAGCAAAGCATCGCACAACAAAGCACGTACTGTCTGTGCAAAGATCCTCTCCATCGGTCCACTTCAGTGTAATTTTTCCAGACATCCAGCTTCAATTAATTCAACAGCCATCCGTTTCCCAGACCAATTTTCTCCCCCTCCCCCCGCCCCGAAAGTTGGATAGAGATGGTCTAATTGCAGTATAATTCCAGACTTGGGTAGAAGAAAAAAGGTTTTAGTGGTGCTAAGGGCAATAGATCATATTTTCCTATATCCAGTACAAACCTGATCAACCAAAGGGGTTTGAAGATGTAACCACATGCTAACGCAGTGTGGCTATTTGTCCTCCTCTGGTGACTACACCACATGGAGAGGTTTATGATTCTTCTGCTGCATCTAAGCTGGTGGACTGGGGCCTGTAGTTCAAACAGTGCTCAGGTTTATGCATCTGCTGTGTCCGCGTGGGTTACTGAGACAACGGGAATCTCCAGAAGCTTGTGGGTTTGGATGAGTGGGTATGTAGAGGACAGTGCACATTTGCTACCAGGGAGCATGACTGACTTTTGGTTAATAGGGAGCGGTGGTCAGACAGATTAGGGCTGATTAGGGTCATATTGAACTGTGTACATCCCAAGTCCAAACTGACATAATGGGAAGAATGGGAAGAAAATAGTGTTATAATCATAGAATCATAGAATATCAGGGTTGGAGGGGACCTCAGGAGGTCATCTAGTCCAACCCCCTGCTCAAAGCAGGACCAATCCCCAACTAAATCATCCCAGCCAGGCTTTGTTGGTATAGCACATAGATGGTTCCTCCTTGTGCAATATCAGATTTGGGAATTTTCATTCAAAGTGACTTTTCTATGCAATATAATTCTACATCTGCCTTTGCAGATCTCTGATCCTGAGGACTGAAGTCACTGGGCAGTGTTTAACCATGTTATAATGTGATGGTTTTCCATTTGATTTCCCAGGTTCTAGCAGTGTGTTTGCTAGCAGAAGGTCAGCAGTTGTACCTGCACTGGAGTCACAAGGTGGGATATTTGAGTCATTCCAGCAACTTTTGTATCCACACTTTACAACAATTAAGGTCAATTATGGGATGGTTCTCTACCCAAAGACCAAAACACATTTTCAGTCTAACATGACTATTCTCTTCAAGGCTAAGGAATTTAAACAACAAAAACAAAAGGAAAGGCTTCAGGAGAGAGCACAATGTATGCATCTCCTTTGTAACTGGCTGCAGTGACTCTATAAACAAAATGGCTGACATCTCTGCAGACAGAAAGTGAGAATTAGTGCTCTTAAATCCAGTTGATTTAGGAGTACATGTGGTAGGGAGCAGCATGAGGAAGTGTATACTGCTGCTGATCATTTTTTGTATGTGCTCCTGGGTAGACAGAGAATGTAATTCTCCAAGTCAGCCAATCCAACCCTAAAATTCACTGGTAAAATCACCCAGAGACAGAAAAAATCAGGATGGATTACAGGTGATATTAGCACCCCCTCATAATTGGAGTTTATGACATTGTGATGCCTTGAGCCAGCTAATAGCAGGTATGTCAACACTGCAATGTAAGCCCAGGGTTAGTAGAACTGGGGTTAGCCGACCCTGGGTTTGTTAACCTAGGGCAGGGGTAGGCAACCTATGGCATGCGTGCCAAAGATGGCATGCGGGCTGATTTTCAGTGGCACTCACACTGCCCAGGTCATGGCCACCGGTCCGGAGGGCTCTGCATTTTAATTTAATTTTAAATTAAGCTTCTTAAACATTTTAAAAACCTTATTTACTTTACACACAACAATAGTTTAGTTATATATTATAGACTTCTGGAAAGAGACCTTCTAAAAACGTTAAAATGTATTACTGGCACGGGAAACCTTAAATTAGAGTGAATAAATAAAGACTCGGCACACCATTTCTGAAAGGTTGCTGACTCCTGACTTAGGGCTTGAGAATCTACACTCATTTGTAACTCCAGGTTAGGAATTGTTGAACCCTGAGTTCCAGCCTGAGGCTCCAGCATGTTCACATTATGCAGGCCCAAGTCCAACCACCCATATCCCAGACTTCCTAGCACCATCCCCAAAGGGCTGCTGTAGCCCTTTGACTAGCCACCAAACTTGACTGTCTGGAGAACAAAGAAAGTTGCCCGTGGGATTATGGGATACTTTGGGCAGATTCCCAGAGCAGACTCACAGTGGGGCTGCATCTATGCTGCAAAGCAATAGGGCTTGAATCCTGGCTACCAGCTTGAGTCAGGCTCGGACCCTCCACCCCGTGGAGTCCTGGGACCTTGGGTCCAAACCCTGGGTTACTGTGATTGGTGTGTATACGGAAAGGGGGTTAGGCTTGAGCCCGAGTTTGAAGCCTGCATTTACATTGCAGCGCTGACATGCCGTAGGTGATTGACCTGAGCCATCCTTGGCCAAAATCGATAGCATAAGAATGGCCATACTGGGTCAGACCAATGGTCCATCTAGCCCGGTATTCTGTCTTCCAACAATAGCCAATGCCAGGTGCTTCAGAGGGAATGAACAGAACAGGCCAATTATCAAGTGATCCATCTCTTATCATCCAGTCCCAGCATCTGGCAGTCAGAGGCTTAGAGACACCCAGAACATGGGGTAGCATCCCTGACCAAAGAGATAACCTAGCCATTATTAACAACAGATCTGTCACTCAGTGTTTCTCCTTAGAGGTCTCTTTGCCTCCAAGAGTATGTCTACACTGAATTGTAAACTCACGTCTGTGGAACCCACATTTGTGGACTTGGTGTTTCCAAGCCTATGCGTTAGCGTCCACACTGCATTGTAAACCTGGGTTTGCGATTGCTGGACTTGGGGGTCTGACAGCCATGCTAACATCCGTTCTGCACCATGCAGACCTTCTGACTCTGCCGCTTGAGCTGTGTCCACACTGCAAAATGACAGGGCTTGGATCTGAGTCACAGAGGGACTCGGGCTTGGACCCTTCCTCCCCCAGCTGTGTATTAGGACCTGGGTCCTGAGTGCTGGCTGACCTGAGTCAGAAAGATTTGTGTGTGAATGGTTGGGGTCCATTTGGGCTCAAACCTGAGTCTGAGGCCAGATTTACAATGTAGTGTAGACCTAACCTAATTCAACTAGGTCAGTTCAGATGATCAAGCTCATAAAGATAGAAAATACTCTATGCCTATGGAATCCAAGTCATCTTTATAACCCACTTACAAAAGTAGCTAACCGTAGTGTACACAGAAATATGAATTGCAATTGTCATACGCTAATTCTGAAGCCAGGCAATATCCTATTTGTCTCTGCAGATTGGAACTTTTTTGGTATTGGGCTTCTCCATAGCTGCCATCAGTGTATTTTCTAAACTGTGGGGAGTTCGATGGAAAACCGTCCGCCTGTCATTTCAGGTAAGAGCATGGAAGCTCTACATAAAAAAAAAAAAATAATAACAACTTGTTAACAAAAGCTTTGACTGGAAATAGATGGAAAATATGGAAACAGCTGATTTTTTTTCACATACAATTTTTCTGGCAGGGATGCGGTGTCATCAAAATCAAAATTTTCCATAAAATGTCCATTTTGACTACATATTTTTTTTCTGATTCGGGGGAATGGGGATGAAAAATTTTGTTTAGTTTCAGAATGTCAATCAGAAACTCCATTTTTCATTTTGAAATGCTGAATTGTTTCGATCAAAAGTATTTAAAAAAATTGTTTCCATGTTTACAATTCAAACCTTTTAGAATTTTTTGTTGTGTGATATTTTTTATTTCCACTTTCTGTTCTGATTTGGATTGGAAACTAATTCTGAAATGTCAAAATTTCCTGTGATAGGAAAATAGCATTTACGAGCCAGTTCTAGAAAATATCTTCCATCGAATGTCCTTGGGTTCAGAAATAGGATTGGACTAAACTTGTTCAGAAGAAATGAGCCAGCATCCGCTGTTACCTATTTCTGGAATCAAACTTGAACTAAAATGTTATTTAAAAGTTTTTGTCGATGTTTATGCAATGATTCCTTCCACAAGCTGTCAGGAGTGTTTGAAACTAGTGCTGGAGACACCTCTACCGCTTCATCTAAAGGAGGAACTCCATTAGCTTTCATCCATCGTAGGCTGCTAGTTTGTATATGGATTAGCCAGTAGAGGGATGCAGATGGCCAGTTCTAGGGGCAGGCAAGCAGGGCCATCACCATGGGTGCCAACTTCCAGGGAATGCTACCACACCACTGTGCTGCTGGGCATTTTTGGCCAGCCTTTCTCTTCCCCTCTCCTCAACTGATTGGCTGACTGAGTTTTTCTTCCTTTTTTGTTTTTGTTTTTTGTTTTGCTTGGCTGCTGGACATGAGGAAGGTGTTAAAAACATTTTCTACCATGGCTGGCAAAATGGTTAGGACTGCTTTGGTGCTTTTGTGGATGCAACATACGACCATGTTACATTTGGATAATGTTTTTTCCCTACCATATACCTTGGTAATTTCAGATTCACTATGGGTCAGATTGTCTGCTACTCTAGTTTTTTGCTGGACTGACTCCCTTGACTTTAATGGAGTCATACCAGCATATAACTCAGTGGAAAATCTTGCCCAATATTTCCCATTGTGCCAAAAAACAGGATATTTCTTTCAGATTTCCATCCCACTTTTGCACATTTATGATAAATTCAGAGAAGCATCTGAGCTTTTGAGTGCTTGTTTAACCTTTACAATCAAAGAAATCAATTACAATTGCTAGAGCTGTCCTTCAAAAACAGTAATCGGATAAATCAGTTATTTGGTGTTAGTAAAGCATGAAGAATATTCCCAAGGTTACAAATTTGAAGCTAAAACAAACAAATAAATAGAAATACAATTAGCTCTAAATACAATGGACCTAAACACTCTAGTCTGAGATCAAGTGCTTTGTTTAAATAAATAAGAGTAAATACTTCTTATGAAGTACATTATTAATTTGTGGAACTGGCCGTTGCAGAATATTAGTGAGGCTAATAAAGTAGTCTAGCGAGATTGGAAAAAGGATTAGACACATATTTGGAGTAATCAGCTGCTGCAGTTATACTAGCTAGTATGATAGTACAGTTGGATATTAAACGTTACCATTCAAGTGAGTCATCGTGCAATTAGTGGTGTGATCTTCATAACTGGTGATGTTCATAATGTAGTGTTGAAACTGACTCTAGCTGGAATGCCCTGACTGTCTGGTGGAAGACACTCAGGTACTACGGTGATGAGGGACCATATAAGAACCAAGACTGAGAGAAGAAGTTGAGTTCAGGATGGTGCACTCAGCCCCTGGGGGAAAGGATGGTGCACTCAGCCTTGCATTGCTATCCTGCATCCTCTTTGGCTGACTCAGGAACAGGCTTGATGGACTCTTGAGGATCACGTCAGTATACTTCAGCTGACCTACCACGAAGTTCTCAAAGGGCCCAAGCCAAGTGTAAGATTGGGGGAAAACTGCCTGTACCTCTAGCAGTATCCCTTGTGTGTGGTGCACTAGCTCGACTATGTCAGTATTAGGAGCGCTGTTTGTTTCCATAAATTGGCTTTTCACAGCAATCCTCTTGTCTCCCTTCCAGGTCACAGCTCCCTATCTCCACATAGGTGCAATAGCAGTCATGGTCCTTCTGTCTTGGCCAGTGGCTTTGCATGCCTTCCGAATGAATAAAAAAGGTACAGTAGTTCTGCTTTATGCTCTACAGGTGCAGCCTCCACCTGGAACCTCTGTGCTCTGCTTTGTGCAAATGGGAGAGATGGGGATATAGGCCAAGACTTTCAAAAATAGGTAACAATTTTGTGTGCCTCAATTTTTGTGTGCCTTGAGACACCCTAAAACAGACTGATTTTCAGAGTGCCCATAGCTCTTACATCAGTCTGTCAATATACTCTGTATCAAGGGGGGGACCCTTCCAGCTAGCACACTTAATGCACCAATGCTTGTTTGCCCAGTGATGCTGCCTCCCTTCCTTGCTTGAGGTTATGACAAAGAACTTTTGTCTGAGGGAGAAAATGAATGACAAGGAGCCCCAGCTCCTCACCTGTCCTTTCTGCCGACACCTGCGTCCTTGCTACATGGGGCTTCTAAACAGCCTAAGACACTCAGCCATGTGCACCAGTCAGAGCCCCACTGATTTTACTGCGGCCCTGAACTTCGGGGGGAGGGGAGGGATAGCTGTATCAGGGCTTAATGGGAGGGATTGTTATAGGAGCCCCTTGTTGCAACTTCAGCAGCTCATCACTATATACAAATATGCAATAGCAGTGGGGAACAGGACATGGGTCATATCCTCTGCCCCATTTGTGCTTGCTGAGATGTGTCTTCTGGAGGCTGCCCTAGGCAGGGGTCAGGGTAGAGTTCATGGCAGCACTAGTGCCAGGTATGGCAGCTCAGGAGCCCACCTCTCCCCTTCTCCAGGGATATCCTAGGAAGACCTTATTGAATTAAGTCTAAGTATCTTTGGTGTCCATTGTATGTAATGAATGGATTATGGATTATTGTGGGCCAGGATTGTACGTAACCTCTTGAGGGGGAAGGTGTGTCAGATGTGAGACCTGGGGGTTCAAACAACTGTACTGGATATGCCAGACAAGACTGGACCCTTGGAACAAAATGGGTTAAGTGTTTTTTCCTGGGGAATATCTAGGAGGAGGTGAATGCAAATTCCCCACCTCTTGTTAGGAACCGCTCCCCCTGCCTTTTGAAACTGTGCCCTGAGGAGTGAGCCACTGTCTGCTGATCACCAGTTACTTGAGGCCAACATCAAAGGCCCATGCTTTATAAAGGAAAGACTGAACTATTCACGGGGGTGCTACTTCTGAGCTGAGGCTGTTATCAACTTGAAACCTTACAAAAATACTTTGTGGGGTTTGAAGGACTGACTCCTGCCAAAGCCCATGGCTGGGGTTGGGGTGATCTCTGCTAAGCTTATTAGCATGCATGTTGGTTCTTGTATTGTTTTTAATGTTTTCTCTGCAGTGCTTTCACCTTAAGAACAAATGTGCTTGCTTATAAAGAGCTGTGTGGTAACTTGCTGGCAATTACAGCTGTTCATAGTCTCTGGAGAGAAAGCAAAATGCAGACGTTGGCCTGTTTAGGCAGTCTGGCTTGCTGAGAATATCCCACTGTAGGCAGGGAACTGTGCAGCCTGGAAAACCCTGGTCAGGAGAGAGGTCTCCACCCAAGAGAAGTGATGGCTGAGGAGGCAGGAGACTAGGAGTGAGTGCCGTTGGTGGACTATGGAGGGGGAATACACGCGGGGTTGCCCTGAACAGCGACATTCATGGCAGCCCTAGTGCCAGGAGTGGCAGCTCAGGTAGTCCATTTCTCCCCCACATCCGTCCTTCTTCAGGGACACACAAACACCAACACCTTAAAACATGCTTCTTCCTCAAAGCCGGTTAGCAAGTTAGAAATTCCATAGATTTGAGCGAGTGGTGTCCAGCATGTCCGATCTGTCTTGTCTCCAGAGGATCGATTCCTTGGCGGCTGGGCTGTGTCTCTAGCTTGGACGGACGGCACTGAATACACTGAATACATGACAGGCTCTCAGCAAATAACAGCCTCGCTGTTTCTTGGGGCCTGAGGAGAACCTTGCTCCTTACATAAGAAACACTGTGACTGACATCATAAGAAAACAAACTGCTCTGTTAGAAATAAGGTCATCCAGTCTGTCCCCTGTGTCTAATACTTATGATGCTGTAATATTTGCAACCCCCCTCCCATGCCCGCCTTAACCCACAACAAAGGAATAATTGCATCTTTGAATTTTAAACCCCTCAGCAACAATGCTTTCTCTCTCTGCCATGGCTTTCCGCACTGTGACAAGCATTAAGGTCATAATTGCCCCTTTGTTTTGCAAATCGTTCATGCCTGAGTGGGTTTAGCACAAGCCCTGAAGTTCTCAGGCATGTACAGAAATGGGGCTAGAACTGTAAGCCTGGCAGGAAAGGCTGCCAATCCGCTTCTGTGTTTGGCTCTTGCTTGCAATCCTGTCTCAAGCGGGTTCTTCTGAAAGCCTGTCCAGTCACTCCATGTCATAGAAGGGGCTTTCAGAAGAACCCACCTGAGATGGAGCAAGTGACTGTAGTCCCTTGTAAAAAGAACAGGAGTACTTGTGGCACCTTGTGTAGCCCTTAGTATGGCAGGGAAGCTTGATGCGCTAGTGAGGAGACTTCCCCCCCCCCCCCACTCTATTGGAATGTTCCAAGGACTGATGTGCAGCTCAGAGAAGTGTTGTCTAGGAGTGTAAGGGCAGGCCCAGGTGTCAATAACTCCTGAGTATGAATCCTGGCCCTGGCACACTCTCTTTCTCCCTGACTCATCTTCCTCTCCTGCAGAGCGGTTATACTTATTTGCCTCCTTGCCAGGGATGTTGTGAGTATTACTCAGCGACAGTATCCAAAGCAAATGCAGATGTTGAACATTCACACTGGAGCCTCTGATCTTTGCAGCTCTCACCGGTGCAATTCAGTTTGACACCCACATACCTCAGAGTAGATGTTAATTTGTATCTAAAATGCTGTACTCCTGGTCCACCTCTCCCGACTCTACTTCTCTGCAATAAGGACCTCAGCTGATGGGAGACCATGTGGAACACAGACATGGTTGGCTTGAATGTAGCTTCCACTGCACTGTAGGGATTTCAGTCAGTATGGTGCCTTTGTGGGAATCCCCACAGGGCACATCCAAAGCGGTCTCACTGTGACAGCATGCCTGGGGTGGGGAATGGGATGCTCTCCAAAGTAGTGTACCTAACAGGAAGCTTGGTCCATAGGCAATAACTTCTCAGAGGCGCTATTTTCTTATCTTTAGTGAAAATCCCCAAATAGTTGCACACTGAGGTGCTCAGGTGCCATGGTGATGGGCCACATCTAGATGTGTGGATAGGCAGACTTCTGAACTACACAGCCTGAGGAAAACCATGGAGCTGAGATCCATAACAGGCCAATCTACCTAGATAAAAATGAATCCTGCTGTGGAAAACCATTGTTAAGGAGCTGAATTCAAAGGGATGCGTTCGCCCCCTAGGATGCACAAAGAGAGTTGTGCAGAGAAAGCTCCTCACTGCATCATCCTGCTTTTGAGTGTAAATGAAACTTTTAAATGCCTCTTACCATATCATCCCTCTAACAACGAATAAAATTTCGCCTTTACCGCAAACGGCATTGACCGTCTCAGACTCTTTCCTGTGAAGCCGAGTAAATCTCATTACATCCATATTTACAGATAGTGAAACTGAGGCACAGACTGTGACTTCCTGAAGGTGCCACAGCAAGTTAGGAGACAAACCAAAAATATGACCCAGCAGGGCTGGATCCCAGTTATCTGCTCTGACCACTAGACAGACTGGCACAGGGCATAGTTTAGAGAGAGGCATGGGGTACAGAAAAGGGGATTGACTGATGGGAAGGATTTAGTGTTTCAGGACACCAGACTTGGCCCAAGAGGCAAACAGCTCTGATATAAGTTAAGCCCTGGGGCAAACTCCTAAGTTATCAAATGAATTAACTCTAGCCTTCCTCTTCTGCATTCTTTCAGTGATTCAGGCAATAATTATTGGTCCATACCTGGCTATCCTTGTCCTTCTTTTCTTGATACCTCTGGGGATGTACTCTCCCTGCATCAGAGAGGTGGGAACTCTGGGGCCCAAACCAGCCCTCATTGGACACAGAGGAGCACCAATGGTAGGTCTGGGGGAAGATGTTTGGTATCATTCTTTCATGATCTGTATTGCAGATTCCCCACCCTCACCCCAACAGCTATGCAGTCAGCCTCTGACGGCATCAAGGGACTCTATTTTGGTTTGGATTTGCATGCAGAAAAAGTCCTCATGATTTCATTACCAAGCACCATCAGTGCACCAGAGTTTTCCAACGATTTAGGGTAAAAAAAACACCACAGGCATTGTGGGTAGTGTGGAAGTGAGCGAAGGAGACAAGGGGAACAGTTCAGAGTAACTCTTGGGCAAAGTACTATCCCTGGATAGTTCACAGCACAAGAACGAGGCAGAAGCTGGAAGACCGTTTAAGGTGATGATGAGAAGCTTAAACATTGTGTGGAAGAAGATAAGAAGCCAGTGAAGTAGGTGGAGGAAGGCAGAGATGTGGTGCAAAGATGATTTTGGTGGCTATGTGTTGGGTGGCTGAGTGGTAGGCCCGGGAGGTGCAGGTTATTGTAGTCAAGGCTTGAGATAACTAGAGGGCAGACTATCATCTTGGTGGTTGGAGCTGAGAGGAAGGAAGGCATTTAAAAGAAGCACCATGATTTGGTGAGAAGCTGGATTTGTGATGAAATAGCCCAAGCTGACCTCTAGGCTACAAGCCTGTATAATGGGAAGAGTGGGGATGCTGTCAACAGCAACAGAGAAAGAGGAAGGGTCAGAGGTGAAGTCAAACTCTGCCTTGGATGTACTGATTTAAGGAGGGATGTAAATTGAGCAAAGCCTCCTACTCTGTTATCGATTGACTGAAGAGCTTGATGGTTTGGGCCTTGCCCTGCCCTGCCCTGCCCTCCAGGAGATTTGTAAATGATGCTGGATATGCCTAGAGTCCTGATGGGACTTAAAGGCATGAAGCAAGTAAAACAGATTTTCAGCTATTGGACAAAGTGACCTTTACTGGCTATCACAGTGGGGCGGAGCAGCAGGGGTGGTTACCAAGAAACTGAAAGTATCCTTGGGAGTCATCTGGCGCTCGTCGAAACTGGCATTCCTTTATGTCATCTTCCTAGCTGGCTCCAGAAAACACGGAGATGTCATTTCAGAAGACAATTGAACACGGTGGGGATGGTCTTGAGACAGACGTCACAATTAGGTAAGGGGCAAGCACCGTGTCTCAGTGTGCAACTTCCTCTGGCTAAGATTTCACTTTGATACGACACAGATATGGGCAATCAACGCTTGACGGGTTACGTCCAATCCTTTATCAACTAGCGTTTGACACAATTGCATGTCAGGCCTGTTGCCACTGTCACACTGGGACTTTGGTATTGATTTATTATTATTTGTATTATGTAGTGCCTAAGAGCCCTCGTCATGGACCAGAAGCCCATTGTGATAGGCACTGTGCAAAAATACAGAACGAAGAGATGGTCCCTGCCCTAAAGAGCTTACAATCTAAGCATAAGACAGCAGATACAGACAATAATTACTTTGTCGTGCATCCGAGTATGTTTGACACATTACAGAAAACACATAGAAGGCAGATCTCTATCCTACTGATCTTACAAACCTCAGTGGGATTTGGATGAGGCGCAGAGAGCACAGCCAGGTTGCTTGCAATTATAAAGGCATGCGAGAGCATTGTATTAGTTACTGCCAGGGTCTTGATATGCCATTCCGAGCTGGAATCATTGCCCTTATACTGTTGGGTAGGGTGATCGGCTTTTCGGTGTTTATGTAGCATTGTGGAAGGTATGAATATAGGCCCCCAAATCAGCAAAGCACTGAAACACGAGCCCAAGTGCTTAGCTGAGTCAGGGCTTTGCAAAGGGTAAAATTCAGCTCTCACTTATACCACTGTAAATCCAGCATTGCACCACTGAAATTGACTGAACTACCCCAGTGGGAGCTAGAACAGAACCTGGCACATGGTCATTGCTGTATTTCTTCTTGAGATGTCAGATCTAAGTATTGTTATTTCCGTTTTACTGGTGGGGAAACTGAGGCACAGGGAGATGTGACCTCTCCAAGGTTACCTCGCAGGCCAGTGGCAGAGCTGGGAATAGAACCTAGGTTTCCTGACTCCCAGGGTATGTCTACACTGCAATCAGAGGTATGGCTGAAACATCTAGAACTACCTGAGCTTGCTTTAATCTAGCTAGTTTGAATAACAATAGTATTGAAGCCACGGCAGTAGGGGCAGCTGCATGGGTTAGCCACGCAAGTATTTACCCAGGGTCCCACATGGGCTTGTGTAGCCCATGCTGCTGTGGCTTCACTGCTGTTGTTTGACCTAGCCAGATCAAAGCTAGCTTGGGTATGTCTACACATGCTGCATTCTCACCCCTGATTGCAATGTAGACATAGTGTAGTCTAGTGTCCTGTCCCACGTGACTGCCTATGGGATAATACATTCTACTCGAGGTGTCGTTTTCCAGAGGGTGTCCTTTTATTAATGTCCTTCATGTATAATTAGGGCCCTACCAAATTCATGGTCCATTTTGGTCAATTTCACAGTCAAAGCCTTTTAAAAATCATAAATGTCATGATTTCAGCTATTTAAATCTGAAATTTCACTGTGTTGTAATTGTAGGGGTCCTGATCCAAAAAGGAGTTGTGTGGGGGAGTCACAAGGTTATTTTAGGGGGCAGTTGTGGTATTGCTATCCTTACTTCTGCAGTGCCGCTGGCAGCGGTGCTGCCTTCAGAGCTGGGCGCCCAGCCAACATCTGCCACTCTCTAGCTGCCCAGCTCTGAAGGCAGTGCAGAAGTTAGGGTGGCAATACTGTAACGCCTCTACAATAATCTTGCGATCCCCCTGCAACTCCCTTTTGGATCAGGACCCCCAATTTGAGAAACACTGGTCTCCCCTGTGAAATCTGTATCGTATAGGGTAAAAGCACACAAAAGATCAGATTTCACGGGGCGAGACCAGATTTCACGGTCTGTGACGCGTTTTTCATGGCTGTGAATTTGGTAGGGCCCTACGTATAATTTTGGCCTTGCTGTACCGTGCTCATGTTTTGAACGTTGTCCGTGTTGTGAAGAGCCCTCTCCTTTTATCGTAGCTATGATGGGATTCCCTTCCTGATGCACGACAGCAACTTACAGAGGACAACAAACATCCGGGAGGTCTTTCCCAGTAACTCCACTCAGAACGCTGCATTGTTTTCCTGGGATGCCCTAGAACAGCTGAACGCAGGAAAGTGGTTCCTCAAGGTAAGATTGTTCAGAGGTCTTTCTTAAAGTGCCTACTTGAAGGGATATGTGCTATAGTCCTGATCCAAAACCCACAGAAGTCAATGGGAGTCTTGGGATCAGTCCCAATAATTATGCAGAAGGCAGTAACAGAGAAGTGTATTTTTGTTTACTAGTTTATGTAACTGCGGTTCTTTATCAGGCTTAGCAATTGCATAGCAGAGATGGAGGAAAGAAGATCTAAGCTATTCATTCAAGGCACAGACACAACCCCTAGGGGGCAGGGGAGGGGAGAAAGTCCACCCACTTTTTATGTCCTGATGGTTTACTCCTTAGTGCAACTGCAGAATTAATCCCTTCTCAAACCCAGTCCAGCTTTTTTTTAATGTGGCTGCAAGACTGATATACAGAGTCAAAGAACCAGGGTTAAAATGTAAGTATGGGTTAAGGGAGAGAACATGGAGACTCATATGTTTATACCAGCGACATATAGGAGATGAAAACTAGAGGAGGAACAAAGAAAAATGAACTCTTTTATCCCACTGAGTGCCGACGTTAGCCTAGTTCCCCCTTAGAGAAACCGGAACTGTTTGTATGCAGCTAACTCGGCCTGACTTTTATTTCCTTGTGTATTTATTTATTTTTAGGACACACCATTTTCATGCATGGGCTCACTGTCAAGTGCAGATCAAAAACTGGCAATGAATCAGTCAATTTACAAGCTAAGTAATTTCTTGAGACTTGCAGACAGTGCGAATAAACTTGTGATATTTGATCTCTACCGCCCTCCAGAGAAACATCCTTACAGGAACACCTGGATCAATACAACACTGGAAGTGATCCGTGACTCAGGGATTAACCCTCATCTGGTATGGGGCTGTTACTCCTCCCTCGCCTCTTTGGTGTGGTTTTTAGAATCGAGGTTTTGGGCCAGATCCTCATAAATCAGCATCGTTCCACTGACTTCACCAACAAAAGACTTAGCTCATTAAATTTTATTCTCCCGCTGGTGACTAGTTGACTCAGAGACCAGTCCAGCACAATTATAAAAATGCATTTCCCCAAGGCCATATTGTAACACCCTTCCCTATGCTGGATAGTTACATCTCAAATCATCCCACTGATTTTAATGAGATTGCTCGTGGGGGAAGGTGTGAGTAGGGTCCTGCAGTCGAGTCCCATGCTAGCTATACGATTTAAGATAAGTGTTGAGTCGGAATGAATGGTTGCCAATTGCTTTGAGATCCCTCAGTAAAGAGCCCTGTACCAAAGGCCAGATCCTCAGCTGGTGTAAACTGGTGTAGCTCCATTTACACCAGTTGAGGATCTGGTCCCATGATTGCAGAGTAGCATTGCCATTGTAGCAGTGGGTCTCCTTAAATGTTGCTCCTCATCTTTTCTTGATTATTTCTATTACCATTGCACCTAGGAACCCCCAGGCAGTCTCAGGCTTCCATGACGCATGTTCATGTAAAACAATCAGAAAGGGCGACCCTGGGATTTAGATTGCGCCTCTCTGCCCCTCCCAAAACGATCTCAGTAGTTGGGCCAGTTCCCAGCTGGTGCAGCTCACAATGGATGTAGCTCTATGAGCTTCAATGGAGTGACGCCGATCTGTAATTCATCCTGGGTGCAGCTCCACTGGGGGAAGCTTTAGCGTGGATGGGGCCTTTGTGCTAAGCACTTTAATGACATGGTTACGAGCCCTGTTGCCATCACCTGTTGAGACTTATGGCTACAAAGTTCGTGTACACACGGCCCTGTGCCACCCCTCCCTGTCATTTTGGGATATGAATGACATGCTGAATTAGCTAGCTGTTTACTGCTGCCATCTACTGTATGGGGTTAGAACTCTCTGTGTGTCATAGGCCCTATAGTGCTAATGGAGATTCTCCGTGACCTCGTGTGATAAGGGACTGAGGATCCAGGTTCTATCCCTGCTTTTCCATATGCAGTTAGGTATGGCTGTGGTGTGCAGCAATAACAAGTGCAAACTTCCAAGGAGCCAAAGACATATTTCAATAGGTGTCCATCTCATCAGGCTGCGTGGGGGCTAAACTCAATAGTTACCCATCTGAGCAGGCTGGGTGGGGGCTGAAGTGCACAGAGAGCTTTGGATGGAGGGTGCTACCAAGTATTCTGACAAATGTAGCTTCTGTTAATGATCAGTGTCTGAGGCTCCTGGGAGAGGTTAAAATCCCTGTAATGTGCATGGCTAGATGTGCACTGCTTTACTGCAGCAGGGGGATTCGGGTTCCTGCCTGACACCTGTGGTGATCATCCTCTGAGGTACTGCATTTGATTTCCCTTATTTTAGCAGGTATAAATACAAAGATTGGTCTGTAAAATTATCCAGTGCTTTTAAAGATCCAGATACAGTAACTGACTGCCTGCCCTCCTGTAGCAAGGAGTTCCACAGGCCCATTGACAGAACAGTCTAAGTCATATTGCTGCAGTATTTGAGTGTGTGTTTTTATTTTAAATTTACCCACTGCAGAAGCAGATCTGACCTGCGTTTGAATGTACCTGGCATGTCATTGCATGATCCCCTCTTTCCTTGAATTATGGGACTATGTAGAAGACAAGGGGCTGTTCAGGAATATCCCTGTTAATTCACTAGCTGCTGTTGTTACTCACAGGTCCTGTGGCTGGACAACACTATGAGGTCCTTTGTTCAGTCTGTAGCTCCCGGGTTTCAGCACACCATGGCCAGTAAGGCCCCAGTTGATCAGCTATTGAGAGACAATGTTGTGAAGCTCAATCTAGTCTATTCTGCAATGTCCAGTGAAGATATCCGGTAGGTTGCTGTATACGCCTCATATAGGAGGCAAGACCCTTCAGTGGAATTGCAAAAAAAATGCACATGTAATTGCCAGTTTAGTCCATGTGGTTATGTCTCCCTATAGTGATTGGCACCAGTGACTATAACAGCCTGGTACTTACGCCTAACTACAGGAGTAGCTCCATAAACGTCTCAAGCTCAATCCCTACTGATGAGCATCTGCATAGACGACGCATGAGTCTTTTGTTTGGGGAGGCTACTTCCAGGAGCACTGGAAGTTTCCGAGAAGTGGGGGGCCACCAGCACCTGGACTGTGGTCCCACCCCCTGATTCACCCCTCCCCCTCTGAGGCCCTGCCTGCGCTCCACCCCTTCCCCCCCTCCCCTCCCCGTGGCCAAACCTGCACTCCTCCCCAAGGCCTTGGCTCACCCGGCCTCTTCCCCCGAGGCCCTGCCCCACTCTGCTGCTTCCCTCCAAGGCCCCGCCCTCGCTCCGCCTCTTCCCCTACAGCCCCACCCCTGCCAATTTTAAAAATGGAGGACTATGCCCTCCCACTTTTTTCTTGCCTTAAGGGCGAGTGACATGGGGGAGGAAGTGGAGCGGCACAAGCGGCGGGCAGGGCCTTGGGGGAAGAAGCAGAGTGGGGGCGGAAAGAGGCGGAGCAAGGGCGGGGCCTTGGGGCAGGGCATGGGTAGGGCCACGGGAGGAGGGATGGAGCACAGGCAGGGTCTCACGGGGGAGGGACGGGGCGGAGCGGGGGGGGCAGGGCCATGGGTCCGGGTGCCAGTGGCCTCCTCACTTCTAGGGAGCTTTCAGCTCTCCTGCTCCCAGGGCGCAAAGGTGGCAGGCCGGTGCACCTCCAAAAAGAGGTGACCCACATCTGACATTTGCCAGCCTCTTTTATTTTGGGGAGTCTTAGCCTCCTCAAATCTCTTAAACGTGCCGACCAGGAGCATTTGTACGTACGTGGTCATGATCTGGTGCATGTAAGTCCAACTGCCACTGAAGCTGATGTCATAGTAGGTGACTTTTTGCTGAGATCCCAGTGAATCAGTGGTAGTAATGGAAGGAGAACCCAGGAGTCCTGACTCCCTGATTTTTCCATTGATTGCAACAGGTGGTGGAGCATCCCCAAAATCAGAGTGCTGAATATGATGTAAATTGACACATAGCATTAGCAATTCAACTGCCTGGTGTCCTTTGATTTTATTTATGTGCACAGCAAAGCTCCATCCTGATTATACTCAAGTGCCTTGTTGAATCACAGCTTTGGCGCCGAATAGTTTTACCTTCATTTTCAGATCCCAAATCTATTGGACTTTTCCTCTGTACGTCAGAAACTGTGCTGCAGTTGTTCCAACAGTAATAAGTTTCACCAGGCAAATCACATGTAAAGGGGTGCCTTATTATAGAAAAGGAGAAACTGATATATATAGCCCTACTTCATTCACGATATTGCGGAAATTGTGGAACCTGCAATATTTGGCTTCCACCGCAAATTTGATTTTAATGAGCTTACTTTGCATAATCCAGAATTTTGCATACATTTTGAATATGCAGTTAGTACTGCTCTAACATTCAATGCCTGCAAAATGTAAAAGGCTAAAGTGACTGGACTCGATTTCTACAGCAGTTGTTTTAAGACTTCTGAATTTTTTATTGTACCGGTCACTTTTGTTTTAATGACTGTAAAAAAGCTGCAGCAAAATGTCTGGCTATCAAAAAATTAGCAGGCACAACATAATACTTGCGTGTGGATATCATTCCAGCAATTTTTTTCTTAAACAAATAGATCTACTCTGGCTTTTCCAAATTACTGCTATTAATAAAGGTCCATTAATACTTTTCTGTGATTTTCCACATCTTGTCTGAAACTCAGCTGCAAATATTTGAAGGTCATCCCATGATTCAAGTAGGGTCCTACTTACATATATATATAAAATATCATCGTTGGCATGGCTAAATAATGAATTGGGAAGTGACCACTGCCCCCTAGTGGATTATTTATAGGAGACATAACCCTCTAGAACCAGGGGCGGGCAAACTTTTTGGCCTGAGGGCCGCATCGGGTTTCGTAAATTGTATGGAGGGCTGGTTGGGGAGGGGGTCGTGGCCCGGTCCCCACCTCCTATCTGCCCTCTCCGCCCCCCGGGACTCCTGCCCCATCCAACCCCTCCTCTCATTCCTGATGACCCCCCCCCGGGACCCCTGCCCCCCAGGCCAGCGCAACCTATTAGGCGACCTAGGTGGTCGCCTAGGGCACTAACATTTGGGGGGCAGCGACCGCGGCGGCCGGATCTTTGGTATTTCGGGAGCGGGACCTTCCGCCACCTAGGGTGGCAAAAAATCTGGCAGTGCGCCTGCCTGCCCCATCCAACCACCCCTTCTCTTGTCCCTTGACTGCCCCCAGAACCCCTGCCCCTGACTATCCCCTGCCACCCCATCCAACCTCCCCTCCTTCCTGACGCCCCACCCGGGACCCCCGCTTCCTGAGCACCACCCCGAACTCCCCTGCCCTCTATCCAACCCCTCCCTGCTCCCTGCCCCCTTACCACACTGCTGCTGCCGCCGCCGCCACCACGCAGCTCAGAGTATCAGGTCGGGTCAGGCCGGGCTCTGCAGCTGTGTTGCCCCAGGAGCTCACAGCCCCGCCACCCAGAGCATTGCGCCGGCAGTGGAGCAAGCGAGCTGAGACTGCGGGGGAGGGGAACAGCAGGGATGGGGCCGGGGGCTAGCCTCCCAGGCCAGGAGCTTGGGGGCTGGGCAGGATGGTCCTGCCGGCTGGATGTGGCACGCGGGCCGTAGTTTGCCCACCCCAGCTCTAGAACTGTACTACCACCGCTACAAGTTTACAATACTTTGAAAAGGTAAAATCTCAAAGGGAAAGGCTCACATTTCAGTCGGTAGTTTCTAGAATGGTTCTGTCTCGTGAAAAACTCAGCTCTGCTGTTCTGCTTTCTCTCTGTGGCTGGAATTTCTGCTTTTCCCAAACAGCAAGAGCACTTCAGTTGTCAAAAAAGCAGCGGTTTATTGCTTCGAGTTAGAAAAGGTTGAAGCACCTTCCAACAATGCTTGTTCCAAAATTTCAAGCAGAGTTACCAACAGTTTAGTGTTCCAATGTAGCGAGTTAAATTGTACAACAAATATTGACACTGACAATATATCTATTTAGAACAAGCACCATTTGCTTTAATAATCTAGAAAGAACGGTCATATTTTATTAAGGTTCCATTTAGGAATGTGTTATAAGCATGTCGCAAACATGAGAACCAGGTGGTATAGATGGTTATAAGCCCAACAGTAGAAGGTGTTACAGATGGGTGTAAACTGAGCTTATAAGTGACTTGTTAGGCCTGGTCCCCACTAAGCCCCCACTTCGGACTAAGGTACGCAAATTCAGCTACGTTAATAACGTAGCTGAATTCGAAGTACCTTAGTCCGAACTTACCGCGGGTCCAGACTCAGCAGGGAGGCTCCCCCATCGATGCCGCGTACTCCTCTCGCCGAGCTGGAGTATCGGCGTCGACGTCGAGCACTTCCGGGATCGATCCCAGAACATCGATTGCCTGCCGCCGGACCCTCCGGTAAGTGTAGACGTACCCTTAGACTCTATAACAATTCATTAACTATTGATTACAACATCTAATCATCAACTGAACCTTAATACAAAAGCATGACCGAAAGTACCCTGTTTTTACATTGTTATTCAAATGTGACTGTCCCCAGAGGACCAAATGTTCCAGTTTGGCCAATCATAACTGACACCAGTCTTTTCATATAATCAGCTGGTTGGGCGATCTTGGCCCTGTCCACTCCGATGCTCTCGAACTCCCAAGGCTGTCCCCCTCAACGGACTCCTAGCACTCCACTGAGACGGCCCAAAGGGAGGCCATTTGCCCTTAAAGTTGCTTTTTGGTTGAGGCAAACACGTCTTTGTATTTTAAAGGAAATACGCTCAGGCCAACATCACCACCAACCTCTACGTGATCAGTGAGCCATGGCTC
Organism: Chrysemys picta bellii; assembly: GCF_011386835.1. Taxonomy (NCBI): domain Eukaryota; kingdom Metazoa; phylum Chordata; order Testudines; family Emydidae; genus Chrysemys; species Chrysemys picta. The sequence goes on from NC_088791.1 coordinate 339,004,270, forward strand.
TTCTCTCTGGCCTGGTGCGTTGGAGTGCACTCTGTGACCACCAATGCCGTACACTCTCTGAAGGACATCAACCGACCTCTCTTCCTCATGGTAAGGGGAAAAACCAGCCCTGCTCTCTGGGAGAGAGGGACCCAAAAGACTGTTCAGGGACTGATGATGGTCATCTGTGCCCTTTATTATATGGAGAGATATCTATCTCATAGCACTGGAAGGGACCTTGAAAGGTCATGAAGTCCAGTCCCCTGCTTTCACAGCAGGACTAATTACTGTCCCTAACAGATTTTTGCCACAGATCCCTAAATAGCCCCCTTGAGGATTGAACTGACAACCCTGGCTTTAGCAAGCTAATGCTCAAACCACTGAGCTATCCCTCCCCCTTTGTGGGACAGGTTCATCGCTGCTGTGGGGAAGAGGTGGAGGGGAGACCTCTGCCACCAGACACAAGCTAGGGCAATGTCCTAGTGGCATCCCCTGTTTAAATGGCCCCTGTGGAGCTCGGCAGGAGTCCAGGTTTGCACCAGCCTTGTTCTCTCCCCATTCCTCTGAACTCGGAACACCTCTGCCCCTGGGGGTGCTATGGTGGCAGTGCATAGGCCCCCCTGCACCAGTATTCCCTGAGGGAAGGGGTGAGGAATTAGCCCCTTCCCTGCCATCTCTTTGGACCAGCCACATTGGCACTAAGGGGCACCGAGGCACTGATGGTTCAGACCCAATGGCCACATTCTGGCTATTAATAGGAATAAAATTGAACGTACCCACTGGCAAAACATCCCCAGCGTGGCTGAAAAACGCAGCTGAGCCGAGGCCTGCAAGAGCTGAGAGACTCAGGCCTTGAGAAGAGGGAAAAGAAACCAATTTTAGAGAGCCCCCTGCAGAGCTGGGGCTCCACCCACCTGAGGAGACATCCTCCTGCCTGCTGAGCGAGGTCTTCTGTCTAGAAGCCCCCTGGCCACGCTAGTGGTCTAGGCAGTGTGTCACCTCTTGCAGCACCCTAGCTTCTTGCTCGTGCATGATCTGGAGGCAGAGGCCTGAGGAAAAGGAGCATTATAATCACCTTACTTTGGTGGGAGAAGCTTGTGTTTTCCTCCAGCCACTCCAAGAAGCTGGTCTGACAGACCCATGGATCTCACCTTATTCATCCAGACCCCTCCGAATACCCTGCTGGGTGAAGGGGGTTTCCTGTGCTGTTGGTCCCATCCATAACCTGCCCATCCTGAAGATTTCTACGTTTCACATATAGCCACAGGACTTCTTTCAAGCTCACAAACTGGATATAATCCCAGATAGGCCAAACCTGCAAAGTTTAGACCCAAATCGGGACTTTCCCAATGGTCAGAGGCCTTCAGATTTAGGGATTTGGTTCAACCTGTTGCAGGGATATGGACAAAGTTCTCATCTGGAGCCTCCTGGGATTCATATCCAGGGATTTGGGGTTGGCCTGTTTCAGTGTTCCCCAAACATTTCAGGGTCGCATCCCCCCCCTTACCTCTGTGTGTGCCTCCCCCCAGCCCCTCCCAAGCTGGGGTTGAGAGTGGGGCCACGTCTCACAGGGCGGGGGCAGGGGGAATGTGGACAGGGGTAAGGGGGCCTAGGGTGGGGTTGGGGCTGGGAGCGAGGCCTGGAACGGAGCTGCAGGCAGGCCCATGGCTGGGTGTGGAGCCGCGCTGAGGCTGGGGACAGAGCCAGGCATGGGGCTGGGAGTCTAGGCCGTGTCCTGGGCCCTGCCACAACCCTCCAAATGTTCCTCTGTGCCCTCCTAGGGGACTGTTGAGTAGTCAGCAGGCCAGGATTTAGGCAGTGTCTGAATGGTGACATCGCAGGTTGTATTTTGTCTTGGAGCTGGACAGCCAGAGAACTACAGGCTCTGTCTGTGACTCGGTGTCCAGTCACCTCACTAAAGGATATTCATCCCAATTGAGTCCAGGCTCCTCTCTGCTGCCAGGAACATGGCAGGCCCCATCTCTGGGTACAATGATAACCACTAGGCCATCCAGACAGGAGGCAACACCAAGCGAGGTGGCTGCTCCTTTCAAAGGTCAGCAAACTCTAAACATCAGCAGGAAGGTGTCATACAAGGGTCAGTCAGGTTAATCATCCAAATTGCATACAAAAAAATCAGATGTTTGCAAGTATTACTTAGACTAAACTCTTGCTACTGGACACGTTCTCTGTTGTTCTCTTCCAGACTCCAAAGGAGTACAGAATAATGTGGCTTCTCACAGATGCAGTCGCAACCCTGCTCATCTCACTCATATTTGCTCTGCATTGGTAAATATCCTGCTGTAAAATCTCTGGGGATGTTGATGGCCGCAAACCTCTTAGGGATGGGTTAAACCCGATGATACAAAGGGCCTGTCTACACTACAAAGTTAAGTCGACACCAGGCAGTTTACGTCGACCTAACTATGAGGTGTACACACTGCCATGCCCCCCACCCCTTGCTTTAACTCGCCTGTTACACCGACCTAATAAAACCATTTTGATGAGAGGCATTACGCTTAGGGTGACATATTTAGAGCGACGCAGTGTCAATGTAAACACTGCCTTGCTTATGTCGGCCTCCAGGAGGGATCCCACAATGCCCACCGTGACCGCTCTGGGAACCGTTTTGAACTCCGCTGCCCTGCACCCAGGTACACAGGTGAACGCCCCTCTCCTGTTAATGTCCCGGGAAGTTTTGAAATTGCTCTTCCTGTTTGCGCCAGTGCAGAGCTCATATAGCAGCTGCCCAGCTGAGCAAGCCGGCTCTCTGCAGCAAAGGCGCGCCTGCCTGGAGTACACGGGAGGTGGTGGCTCTCCTGGGTCTCCGGGGAGAGGAGGTTGTGCAGGTACAACTCCACTCCAGCCTCAGGAATTTGCTTGGGGCATGGAGGCGAAGGACTATGATAGTGACATGTAAAAATCAAAGAGCTGCGGCAGGCATAGCAAGGCAAGGGAGGCAAATAGTTGCTATGGTGCGGATCCACAGGCATGCAGCTTTACAGGGAGGGGGCTGGCATCAGGTTGGTATTATATGGGCGGGAGGCTGGTGGGGAGAGCACTCAGGGTGGGGGTCTGGGAGCTTAGCCTCAGGCTATGAGAAAAGACGGCGTGATTTTAAGAAAGAATGAAAAGAAACAGAATTAAAACGTTCTCTGGACAAGTGAAAACCGATACCACTGGCATTCACTTTTTCACAGAGATGTAAACTGTGTAGGGTTAAATTACTGACGGAGGGTGGGAAATTGATACAGTTTTTGTACACCCACTGTAGTTTATTCATTAAAGAAAAGAGATTTACTTCTCCTGAGGAAGGTTTTTGTGTTAAAACAAAACCTAGTTTTCAAGACACCTTTACTTTAGTAAATTCCCTGCCCCCCGTCCCCCATTCCATGTATCTTCTGGGGCCGCAGCAGTACCATAGGCACTCCACCCTTGCGGGAGAGTAAACACAATGACAGCCGCGCACACACACCCAGCTGTGAGAGCTTCATGGGTGTATGTGCTTGTGAATTCCCTGTTCCTTCCCCTTTAACGATACTTTCCCCTGCATGTATGACGTTTCCCTCAGCATTACGCAGGGGTATGTTTGCATGGGTGTGGAATAAAAACCTACTTATGGAAACGGAATTTATCTTTATTATTCTCCATTACCGACAATAGTAATAGGTGCATGTGCATTGCAAAGTTCATAGCACGGTGCTAGGGTGACCAGATGTCCTGATTTTATAGGGACAGTCCTGACTTTTGGGTCTTTTTCTTATATAGGCTTCTATTACCCCCCAACCCCGTCCTGATTTTTCACACTTGCTATCTGGTCGCCCTACACGGTGCAAACAAACAATGCCAGGCTCAGCACACTACAGCTACACACACTACTTTGGCTCTGTGTTAAAGGTCAAGGTCTCCCTCAGAAGAATAGCTCCCCTGCCCCCCAACGCCTCTTAGAGCTCTGTGTTCATAACGCACAGCTCAATACTGAAGAGCAGTGCAGGATCCAGGCTTTCTGACAGAGGTGGCTGGCTCGTAGGTGACCAGAGCAGTTGAAACGCAGCTGGAAACCTACAAGGATGCCCAAGGAATGATGGGATTGAGAAACTTGCATCATGTGATGCTGAACTTGCCCCCATGAGGCATTGCAAACCCTTCCCAAAGCACCCTGTGGTCAGTTGCAGAGTGGGATAGCTACCCATGGTGCACTGCTCTGTGTCAATGCAAGAGCTGCTACCTTGGATGCGCTCCGCCGACACAAGGAGCATAGTGTGGCCATGCAACAGCAGCTTAATTACAGCGGTGGCTGTACGTCGCCATAATGCAACGTAACTTTGTAGTGTAGACATAGCTTAACTCTGCCTGGTTGCCATGGAGGGGAGTGAACTAGCTGACCTGTCCAATCCAAACAGGCCTTTAATTAGCAGTATCCCCTCCTTTTCACCCAATAGCCTGGCTTTCCCCTTCACGTTTCTTAACCCAGCTCTTCCTTTTCATGCCAATGCCAAACTGCTTGGTCCCTTCATGGGGACCATGTGCCCCCACCACTTTGGTGAGTGAATGGCTCCATCCCCCATCCCGGCCTCCAGCTCTTCCTCCTCCTTGCCCCCTACCCCTTGTTTGTCTGCTGTCCAGCTCAGCTTGTCACATTGCTCTGAATGTCGATTGTAAGCTCTGCAGGGCAGGGGCTGTGCTTTTGCTCATTTCCTGTAACACTCACACCCTTCTGGGTGTTCAGCTGACAGCAGTAATGAATAGATCTCACTGCAGCTGGCAGCTAGAGGGACCCACACAGCCCTGCTAACATTTAGGTGACAGCCGGCGTTTAACAGTCCGGGACAGTCTTGGACTTAGGCTTCTAAGTCACCTAAGCACTTTTGAAAAATGTGACCGTGTTTGTATCCTGTTAGCACCGCAGTGGGCTCAGTGCACCAGCTGCCTGACCCAGTCTTTGAGCCCATTGCTTCATCGCTGGTTTAACTCTTTCCAGGTGGAGAGAGAAGGGCTTCTCCTGTTGTTCAGATGACAGCGGCGTAGTGCTCGAGAATGGTACATACAACAAATTCCGAACTGGTGAGTCCGGCACTTGCGGGGGTTGTGGCTCCAGCACTCTGTACCGAGTCCAGCATGGAAACGGGATTGGGGCTTGTCTAGATGAAAGATTAGTGCGTGGCCAGCTGGGGTGTAAATCTACACCGTCCTAGACTGCCGCATGCTGACTGTCCACATGTACTCTGCTGCCATTCACTAAACACTCCCATTGCCCTCCTCCCGCTTCAAAGCAGAGTAGATCAAAGCACACTAGGGACCGTTGTGAGTGGGACAGTGCACAGCAGGCTAGTACGCTGTGGATTTATTGCACAGCAAACCGGGGGTATAACTATTCTCTAGACAAGCCCTTACTCTCTTCGTTCACTTACACCTTAACACTGGGCATGCCCATGGTTACAAAGCACTACCACAGTCTATGGCAACGGCTCAAACAGCAATAAGTCACCAGAACCAGATGGTATTCACCCAGGAGGTCTGAAGGAACTCGAATATGAAATTGCAGAATTACTAACTGTAGTCTGTAACCTATCATTTAAATCAGCTTCTGTACAAAATGACTGGAGGATAGCTAATGTGATGCCAATTTTTAAAAAGGGCTCCAGAGGTGATCCCGGCAGGCTGGTAAGCCTGACTTCAGTACCAGGCAAATTGGTTGAAACTATAATAAAGAACAAAATTGTCAGACACATAGATGAACATAATTTGTTGGGGAAGAATCAACATGATTTTTGTAAAGGGAAATCATGCCTCACCAATCTACTAGAATTCTTTGAGGAGGTGAACAAGCATGTGGACAAGCGGGATCCAGTGGATATAGTGTACTTAGATTTTCAGAAAGCCTTTGACAAGGTCCCTCACCAAAGGCTCTTAAGCAAAGTAAGGTGTCATGGGATAAGAGGGAAGGTCCTCTCATGGATTGGTAACTGGTTAAAAGATAGGAAACAAAGGGTAGGAATAAATGGTCAGTTTTCAGAATGGAGAGAGGTAAATAGTGGTGTCCCCCAGGGGTCTGTACTGGGACCAGTCCTATTCAACATACTCATAAATGATCTGGAAAAAGGGGTAAATAGTGAGGTGGCAAAATTTGCAGATAATGTAAAACTACGCAAGATAGTTAAGTCCCAGGCAGACTGAGAAGAGCTACAAAAGGATCTCTCAAAACTGGGTGATTGGGCAACAAAGTGGCAGATGAAATTCAATGTTGATAAATGCAAAGTAATGCACATTGGAAAACATAATCCCAGCTATACATATAAAATGACGGGGTCTAAATTAGCTGTTACCACTCAAGAAAGAGAGCTTGGAGTCATTGTGGATAGTTCTCTGAAAACATCCACACAATGTGCAGTGGCAATCAAAAAAACAAACAGAATGTCGGGAATCATTAAGAAAGGGATGGATAATAAGACAGAAAATATCATATTGTCTCTATATAAATCCAGGGTATGCCCACATCTTGAAAACTGGGTGCAGATCTGATTGCCCCATCTTAAAAAAAAAAAGGATATATTGGAATTGGAAAAGGTACAGAAAAAGGCAACAAAAATGATTAGGGGTATGGAACAGCTGCCGTATGAGGAGAGATTAATAAGACTGGGACTTTTCAGCTTGGAAAAGAGACGACTAAGGGGGGGATATAAAATCATGACTGGTGTAGAGAAAGTAAATAAGGAAGTGTTGTTTACTCCTTCTCATAACACGAGAACGAGGGGTCACCAAATGAAATTAATAGGCAGCAGGTTTAAAACAAACAAAACAAAGTATTTTCTCAAACAATGCACAATCAACCCATGGAACTCTTTGCCAGAGGATGTTGTGAAGGCCAAGACTATAACAGGGTTCAAAAAAGAACTAGATACATTCATGGAGGATAGGTCCATCAATGGCTATTAGCCAGGATGGGCAAGGATGGTGTCCCTAGCCTCTGTTTGCCAGAAGCTGGGAATGAGCAGCTGGGAATGGATCATTTGATGATTACCTGTTCTGTTCATTCGCTCTGGGGCACCTGGCATTGGCCACTGTCAGAAGACAGGCTACTGGGCTAGATGGACCTTTGGTCTGACCCAATATGGCCGTTCTTATATTCTCAAAGCACAGCCTCTTACAGTGTCCGTGAGCTCTATAGAGTACTCTAATATTTTGTGTATGCAGCATGCACCCTGTTTAGTCTGTTCCATAATTTTGCCTGTGACACAGACTTACGGTGTAACTGGGTTGGTGGTTCAATGAGAACAGAGCTCAGGCAGTACAGTCATTCTGTATAAAGCAAACAGTGATAATGCAACATTAAGGCCATGACTTTCAATGCGTAGGAGTCAGGAAATGGGAAAAGTTTTGGTTAGTTCATCCACACTGCACCTACTGTACTCTACTAGTTAGAGCTGCATCTAACTCGATACACCAAAAAGCACCTAATTCAATGCCCATTTACACCAATTTTATTGCACTGTAACGCCTGTGATTTTGATGACGTTACATCAGTGAAAACCTGACGTTAACTGAGAGCAGGAGCAGGCCGAGTGCATGCCATGTGGCTGTGCTAACATTACAGCTTGGTGAAACGTCCACAGCTCAGCTGAATGCCCCAGACTGCCAGGAGCTTGGGATGGGAGAAGCTGGGTGTTGTAAGGTCGCAGCCAAACCAGCAAACTTTTGACACCTCAAACTAGCAGGGTTTTTTTGCAGCCTCATTTGTCTTTCGAGCCCTGAAATGAAAACAAAATGGCGAGGGCTTGAAAACCTGGGTACAACTAACTGACTAAAATAATCCCCTGGGACACGCAAAAGAAAACATTGAGTTGTTTTCAAGGCCCACTGCTGATTGACCTGAGACCAGTAAACAAGCCACCCACCCATGTCCGCGGGCAGTTTCTGTGGTTCAACAATTCTCCTCTTTTCAGAGCTCAATGATCTGCCGACTGTCGTGGTCTGAGAGAGCAAGGCCAGCGGTGTGGTGCTGAGTTCCTACTTGTCACCCGGAGAACAGGGAGCTATGGCACCGTACAGACACTGAATTGGGATCAAGCCGGAGAAGCCAGGTGCCGCTGTGCTGTTAGCTGAGCTGGCTCAGTAGGGAGGCCTGTTGGTCAGGGCACTGCTTGTACATGACTATGGCAGTGGAGTTCAGATGAGCCTGAAGGACCTTTTAACTCTGTGATCCCACGCAGAGGGCATGGGCTGAACTCAGCTTGATGGCTACGAAGTGCCCCTCCCTTCAGAAATGCCTCAGACTCCTTCCATAGGCCTCTCCCCAGTGGGAGGCTCCAGGGCCTGCTTGGGAAGGTGGCTGGATGGGCGAGCAGCTGTAGCGGCCAGCTGTCAACAGATATGAGGAAGGACCCTCCCAGCGGAACTGAGTCTGTCTCTGTGCGATCGCTGGCCTTTAACACTGGGAGAGTCACCTGGAAATGCACCTTTTAATAAGTGGATTTAAAGCTGCTGTTGGTTTAAGTATTTTTGTATGGCGGAAATAAAACCCACCTGCGGAGAGAACATCGGTCGGGCTCAGTGAGTTCACAGGGAAGGGAAGGGAGGGTTGGGAGGACAGTGTGTCGAAAAGGGCAAGTCTTGCCCCCTTCTCAGCAGTGAGGGAGGCCTGGATACAAGGGTACCACATGAGGGATGGGGGCAGAACCTTGCTCCTTACATAAGGAACACTGTGACTGGGTGGTGGAATAACGGGCCTGACCCAAAGTCCATTGGAGTCAATGGGACACTTGCTGGTGATCTCACGGGGCTCTGGCTCAGCCCCAGCCACAACACATGGCTTCACTAGCCCGTCCCTGCTGCAGAGCTGGGAGCCAGGAGTGCCGGGGTACCAGCGCTGGCTGTGGAAAGGCTCTGCTGCCACTTTGCTGTGCACACGCTCCCCTTACCCAGCCCAGGGAGAGAGAGCAGCAGAGAGTGCAAACCTGCAGCCAGACACCCCATTCCACGTAACAACGAGAGACGGGTGTGTAAATCCCCTAGGCAGTTTACATTGGGAGGCTGGCCTCCACGGCACAGTAACTGCTGCACACTAACAGTCTGTTCAGTTGCCTGCATTTTACCAGGGCCGCCCAGAGGATTCAGGGGGCCTGGGGCAAAGCAATTTTGGGGGCCCCTTCCATAAAAAAAAGTTGCAATATCAAATACTATATTGTCGTGGGGGCCCCTGCGGGGCCTGGGGCAAATTGCCCCACTTGCTCCCCACTCTGGGCAGCCCTGCATTTTACACCCAGTATGGCACTTTCTTTCTTTCTTTCACTGAGGCTCATAGTCCTGTATGTCTCACAGACCAGGTAGAGCACAGACAGGGGTGCTCATGGGTGGTGCATGACTCCCCCCCCCCCGCCCTTGGGCAAGCTAGTCCCCCGCCCTGCCCATAGTGTCTGAGACCCCCTGGAGCCTCCACCCCCACAGCCGGAGCCCCGCCCCCTGAACGGCAGGAGGAGCCCCGCCCCATCCGCCCCATCTGCCGGCCAGCCCACCACAGCCGCTCTAGCCAACCTGACTCCCGGGCTGCCAGCTAGCCCAACCCTCTGGCTGCCCCTGCCTGCCCCAGCCCGCCAGCCGGCCACCCAGCCTGCTGGCAGGCCCAATCCCCAGGCTGCTGGCTGGAGTTGAGCCCTCACTGGCTTCAGGGGAGCAAGGGCGGGGCCTCTGGGTAGAGCATGAGTGGGACCACGGCCTGGGTTAGGGGAGGGTTAGCCTCCCCTGGCCTACGATACCTGTGGTCTGTGGGGTGGTGCAAGGATCTAGCCCATGCTACCCTGCCAAGGTGCATCACCCCTGCTGTGGTGGGGGATTAGGGGGGGGTTGTTCTCCTTGTCAATCTCAGCAGAGAGGCCAAGAAAGGTAGGTGTGGTGGCTGGTTGTGGGTTTAGTGCATTAGGGACTGGACCACTCCATAGCACTGGCCTTTGCTTTAATGGATTCTGGTGTACGGGAATCCCTCCCTCTCTGTTGCTCCTCTTTAGAAGGCATTTTATAACTGTGCCCACCTCACCTTTTTAAAATCCAGATTGCTGATGGCACATGACGGGAGGGGCTAAATGCAGCTTTGCAATAATCTGATGAGCCGTGTGTGCATTTCCCAGGTTTAAGCCATGCCTGTGCATTTGAACATATGATGATGCATTTTGTAAACTGTAATTGCTATTTTAAATAAACTTTAGCTCACACAGTCTGGTGAGGTTGCACTCCAATTCAGCAGCTGTTTCACATACAAGCCTCAGATTGGGAGGAAAACATGGCAATACGTTATGGGCCCCTCACCTTATGCTCCACAGGCAATCCTTGCCTAGCTGCATGTTTCTGCTAAATAAAACTGCCAGCACTGAGAGTCAATATTATTATTGCTATTTTAGCATCAATCATTAGGTTTCAGAGCCAACACTCAGTTGAGCTGAATGGAGTATAGCGCTGCGCTATAGTTTCAGGCCTGGCTAACTGCGCAGGGGAAATTTTTCTTTGCCTCCCTAACCGCTAGAAAATTTTTAAAAAACCCAAAATTATCAGTATCTATAGAACCAGGTGGGGCCAAAGGCCCTGCACTATGGCATACAAGTAAATACCAGCTTAGTTTTCAGGAGGGCAGCAAATTGGTAATGGTGCTGGTTGTTAATGATGCCCAGAAGCCAAGGAGGTAAGTGCTGGATTTATTTTTATAGCAATCAGCATTCACCACATCAATTACACAGCTCTTTTATTTTGGCAGAGTAAGGCCCAAGGAGACTGTTAACCTCATCGATGGTAGTTTGACCTCCTGCTCCGCACAGGCCATAGAGGGTCACGCTGTAGTACTTCCTGGGTCAAGCCCACAACCTAGGGCTGAGCTAGCGCATAGCATTTAGAAAGCCATCCAAGCATGACTGAAGCACCAGATGGTAGCACATCCGCCACAGCCCTTTGTAATCTGTTCCAATGGTTAATCAGCCTCTGGGATGCTGGAAGCCCATGTGCCAGCCCATGCCAAGACCCCTCGGCCTCACTGACCAATGCATAGCTGGAAACCAGTCTGGCTTAAAATAGATGTTAACACACCGGTAACACCGCTATGTTGCTAAGAATGTGATTAGTATTTAGACTTGATGACATGACTGTAGGATGCTGCACGCCTTGGTCTCACTTATAACATCGCAGTCCATGGTATAAAGTGATGCAGAGTGTTTGCATTGTAAACCTCTGTAACTGTGTAACTCAGGGGTGGCTGGGGTTACCATATTTCAACAATCAAAAAAGAGGACGGGAGGAGCCCCGCCCTAGCCCCGCCCCTGTCCTAGCCCCGTCCTGTCCTAGCCCCGCCCCTGCCCCTTCCACTCCCTCCCACTTCCTGCCCCCTCAGAACCCCCAACCCTCCCCCCCACTCCTTGTCCCCTGACTGCCCCCCAGGACTCCACCCCCTCCCTAAGCCTCCCTGCCTCTTGTCCCCTGACTGCCTCCTCCTGAGACCTTCCCCACATCCTAACTGGCCCCCTAGGACCCTACCCCCCTACCTGTCCCCTGACTGCCCCAACCCTTATCCACACCCCCACCCCCTGACAGCCCCCCCCCCCCAGAACTCCTGACCCATCTAAACCCCTCTGCTCCCTGTCCCCTGACTGCCCCCTCCTGGGACCCCTGCTCCTAACTGCCCTCCAGAACCCCACCCCCTACCTAAGCCTCCCTGTTCCTTATCCCCTAACTGCCCCCTCCTGAGACACCCCCCCCCACCTGTACCCTGACTGCCCAAAACCTTACACCCCCAACCCCCGGACAGCCCCCCCCGAACTCCCTGACCCATCCAACCCTCCCCCCTGCTCCCTGTCTCTTGATTACCCCCCCCCCAGAACCTCCCTGCCGCTTCTCTGGTCCCCGGCCCCCTTACTGTGCTGCTCGACAGCGGGGGAGGGCAGCAGGGTTGGAGCTCCAGACGAGTGCAGGGAGGGGGGGGAGGGAGGGAGACGAGGGGGGGTGTCAAGTTTCAGGAGGGAGGAGGGGGACGTGCAGAAGGGCTCTGGCTCCGGCTTTTGGAGCACTGGCTGCTCTGTAAGCCGCACGCACGCTCTGCATGGGGGGGGGAGGAGGGGAAGTCCGGACATTGACAAATTCCCTCCGGACGCTATTTTTAACCCGAAAAAGCCGGACATGTCCGGGGGAATCCGGACGAATGGTAACCCTAGGGGTGGCAAACTACAGCCCGTGGGCCGCATCCGGCCTGTCAGGGCTTTGGATCCGGCCTGCAGGATTGCCAGCCCCACGCTGCTCCCAGAAGCGTCTGTCACCACATCCCTGTGGCTCCTGGGGGATGGGGAGGCAGAGGGCTCTGCGTGCAGCCCTCGCCTGCAGGCACCGCCCCCCCCCCCCAGCTCCCATTGGCCAGGAATGGAGAACCGCAGCCAATGGGAACTTCGGAGGAGGTACATGCAGGTGAGGGCAGTGCGCAGAGCCCTCTGCCCCCACCCTTCCCTCAGGGGCTGCGGGGACATGGTGCTGGCCGCTTCCAGGAGCGGCACAGGGCTAAGGCAGGCAGGGAGCCTGCCATAGCTCCACTGCACGCCGCTGCCACCCTGGAGCCGCTCAAGGTAAGCAGCGCTGGCCCTGAGCCCCCTCCCACACCCCGAACCCGCTGCCCTGAGCCCCCTCCCACACCTCACACTCCCTCGCACACCCCAACCCCCTGCCCCAGCCCTACATTCATGGCCCTGCATACAATTTCCCCACCCAGAGGTCACCCTTGGGCCAAAAAGTTTGCTCATCTCGGTGTAACTCACCAAACAGGAAATAAGCATTAATCAGTGTAAAGTGCTGGTCCTGCACACAATAAGGCCCATTGCAACCAAACGAGCCATTGTGAAACATGAGAGGACAAAGACTTTGTTGCACCGACATATGTTCCATCAGTTTGAACTCCAGGGGAAGGGAATTAAAAATGCCTCAGAGTAAGGAACTGGGCCCCCCCATGCTGAGGGGCACGCGGGGGGGGGGGAGAGCGCAAGATTTCTAAGCATTTTACAACAGCATCTATTACCTTCTGAAACCTAAGAAAGACTAACTTATTTATGTGTATATATCTTTAACTGTGCACATAATTAATTATTAATTCAGGAAAAGAAACGAGCATTAATTATTATAGGATGTTGTGAAGGACAAAACTATAACAGGGTTAAAAAAAGAACTAGATAAGTTCAAGGCAGATAGGTCCGTGAGTGGCTATTAGCCAGGATGGGCAGGGATGCAACCCCCCATGCCCTGGATGTCCTTAGCCTCTGATTGCCAGATGCTGGGAGTGGATGAATCACTCGATAATTGCCTGTTCTGTTCATTCCCTCTGAAGCACCTTGCATTGGCTACTGCTGGAAGACAGGATACTGGTCTAGATGGACCATTGGTCTGATGCACTATGGCTGTTCTTAAGTTGTTTTTGGTGAGAGCTCTGGGGTGCCACTAACCTGAGATAAGTGACTGGTCCTATGGGACTGGGAGTACCCTGAATAGTGTTGTGTAAGGGACCATGTATCGCAAAGGCAAGCTTGCCCTGGGGGGGGCGAGATAATCCAGAGTGCTCAAGGGGCCTGTTCCTGACTCCATATTAAGGCTGTTGAGGAGTTCACACTTGTTACTTGGTTGGTGAACTCTAAGCATAGAACTCATAACCAAGTGGGGGCTAGCAGCTTGACAGTCTGCCCTAAGGTGGCACCCATGTTCATGAGCCTCTCCAGATAGCTTGACAACCTCAGTGTTAAAAATGTGCACCTTATATCTAGGCTGAATGTGTCTAGTGCTAGCTTCCAGCCACTGGCGCTTGTTTCGGCTTTGTCCGGTAGACTGACGAGCTCTCTATTCTCAGATGTCTCCATGTATGTACTTACAGACCATGAACAAATCACCTGGTTGCCATCTCTTCAACGAACTGAACTTCAAAGAGCCTCTCACAAGTCCTCCTATTCTTATTTTTTTTATTAGCGTATTTCACACGGACGTAAGTTTTCACGTTACATTGCATGTGTGAACATAAACAAACAGCCACTAATACACGCGGGGTGTGACACAGACACACACACACACACACACACACACAAACCCCAAAGGGACTTCTGAAACTGAAACACACACTCTGGCTAATTGCTGCATGTATGGGGCGTGCGCCAGGCTGCTGCTCACATGACCCACACCGCGTAGACTGAGTAGAGGTGGCACAACTGTGGTAGCGTTGAAAACAGTGATCGTCTTTTACGGAGTACAAACCGAGCAAGAGTAATGAACGGCTGGGGCCTACTGTGGCCCGCAGAGCCAGGCAACGGGAAGGGCAAAATAGCAGTGGGCTCACAAGAACGTAGCAGGTAGCAGTAGGGTCACGGGTGAAATACGAACCATTGCCACCAGGGGTGTAGCTGAAAAGGGCCACGACAGATTGATTTTGGTGACCCAGCAGGCCGAGTTCTGACCCCCATATTGGTTGTACTCCAGTGCAACGCCATTGACATCACTGGAGTCGTCCCTCATTTACATGGGTGGAAAGTGGTTCAGAACCAGGCCAAAGTTGCATCCTCTGCCTTCAGATGTCTATGTGTAGCCCCTCGTGCACGTCAAACGCAGGAACAGTGGAACGACAGGGACCAATGTCACTATTTTATACACAGATGCTCCTGGGCGGCTCACGCAGGAGATAACAATGAAGTTAATTTGTGCACCACTGTGTGTGGAACCTGGTCCTCTGCGAAGTCCAGTTATGGACAGTAAGACAGTGCAAATGCCTTACCCGTGCTCCAGAGTGCTGAGTGAGGCAGAGAGCAGTGGGGAAGAGGGAAAGGTCAGGGGAAAACAGTTGAGTGTTGGGACGAGCGGCGTGAGAATGCAACACCGATTGTTCTGGACTGGGCTAGTATGAGGCGAATCAAAGGTACTGAGCCAACTAAGCACATTTCTGCTGAGATCTACCCAGTGTTAGTGGCACCAGAATCAAAACTCAACCTCAGCCGCGTCTTATAGTCCCAGCTGCTGTCACACTCCTTTGAGATCATGCCTTTCAAGCACTGGTTGCTGGGAACCAACCATACAACACGACTTTAAATTTCATTCACAGCATCAGCCACATCCTCCCTTTAGTCGGCCACGCCCAACTCCTGTTTGATGCCATGACACCCGAGGTTGGGCTACTGTCCTTTCAGAGCTGCGTGCCTGGGCTTGTCGATGCTGTGCCTGGTGGCGGATCTGACTGACAGGTGGCAGATTTGGTTTGCTAACCAAGGGCATGATACAAAGCCCATTGAAGTTGATGGAAAGGCTCCCACACAAATGATCTGTTCGACTGAACCGTGGAAGCTACAGGCAGAAAAGATCAGTTACCCCGCTAACTGTTCCGGTCACTGATGCAGGAGACGCCCTCTTTGACTCAGAGTTCAGGGCAGAATTTTGGGCCAAGCCACCATGTTGAGCAGTGGCCTGGCCCTTGGTGCTATGTATGTGCTAGAACCCAGTACAGTGACCCTGGGTGGTTTAGCTGTGGTCATATACACAGCGGCTTAAGGCCTCCTAAAAACACACGGTGACTGTCTTACTCTCAGCTGAAACGCAATGGTGCTAAGAGACACAGTCGAGAGCGAATGCTGGGATCATCTGTCAGGCTGAGGTGGGCATAGCCTGTGATCTCAGGGGCTAGGCACTGAACACAGGGGCTGGCATCCTCCCAAGTGTCTCTGCTTTTCAGTAGCGTTCTCCTGCTAGCCCCCACTGAATTAACTTTGCATCAGGAACTAGGCCTATGTTTATAGCCAGGTCCAATTATTCAATCTTCCTTTGCCACAATGGGACAGAGCTAAATTTAAAAATCAGAGATGGGGCCGAGCCACAAAGGTCAGTTCCGAGGGGGCTGGCCGGGGCCAAAGTTTTAGGTTAGCCTAGTGCAGAAATTGGAGACGGTCCCAGAATTTGGAAGCTTCCCACCCCCATCAGAGCGTCCCACCTGAAGCAAACCGGAAAACGCAGAGGGTACATAACAGGCAGCAGCATGACACAGAACACAGACGTGTTACGGCCGAGCAGACAGCAGTGGAGGTGCAGAGGATGATGGGAGGTTTGGCTGCAGCCATGGTTTATTTTTCTTACACACTGGCTCTGCTTCCCCTCTGGCTGTCCTGCTATTGTTACAAAGTAGCTGTGGAACAAATACATTTGAGCTATGCTTAATGATGCTCAGGGGGCAAAGCCTGCTGCACCAGGCTGGACTTTCAGAGAAAGGCGACTGTGGCACACATTCAAACTGCAGCGTTTCACACAGCACAGAAGGGCCTGGCCAACATTTTCCACCTCTCAGGGCCTAAAGCCACATTCAGGCTTCCAGCTAAGAGCCTCATCCTGCCAGGTGCATTCTCGGGTGGAGGGGGCGGGGTCAGCTGTCTTTAGCAGCCTCGTTTCCATGCTGCTGAATAGGGATTTGATGCTGAACTGTAGGCCACCCCTAATTAGAACAGTTTGACCTATGAACCCGCAGTCTCATCCTTTTGACAATGGAGTATTGAGTGTGTGAGCGGTTCTATTGGGTGAAGCCTTTGGAGCTGCGTGGGGCCCTCCCCAGAGTCAGCCTCCCAGAAGCCGTCATTCTCTTTAAAAAATAAATAAATACAAGGATAAGAAATGAAACCTTTAAATATGTCCATCGTTGTGTGCCCGTCTCCCGTCATCGCTTTGCCATGGTACAGGCTGTTCAATTAGGATTAAGAAGAAACAAACCAACCACTATTTTAAATGCACTTTTTCCCTCGGCTTTTTTTTTTTTTTTTTTTTTAGAACAAATGGATTTCTTTTTGTTCTGTTCTAATGTCAAGATACCCCCCAGGAGAGTGGATGGGATTTTTCTCTACAACGGAGCAGGGTTAGGTTACTGATCAGCAAATCTCAGATGCCCAGAACTTCTCCAAAGCCCTTAATGGCACCCTGACCACCTTCCCCTTTTTAAAAACGACACTCACAACTTTTTCCTACAATCCTCTGCCAACTTGAGTCATTTGGTTTGATAGTAAACATTCCGCTGGCGTTTCTGTTGATCAGTCACTGTCTGTCACTTAGAAAGCTTAGAAGTTTAAAACAGGGCTTACTAGGGTGGAGGGGGGAATTGGAGGTCAGCATCACAGATAGTCATCCTCGCTGGAAGGGGAAATGGGACTCGAGCCCTCAAGATCAGAGTCGGATGAGCTTTCTGAAGGGGTCCGGATCATCTTCCACATCTGGGCAGAAAAGGTTCTGCCCCAGCTGCAGGGGTATCCCACAGGCCTCAGCTGGTGAATTAGCTCCAGGGCCACCTGCCAGTGGCTTCTTTCAGTTCACTTGCTGCTGCCCTTTGCGCTCCTCTGTTTGCTCATGGCTGTTAACATCTGACTGATGTACGAGGTCAAGAGGTCATCCATCTTGTAGCCCTGGGAGGAAGTTATGAGAGATCAGACACATCACCCAGACAGCCTAACTGCTGGTCGCTGGATCATGTCCTTGAATGCCTTTGGTATGAACTATCACCAGGCTTATCAATGACCCTCCTCCCCACCACGACAGCCTTGAACCTCGCCTGATAGAGGCCTAGAACCAGGGGACAGTCGTCAGTCAATGAAAAGATGTCAAGTTCGAAACCCATACAAGGAAATATTTTTTCACACACGCTTAATTGGACTGTGGAAAACTCTGCCACAGGAAGTTGTTGTGGCCAAGAACTCAGCCAGGTTCAAAAAGGGTTTTGATAATTATACAGTTATCAAGAATCGCTGGAGTAATTATAATTAATGGCAATAAATGTTGGAAGGGATATTAAACCTCATGCTTCAGTGCTTAAGCTAATCTCTACCTATTAGAGATCAGGGTCAGACATCATGTGCAAGCAGATTACCCCACATCAGTCTACAGTGGGGTTCTTCCATCTTCCTGTGTAGCAGCTGGTGCTGGCTATGGTTGGGGACAAGATACTGAACTAGACAGAGCTTGGGTCTGATTCAGTCTGGCAAGTCCTCTGCTCCGATGGGGGCGGAGAGCTAAAAACCAGACTGTGATGCTCTCGTGTCACCCAGAGCGAGCCATTACAGGGTATCACTGACTCTGGTTCACTATGGGATGGTGGGCAGAGAAGCTTAGTACTGGATTTAAGACTTGAACTAGGCCCCCAGCATATCTGCTCTGAGCTGCATGCTAGTCAGTTCCAGAGTGCCCAGCACCAGACTGCTACAGTGGTGATTCTGCCTGTTTGGCTTGCTATAAAGCACCTCAAGCTTTTAATACACCTGGTGACTAGCCTGGCTGAACATTCAGAGCCCTCACCCACTGACAAGGGACGCCAGTCAGGGTAACAGGCTAAGCCATTAGTACTGGCCTGGGCAAAGCTGGAATGGAGTCTATGCACCGATCCTCTGCTGGTGTAAATCGGTGCAGCTCCACTGACACCAGCGGAGGGTTTGGCCCTTGTGAGTACGTAGCACAGCTTATGGCCTCTGTTCCTGCCCTCACGTCCAGGAAGCTGATAAATGAATTTATCCTGCACACTTGGCCACCTCATTTGCCTTCTGTCCATCAATCCATCTCCACAGTCCAACATCCCAGGCCTCTGAGCAGCTTCATAGAATCATAGAATACCAGGGTTGGAAGGGACCTCAGGAGGTCATCTAGTCCAACCCCCTGCTCAAAGCAGGACCAATTCCCAACTAAATCATCCCAGCCAGGGCTTTGCCAAGCCGGGCCTTAAAAACCTCCAAGGAAGGAGACTCCACCACCTCCCTAGGTAACGCATTCCAGTGCTTCACCACCCTCCTAGTGAAATAGTATTTCCTAATATCCAACCTGGACCTCCCACACTGCAACTTGAGACCATTGCTCCTTGTTCTGTCATCTGCCACCACTGAGAACAGCCAAGCTCCATCCTCTTTGGAACCCCCCTTCAGGTAGTTGAAAGCAGCTATCAAATCCCCCCTCACTCTTCTCTTCTGGAGACTAAACAATCCCAGTTTCCTCAGCCTCTCCTCATAAGTCATGTGCTCCAGACCCCTAATCATTTTTGTTGCCCTGCGCTGGACCCTTTCCAATTTTTCTACATCCTTCTTGTAGTGTAGGGCCCAAAACTGGACACAATACTCCAGATGAGGCCTCATCAATGTCGAATAAAGGGGAATGATCACGTCCCTCGATCTGCTGGCAATGCCCCTACTTATACAGCCCAAAATGCCGTTAGCCTTCTTGGCAACAAGAGCACACTGTTGACTCATATCCAGCTTCTCGTCCACTGTGACCCCCTAGGTCCTTTTCTGCAGAACTGCTTCCTAGCCATACGGTCCCTAGTCTGTAGCAGTGCATAGGATTCTTCTGTCCTAAGTGCAGGACTCTGCACTTGTCCTTGTTGAACCTCATCAGGTTTTTTTTGGCCCAATCCTCTAATTTGTCTAGGTCCCTCTGTATCCGATCCCTACCCTCCAGTATATCTACCACGTGTGTCATCTGCAAACTTGCTGAGAGTGCAGTCCACACCATCCTCCAGGTCATTGAAAAGGAAACAGCAGCTGTTTATTAATCAGCCTGCTCCAGAAACCTGCCCCCCTCTTGCAAAATGCAGAATTACTTCCAAAACTGCCCCTGCCTGAAGCCCGTTTCAGTCCCGCACCAGTAACAGCTGTGCTAGACCCAGTGATGTCTTAGCCTTAGCGTGCAGGGCTGGGAAGGGGAGCTCCATGCAGGGGACATGTTTAGTGAGCTCACTGACTCTCTGCCGCACACTGCTGTTCTTCCATTTCAAAACCCGTTGGCCCAGACGCTCGGACACAGGCAACATGACACGAAAAGGGGATTTGAACCCGGGGTGCGGCTTTGGAGGTTTAGCCTTCAGTTCATTCCCCCCCCTTGCTCTCTGTGCTCAGTGACCGACCGAGAACCCTGGACTCTCCTTACCAGCGACGTTTCACAGAGCAGTTTGCTTCCCCGCACCAGGTTGCCAATGGTTATGTGAAAGTACGTGTTGCCGCTGCTCCAGTTGGAGATCTTGGTGAAGGGATGAGTTGTGAGAATATCCTAAGAGGCGCAGAAGGACAGTTAGATACTTAGAACATGTGCTGAACCCCCAGCAGCTCACCCCTCATTTCCCTCTGGGCTTCCCACCCCAACAAACCAAACACATTTCCTGAGGTGAGATGGTCCCACCAGCCCCCGTCCCCACCCCCAGAAACCAAGAGGTCAGAGTCGGAGAGACCAGTGGGGTTTCTTGCCTTTTTCCTATAGCCCACAGTCATTGTTGGAGACAGGCCCGAGGACTAGAGGAACCATGGGTCTGAGCCACCAGGCAATTCTTATGCGCTTAGCCAGGAGGTCATCTAAGGTTGGCCCCGGTCCGGGTCTGAGCCACAGCTCACTGACAACAATGAAGGACTCGGAAAGGAACTAGTGCGTTATCCAGGCTGGGTTTCCATGTCCCAAGCAATGGTGCTCCAAAGCCAGAGGTGGACAAACTACAGCCCACGGGCCACATCTGGCCCACAGGAACATCCTATCCAGCCCCTGAGCTCCCAGCCGGGGAGGCTAGCCCTCAGCCCCTCCCCCGCAGCCTCAACTTGCTCTGGATGGCTCGCTGCGGCCAGGCGGTGTGGCTGCCAGTCTTGCTGCTCTGAGCGGCATGGTAAGGGGGCGGGGAGCGGTGGGGTTGGATAAGGGGCAGGAGGTCCCGGGGGGGCAGTCAGGGGACAGGGAGCAGGGGGCGGTTGGCTGGGGCGGAGGTTCGGGGGGGGGCGGTCAGGGGACGGGGAACAGGGGGTGCTGGATAGGCGTGGGAGTCCTGGGGGGACTGTCAGGGAGCGGGGGTGTGGATAGGGGTCCGGGCAGTCAGGGGACAGGGAGCAGGCGGGGTTGGATAAGGGGTGTGGTTCCAGGGGGCAGCTGGGGTGGGGGTGTGGATAGGGGAAAGGGCAGTCAGGGGACAGAGAGCAGGCGGGGTTGGATAGGCATGGGAGTCCCAGGGGGGGGCGGTCAGGGGGCAGGGGTGCGGATAGAGGTCAGGGCAGTCAGGGGACAGGGAGCAGGGAGGGTTTGATAGGGGGTGGGGTCCTGGGGGGCGGTCAGGGGACAAGGAGCAGGGGGGTTGGATGGGTTGGGGATTCTGAGGGGGGCAGTCAGGGGGCTGGAAGTGGGACGGGGTGGATAGGGGGCAGGAGCCAGGCTGTTTGGGGAGGCACAGCTTTCCCTACCCGGCCCTCCATACAGTTTCACAACCCTGATGTGGCCCTCGGGCCAAAAACTTTGCCCCCCCCGGCCTAAGCCTTTTGCTCTGGGAAGTCTGTTCCCCGGCACAATGCAGCTCAGCCTCTGGAAGTGCTTCCTGCTCTTCAGCGTCTATTGCCCATGACTTCATTTCAGCCTCTCAGGCCTAACCGTAGCCCCTGGGGCCACCCTAAACAACCCCCTGCCTTGCTGTTTGCAAACGCCAGCTGTCGGCTGTGTCTCCCTTCCTCATCATTTAGCCAGGCAGGCTACACACTCCAGTGATGTGTGTACCTAACACCACTTTCCATTAAACGTAAGAGCCATTTCGC
This sequence comes from Chrysemys picta bellii, assembly GCF_011386835.1. Lineage (NCBI taxonomy): Eukaryota > Metazoa > Chordata > Testudines > Emydidae > Chrysemys > Chrysemys picta. Next base: position 339,025,797 of record NC_088791.1, read on the forward strand.
TACAGTGACCATATTTCCTAAAGTAAAAACGGAATGGCCTGGGGCTTGCCAGAGCCACCCCCCCCCACCACCGCCACCTGGGACTAGGGCCGACCCTGAGGAGCTCCACGCTGCCCACAACTGGAGTTGACCCCCCCCAAGCTCTGTGCCTTCTGCAGCTGGGGCAGAGCCGCCTCTGCCTGGCACCTCGCGTCACTGCCCCCACAACGTTCCTCCGCGCCGGGGCGCACCCGGCTTTTTTGGTAAATTGGGCATTTCTTCGTTTGCTCTTCCCCAAACAGGACAAAGGCCCATTTTTGTCAAAAAAGTCGGAATGGCCAGTACAGAGCTTAAAAAGGGGCCTGTCCCGGCCAAAATGGGACGTATGGGCACCCTCCATTTTGCACAGAGGGCTAGCTGGGGCTGGGCCGTGTGCAGCTGTTGGCAGGTACAAAAGCACAATGTCGAGGGAACTGCCTCTGCACCAGGAGAGAGTTTGCACATCCGATGGCTGCAATCTTTGCAGTCAGGAGAGCAAACCACCGCAAGGGGAGCAGGGAAAGGGGTGAGAGAGGAGGAGCAGTAGCTCTGCCTCCGACCACACTAGCCAGCTGAGCACTCACAGGGATATTGCACATCAGGGAGGGCCGGGCAGGATCGTGGCTGGGGCAGAGTGCTTCCACACCCTCATCATGGACGCAAATCTGGCCCATGGCACTTGCAGTGCAAATGATGGCAGGAGCAGTGAGCCCCACCTTGTGTCAGCATGTCCCTTTCAGAAACCCCAGAATCACGGCCCAAGTGTTCAGACTTCCACCCAAGTGGCCTGACTTTCCAAGGTGCTGAGTGCCTGCAGCTCCTGTCAACCTCACAAGAAGCAGAGGAGACTTGGTACCTTTGCGAATCAGGCCATTTATTTAGATGCCTAATGTTACCCCCGCCCGCAGTTCGCTAACGTTAGCCCTGGGAGGCGCACGGCCCCGTTGCATGTGGTGGAGCTTTCCGCAGGTAGTAACTGGTGGCGTCTGGCTTACCTTGGTTTTGGGATCTATGAGGCTGACTCCATGCTTGTTGATGGCAATTAAAAGGATCTCTGGGTAATTTGGCTCGGTAGTTTGCTGTTACAAATGAGACGAAGCAGTCACATGAAAAGGCCTGGAAGATTGGACAACTCGTGGCTGAGGGCCCCTCCCGTCAGACCAACAGAAGGAGCGCCCTCATGGCGAGAATCCCACTGCATTTTAGCTCGCTCGTGGGTTCTCTCTAGTTTATCCTTTTAAGGAAGCTCAAAATAAATCAAAGCCTCTTCACTGCTATGGTAACAGCCATCCAGCTAATGATGAGTCTCCCCACCCCTGCCCCAAACAGCTGGTGATTAATGAGTAAGTGATTAGCGGCTTTAAAATTCCTTCTTTTCCATTTCTTTCCCCACCCAGTTTGCCAATGGAAGCAGCTGGTAGGGGAGCCATCCTGCCCGAGGAATGGGTGAGCTGGAATGCAGTGGGAAGCCCCAGGTGGCCCTTCCCTCCTCAGATCACCTCTTCTGGATGCATGGACTCTCCTGTCCTTAGTACCTCTGGTCTGAAGGAATCCTGGGCCAACTGCACCATTCCCCTTTGCTCGGCCTACCTTTGGCTTTAGGTTCCTTAGTGCTGGTCAGAGATGCTAGGCAGACAGTTCTGGAGACTCAGGACCAGATCCTCAAAGGTATGGAGGCACCTAACTCCCAAAGGCAGCCCAGAACCAAGAAGGGCAGTGGCAATGCAGACTTCCCCACACACCCAGCCATTCTGCCTCCACCTCATCCAGGAAGAACCAAGTCAAGGGGTAGGAAGCAAGGTCTTGTGGCTAGGACAATGAACGGGGACTCGGGAGACCTGCGATCCATTCCTGGCTCATCCATCGACTCCTTGGCTGACTGTAGGCAAGTCGCTTAAAGCAGAACTTGCAAAAGCTCTTAAGTGGCTTAGGAGCCCAAGTCCCATTGAAAATCTCACTCTACCCTGTGCCTCAGTTCCCCATCTGTAAAATGGCAATAGTCGCACTGTCCTCCCGCACAGAGGACAGATCCACGCATGAGTGGAAGGTCCTCAGATAACGATGAGTACCATGGAAATATCTAATTAGAGGGAGCGAGCTGGCAAACGAGTCTACGTGGCCCAGGCAGGGGCCACCGAACAGCCATCAGTTCTTCCCTTTAGAATTCCTTATACTCTGTCAGGGGGAGGAGCTGTGAGAACCAACCAATTCCCGGGGTCCGTGCGCCTGCCAGATGACCCACACAATGGAATCTGTACCTTCACTTCAAAGAAGGCTGATCCAAACGTAGGCCACTTGAAGACAATCTTTAGGAAGGCAAGCTTGGCTTCTTCTCTTGTTTTGCCTGCATGCTTATTGAAATACGCCACAATGGACTGCAAAGGACAACATGACATTACTGAAGGGCTTGCCAGACCACCTGGGAACGAGGACATTTGAATACAAAGAGCATCATGACACACAGATGTCATGTTATTCCTGCCACAAAACATCAGACTTTCCCGTCCTGTTTTACCAGAAATCCACCATGCCCTCACCTGCGCATTAGCTATTGGGCCAGTGCACGAGCCTGAAAAGACCTTATCCGTTATTTTTCCATCTTCCAGCCAGTACAGGTTTGAGTATATCCACAAGGGCTTTGTCCAGGGTGAGGCAGGACAGACTTGTGGTTAACGCACTGGGCTAGCACCTGGAAGAGCTGGATTCAATTCCCAGCTTTGATACGGACTCCTTGTATCATCTGGAACAAGTCACTTAATCTCTCTGTGCCTTGGTTCTCCACACGTTAAAAGAGGGATAATCAATCTTCGCTTCCTTTGTCTGTCTTGAATGTAAGCGCTGTAGGACCGGGATTGTCTCGTACCAGGTGCTTATACACTGCCCCGCAAAATGGGACCCTGCTCTTTGCTGGGCCCTAAGTGCTGCTATAATAGTAATAGCTACCTATCGTGTAAGTGTAACCTACTAGTGTGTGTGCGTTACCCGACCCACTCTGTGCATGGCTGGCAGAGCATTGATTGTGTTCCCGCCCCACCTAGAGAGGTTTAGCTCAAGCTGATATACTCCTGCTTTTAGCTCTGGAGGTCCCCGGTTCAGTCCCTGCTGCGTTGGACAGGATGGCAGTGGTCACACAAGCTTATCGAGATGCTTTACCCACCGCACCGTTCTCTGAGCCTGGCTCGGTGTTATCAAGGCCGTTCCTTACCCTTTTCCAGTCGTCCGGAGAGAGCTGCCGGAGAAGATCCTGAGGCACCAGCTCCTTCAGGAGCTTGGGGATGCTGGGGAAGTAGGACTTGTCATCCTCAAACTTCACCCTGTAGATCAGAGCTGCCAGCTGTAAGACCTCTTCCCGGGTACACTTGTGGTAGCCACGCAGGTACTTTGGTAATTCCTGCACACGAAAGCGTTTCACAAGGTAACGGGGGCGGCCACAAACATCCAGGTTCTCAGAGACGTCCTTTTGTCCTCAGAGACAGAGGCTGTTTGAATGGCAGCACCCAACCGTCCCAAGACAAATGCCAAGTAGACGCTGGCTAACGGAAATCTAGCAGATCGGCAGCTATAGAAGGGAGCTGCTTGAAAGCCGGCTGTGCTAGTGCAGTATCTTCAGTCTTTTCCATCCCACAACCCAACCCCCTCCTGGTACCCCCACTTAGCTGGGACCCCTTTCTCCTTCAGAAACCCTGGAAAGGCACAATGGTTGGTGGCCCTGGGGACGGGGGTTGCAAAGCTCAGACCGAGACACTTTGCACTACTGCAGCCAGGGATCAGGGCTCGATAAAACAGGGGCTCTCCTGCTCTCTGCCCCACCTTTGAAATGAACCCAAGTCTAACAGCTTTGGGGATTTGAGTGAAAAACATGAATCTTAGCGATGAATCCTGGGTAAAACACTGGATCTGCAGAGCCGGAGCCTCGGTGAAGCCGGATCTGAACCTGAAGCTCCATGTCATGACTGGCCCAAAATGAGGGGAACCAAACCTGCTCCTGAACTACCACCCCACAAGCACTGTGGATAAGCTGGAATCTGGTTCTGAGGCACCAGGCAGGCAGGCTCATCCCCAATAGGTCTTCTCCGCTGCACTGCTGGTGGCGGCTGAGGCCTCTCCCTGCTTTATTTTACACCTGTTTGTTTCTTCCTTCAATCACACCCCCCCCCGCCCACTTCTGCCCTTTCAGCATGTGAGTTACAGCCAGTTCCTTGAGCAGGGCCGGCTCCAGGCAGCAGCCGAGCAAGCTGGTGCTTGGGGCGGCAGCTTGTAGGAGGCGGCATTCCGCCCAATCCTAGGGCGGCACGGCCGCTTTTTTTGTTTTTGTTTGTTGTTGTTTCGCTCCGGCCGTCCTGTAGGGGGCAGCGGCGTGGAGGACGGGAGCGCCCTGCAGCAAGCCCGGCAGGGCAGCCCGCATCTTTCCCTCCCAGCCGACCGGAGCGATGCGGAGCCCTCCCGGCAAGGGGCACGGTAGGAGGGGCCGCGTGGCAGCGCCCCACTGAAGCCCTGGCCGCCCCCCTTCTCTCTCTCCCCCCGCTTTCTCCCCCTCCCCCCGCTAGCTGGGGCACATCTGCAGGGTAGGGAGTCCCCCTGCACCCTGGCTCCGGCCGCGCCGCAGGTTTTTTTTTTTTTTTTGGTTTGCTATTCTGGCCACCGCAGGTTTTTTTTTGTTTTTTTGTTTTTGCTCGGGGCGGCCAGAAAGCCAGAGCCGGCCCTGTCCTTGAGGTGTAACTTACAGCACCATTTACCTCTTACAATCTTAGAGATCTCTTCTATGGCTGCCATCACAGCAATAACTAAGAGCTTCCCAGGTAAATTCAATCTATATGGGGAATTCCCCAATGGAGTTCATGGCGTTGGCTGCCGTTCACTCCTCTCTAGTTATGGAGGAACTGCCTGGGAACTGCAATATTTTTCTGAAATCATCATTGTAATGGGGCGGGCGGAAATGTTTAGTTAAAGCACCAGCTCTGGGTTAGCTTGGGCACCTCTAGATGCTCATCTCTCAGCCAGACCGCTTTGACCAAGGCCATTTTAGCTCACACTCTAAGGCTAGGTCTATACTACCCGCCTGAATCGGCGGGTAGAAATCGACCTCTCGGGGATCGATTTATCGCGTCCCGTTGGGACGCGACAATCAATCCCCGAATCGGCGCTCTTACTCCACCAGCGGAGGTGGTAGTAAGCGCCGCCGACAGAAAGCCGCAGAAGTCGATTTTGCCGCCGTCCTCACAACGGGGTAAGTCGGCTGCGATACGTCGAATTCAGCTACGCTATTCACGTAGCTGAATTTGCGTATCTTAAATCGACTCCCCCCTGTAGTGTAGATGTACCCTAACACACTTTGTCACTTGTGTTGGCCCAGAGGAGCTCAGCTGTTGAGGGAGATCATTTCGAATCAAATGGCTTTTTCTTTTATTCAAATCAAGCTTCCCCTTTAAGCCATATAACCTCGAGAATGATGTAAAAAGTACCCTTCATCTGTCAACAAGACCATATATGACATAATCAGCAGGAGGCACGTTCATGTTTGAACAACCATTTCATCGAGAATGACTGTAATAGTGTGTGCGTGTGAATTTCACACTTGAAAGTAGCTGGCCAGACAGCCCAGCAGAACAGAGACCACTCTTTAGCTGCAGAACACGTACAGCAGCGGTGTGGCATTCTGCCCTGCCTCTGCTACTCAAACATGACCTGAGCAGATCACCTTAACATGAAAGAGATGAAAAATCTCTGGGGCTATTCAGAGTGCGGCTTCTCTGCTGGGACTGCCGAGAAGACGGCTAATTAGTGCCTCTGACCCATGGTTTTATGATGTTGATACCTACTCAAGAGGAGTGGACTAAGGCCTTCAGTCCTCCTAACAGCCAGCACATGGAAACCTCTATTTGTCACTACTGGTGTGAGTTGGATTTGAGCAATTGATGTAGAAGGAGGAAGCCTTTTTATCCCCTTACTAGTTCCCTGAGTCACCCAGACCTCCCCCAGTATTGTAAACTCATGGAGTACCTGATAATAGTGGAAGATGGAGTCTGCCATTGAATCCTTCCCAGGCATGGTGTTTGTCCACAGTTTTTTCATGAAGAACACTTGATATGTGAGAGAAGGCACTATACCTGCAAAAAGGAATCTGTTCAACATTGACTAGGCTTGTAACAAACGCTTCAACCACTAGATGGAAACCTGTATAAAAGAGACGCTCGCTCCTTGGAGCAATTCACAGTCCCTCCTGCAGGAGGCTCAGGGATGAAATAGCAAGTGTTAAAGCCATGACTGAAGTGCCCTGGCTACAGAGTGGCTGCCTAAATTGCTCTATGAACTCTTAAGTTAGTGGTCTTCAGGCTTTCACTTAAATCAGCACTGAATTCACTTGCAAATCTAGAATGAAAGGAGGATGGATTTAATTTCATAGCAACAGCATTACAATGTACTGTGGAAGTTTCTGGAAAATTACTTGGGGCCAGTTAGTGAAGCTGCATTTCAGCTAGCAAAGCAATGCTAAAAGCTCAGAAAGTTTCTACATCTGCCAAGGTCCGGACAGCAACCCCAAAACTTTAATCTTCAGGGGAAGTCACTTATTTAGAGGCATGGGCTAGTTGATCTCTGCATTGCCAGCCCTTGGCACCTGTGATCTGTATGACCACAGAAGATTCTTGATTCCCTTAATAGAAATGGGAAGAGGATTAAAGTGGATACTGTGAAATTACTGGGAGTCGACGGGGGGGGGGGGGGGAATTTAGTCTTAAGTACTACAAAGATAACAAATGCCCTCTAACTGATCATATAAGTAGTCACAGCTTGGAGTATTGCTGGGTGTTAGCTGTTGTGCAGTTCTTTTTAGAAGTTATGGATAGCAAGAGTAAAAGTTTGCTCCCTGCCCAAGAATGGATCATTTCTTAGGTGCAGAGTTGCTGTTGACATGATTTACATGAACACCCAAGACCCAAATATTACACGGTGCCAAACACATTACAGATATAGTTTTCATCAGGGTATGGTAGGCGAGAGGAGCCTTTTAAAAATGATTTCAATGGGCTTTATGAGACCTCCCCGGCCAGCACTGTACCTGGGAGAGGAAATAGCAGCAAAACAGAAGAATGACCTTATTACCGTCTTTTGCAGGTCTTGCTTTCTTTATCCAGTCTGTAAGATGTCTGACAAAGTCAAAGAAGAAATCTCCTTCTGGGACGCTGATAACCTGTGGAAACACATCCCACTGTTAATAAAACCAACCAAATAATAGCTAATCAGAGAATTATAGGGGAGAAAAGCCCTAGTATGCAGGCTAGCCTAGGCAATCACCCTGCCACTGGAGGATCATTTCTTCCAGTATGGCTTGCAGTGCCTTGCCCAATGCTGGTTTTAAATGTCTCACATGGTGAGGCTTCCACAGATCTGACCATCAGAAAGCTATTGCTGGCCTAGCTGTTTCTACACTGTCCTTCACCTAATTTCATCCAGTTATTCCTAGTTATCTCCTCTTGTTCCACCCTAACCAATTCATCTCCCTTCATCTCTCCATTGCTTCTGGACAGTTCTTGTGTACCACAGTTAATCCTTCCTTAAATCAGTCTATTCAGCAGTGTGACCATCCTCTTGCTCCCCTCTAATAGGTCACTATCTGTCTGGTCCAATATCCCAGGTCTGGCTGGACCAGAGCCATATAGGGAGTGGCTATCAGCTCCCGGCTCTGTGAACTACAGGCCAGTCAGCCTCACCTCAGTCCCTGGAAAAATCATGGAGCGGGTCCTCAAGGAATCAATTATGAAACACTTAGAGGAGAGGAAAGTGATCAGGAACAGTCAGCATGGATTCACCAAGGGGAAGTCATGCCTGACTAACCTAATTGCCTTCTATGAGGAGATAACTGGCTCTGTGGATGAGGGGAAAGCAGTGGATGTGTTATTCCTTGACTTTAGCAAAGCTTTTGATACGGTCTCCCACAGTATTCTTGCCGCCAAGTTAAAGAAGTATGGGCTGGATGAATGGACTGTAAGGTGGATAGAAAGCTGGCTAGATTGTCGGGCTCAATGGGTAGTGATCAATGGCTCCATGTCTAGTTGGCAGCCGGTTTCAAGCGGAGTGCCCCAAAGGTCGGTCCTGGAGCCGGTTTTGTTTAATATCTTTATTAATGATCTGGAGGATGGTGTGGACTGCACTCTCAGCAAGTTTGCAGATGACACTAAACTGGGAGGCGTGGTAGATACACTGGAGGGTAGGGATCGGATACAGAGGGACCTAGACAAATTAGAGGATTGGGCCAAAAAAAACCTGATGAGGTTCAACAAGGACAAGTGCAGAGTCCTGCACTTAGGACGGAAGAATCCCATGCACTGCTTCAGACTAGGGACCGAATGGCTAGGTAGCAGTTCTGCAGAAAAGGACCTAGGGGTTACAGTGGATGAGAAGCTGGATATGAGTCAACAGTGTGCTCTTGCTGCCAAGAAGGCTAACGGCATTTTGGGCTGTATAAGTAGGGGCATTGCCAGCAGATCGAGGAACGTGATCGTTCCCCTTTATTCAACATTGGTGAGGCCTCATCTGGAGTACTGTGTCCAGTTTTGGGCCCCACACTACAAGAAGGATGTGTAAAAATTGGAAAGAGTCCAGTGGAGGGCAACAAAAATGATTAGGGGTCTGGAGCACATGACTTATGAGGAGAGGCTGAGGGAACTGGGATTGTTTAGTCTCCAGAAGAGAAGAATGAGGGGGGATTTGATAGCTGCTTTCAACTACCTGAAGGGGGGTTCCAAAGAGGATGGAGCTCGGCTGTTCTCAGTGGTGGTAGATGACAGAACAAGGAGCAATGGTCTCAAGTTGCAGTCAGGGAGGTTTAGGTTGGATATTAGGAAACACTATTTCACTAGAAGGGTGGTGAAGCACTGGAATGCGTTACCTAGGGAGGTGGTGGAGTCTCCTTCCTTGGAGGTTTTTAAGGCCCAGCTTGACAAAGCCCTGGCTGGGATGATTTAGTTGGGAATTGGTCCTGCTTTGAGCAGGGGGCTGGACTAGATGACCTCCTGAGGTCCCTTCCAACCCTGATATTCTATGATTCTATGATGCCTTTGTTTATGCAGGTTACAATACCATTGCTGTTTGTTGTTGATCCTGTAAATAATTGCTTCAGTTTACTCAACCCACAAAGCATTTATATATTTCTCTCCTTGGTCATTTGTAGCAGACTATCTGCCTTTTGAATGATTTAACCCTGCAGAGCCATCAAAAAAGCTAACAAAACGTTAGGAACCATTAGGAAAGGGACATATAATAAGTAAATATTATAATGCAACTATATAAATCCATGGTAGCTCACACCTTGAATACTGCGTGCATCTCAAAAAAAGATATATTGGAATTGGAAAAGGTACAGAGAAGGGCAACAAAAATGATTAGGGGTATGGATCAGCTTCCATATGAGAAGCGATTAATAAGACTGGGACTTTTCAGCTTGGAAAAGTGACCACTAAGGGAGGATATGATTGAGGTCTATAAAATCATCAATGGGGTGGAGAAAGTGAAGGAGGAAGTGTTATTTACTCCTTCTCATAATACAAGAACCAGGGGTCACCCAATGAAATTAACAGGCAGTAGGTTTAAAACAAACAAAAGGAAGTATTTCTTCACATAACACACAGTCAACCTGTGGAACTCCTTGCCAGGGGATGTTGTGAAGGCCAAAACTATAATGGAGCTCAAAATAATTAAATAACTTCATAGAGGATAGGTCCATCAATGGCTATTAGCCAAGATAGGGATGCAACCCCATGCTCTGCGTGTCCCTAGCCTTTGGCCTGGTCCCCACTAACGCCCCACTTCGGACTAAGGTACGCAAATTCAGCTACATTATTAACGTAGCTGAATTCGAAGTACCTTAGTCCGAACTTACCGCGGGTCCAGACGCGGCAGGGAGGCTCCCCCGTCGATGCCGCGTACTCCTCTCGCCGAGCTGGAGTACCGGCGTCGACAGCGAGCACTTCCGGGATCGATCCGGGATCAATTTATCGCGTCTAAACTAGACGCGATAAATCGATCCCAGAACATCGATTGCCTGCCGCCGGACCCTCCGGTAAGTGTAGACGTACCCTTTGACTGCCAGAAGCTGGGAGCGGATGACAGTGGATTGACCACTTGATGATTGCCCTGTTCTGTTCATTCTCTCTGAAGCACCTGGCATTGGCCACTGTCGGAAGACAGGATACTGGGTTAGATGACCCATTGGTCTGACCCAGTATGGCTGTTCTTGTGTTCTAAAGCAGTCTGAGATGCAACTGGCATGCGAGATGTTCCAGAATTTAAGGGCACTGTCCTGTGATCCTTATGCATGCCAGCACTGCCACAGGAGTCAGGAAGGGGGGCAGGATCAGGCCCTGAAGCTGTAGAATGGGATCTTCCAAAGCGCTCAGCCTGGATCGAAGTCACTGACTTGGGATGGGACTGATGTGAACTGGAGCAGAGTTAGGCCATCGCTGAGTGCTTTGGAAAACCCCATCCTGACAGTATTATGCTGCCAGCTCCCGCAGGGCCCAGTTCTGCAGCCCTCCCATCAGCTGTACACGCTCCCATTAGTAACCCCTTTGACTTCAGTGGGAAGAGGCTTGTGAGGAGGGGCTGCAGGACTGCCTGGACCTTTGATTAGAAATCTCCAGGGGTCAGATCCAGGGAGGCGCTCAGGAGCAATGGACCAGGCCCTTAGGCGCTGTAAAGTGGCATAGCTCCCCTGACTTCAGCAGAGTGGCGATGATTTACACCAGCTGGACATGGCGCAGCAAAGGCTCTGAGATGCAGAGCTGCTCAGCCCGTGACCGATCGCTTTGTGAGCCGCTCACCTTGTCGGAGATTTTGACGAAGAGGCTGAAGCCCTCCGATGACTTCAGCAGCAGTCTGCTGGAGATGTTCTGGCAGAAATCCTTGGCTTTAGTGCTGGACTCCACTTCAAACGCCTGCAAAGAGAGGTGGAACCCACACCTCAGCCATCTCGCTGTTCATCCCCGGGTCACCCTCTCTCACGGGAAACTTAGAGGCGCTTTTTGTACAGAGGCAGAGCTGTCCCGCTGAATTACAGCATTGCTTCTCTGTGCCTTCTTCCTGGTCCCCCCTAGAGGCTAACCTATCACTGCCATTGTTAAAGGAGAGAAAGGCGATGCCTAAGATCTTCCTACTTCGTCAGCAGGTCCCAGTTCTTCTCTCTTTATTCTGAGCGGCAGTCAGTGCTCGGCTTTTGCTTCTGTGGCCTCAGAGACTCAGGACAATCCTGCCTTTCCTCACATTCCCTTTTTACCAGTGATCACTGATTTGCGGGCCCCCCTTGAGCCACTTTGGCTCCTGATCTTCAGAAGTACGGAGCAACTTCCAGCTCCCAATAACTTCAGCTGGAGTTGTGGGTACTCTGCATCCCTGTGAATCAAGCCCAACGCAGGCACCCTACAATTGAGACCCCTCCCTCCCCCAAATCAGTGAAAAGTGGCCCAAATCTGCACAGGACAGGGCTTTGGGGTTTTTTTGCAGCTGCTGTTGGTTCTCAGCGGGGAGGAAGGGAGAGACGCTACACTGGGCTTATGCATAGGACCGAGACGCCCCAGGCGTGCAGACATGATTCTACCCCTGCAGGGCGCACCTGCCTCTCGCTGTTCAGGGGTAGTATGACTCCATGCTCCTGGCTGTCCTTTTAAATAGCACCGGCTGCCCCTGGGACTCGATGGCATTCAGAGTGTGCCCATAACCCAGCTGATCATGCAGCCTTTACCGTGCAGATCACCATGGGTACCTCGGGTGGCTAACCCACCTAACATTCAAGTCCCCACTGCGTATGCCTTCAGGCTGCCCAAGATGTGTCTGTAAACCATTGTCTGGCTTGTCTCTTGTCACATTTAGGCTATGTCTACACTACCGCGGTAAGTCGACCTACGCTACGCAACTCTAGCTATGTGAATAACATAGCTGGAGTTGACGTACCTTAGGTCGAGTTACCGCAAGGTCTACACTGAGGGGGGTGAACGGGAGAAACTCTCCCGTTGACTTACCTTAGTCTTCTTGTTGGGGGTTGAGTACAGGGGTCGACTGGAGAGCGATCTGCTGTCGATTTGGCGGGTCTTCACTAGACCCGCTAAATCGACCACCGGTAGATCGATCTCAAGAGCCTCGATCCCAGCTGTAGTGTAGACCTGCCCAGGGAAAAAGTTCTAAAGAGATAACATCTCAATGCAGCTGCGAAGATCTCCATGACAGACAAGGACAGATGGGTCCACCTTGTCAAAGGGGGGCATCCCCTCATCTCCCCTTGTGCATGCCCATCTTTGCACAAGCACACACTTGTGTGTGCATTCATCACCTTCTATCTTTTGTAATCACCAGCAATACGGTTTAGATGTTCAAATCCACACAAGATTGTGTGTGCATTCTGCAGTACTAAGTGCTAGTGTGCAAGAATGGCACGTGCCAGGAACTGCACACACAAAGCTGCTCATGCATAAATATTCCTATTCATCTCCATAAGCATGCAGGGTGCTTAGCAGGCAATAAAAGGTGTGCTGCCTGCTACAAAGAACTGACAGTCTAGTTGAGATAAGACCATGAAGGAATGGGATAGACACTTATATGTAGGGGGTCTACTTAAATCGCAGAGAAATCAAACACATTTTTCACAGGTTGGTCACAGCATAAATAACAAATTTCATGGATGTGTTACACATCCACAAAATTTGCTATTTATGCCGTGACCAATCCATGAAAAATGTGCGATTTCTCCACAGCGTTTCTCAAACTGGGGGCCCCGACACAAAAGGGGGTCACAAGCCTATTGTAGGGGCGATCGCGGTATTGCCACCCTCAGTTCTGCGCTGCTCCTGGCGGCAGTTCTGCTTGAAGCTGGGTGGCGGGAGAGCGGCAGCTCTGATGGCAGTCCCACTGCCAGCAGCAGCACAGAAGGAAGGGTGGCAATACCATACCAGGCCATCCTTACTTCCCTGATGCTGCTGGCGGTGACACTGCCTTCCGAGCTGGGTGCCCAGCCAGCAGCCGCCGCTTTCCCCTCTGCCTTCAGATCGGTCGGAGACCAGATTTCACGGGGGAGAACAAACTTCACGGTCTGTGACATGATTTTCATGGATGCAAATTTGGTAGACCCCTACTTATATGAGGAAAGGTTACATGTTTTCACATTCACACATCAGGTTTGTTCCTTTTATCATTAGAGGTGGCTTTGGTCCTGCTTCCCCTCTCCCAGATTGACACTGGTGTCCCTCTATTAACTTTGCCAGCAGAAGAGAAAAGAGAAACAGGATCTTTGTTTTGAAAAACTGAATTGAAATGGCAACGACTCAAACTCATGTTGATTTTGATCCGTGTAGCTAAGCATCCACATCTATGACACGCTATTGCACTCCATGGTCTTACGCAAGCCTACCCCGAGCCAGAACTGATGTTAGCCTAGGTTGGGCATTAATTAAAGAAAATGTAAGTCTGTCCTGCAGGAATTCAGATCTTTTTTCTCCCTTTTACCTCATCAGTGTCATCGGGGAAGTAAACTTTGTGGAAAATTTGGGTGGTTTTGTGTTGAATTGCCTCCACTTCAACCAGATGGGGAGGATACTTCCTGGATCCATTCCTATAAGACAGGAGATTTACAATGAATATGGCACCAGAGAACTCACTGCTGATATATGTTGATATCCTACAAAAACAGAACAGTATCTTCAATAAGCACCCAACGAAACCCCGTGAGCAACACAAAATGGAAAGGGGTCTTACATGGAAAATGGTTTTAGGATAGGCGCTGGGAAAGGGCTCACCTGCTTGGCTATCAGTAATCAAAAGGAGGACACAACGGAGAAGGGTTTGAAAGAGCTATGATTTACCAGGGCTGCCTCTATGGTAAGGTACAGGAATGAATACATCTTGTAGTTTTCATATCCAACCTGCCTTCCCCCAGAATGGCCCATGGAAATATGAGCAGACAAAGCAGTCACGGCAAGGATTCTTCTGCCCTGTTTTATTTTATGATTTGTATTGTGGTAGCGCCTAGAGGCCATAAGCAGGACCAGGGCTGCATTGTGCTAGGTGCTGTACAAATATATAATGAAAGAATGGTCCCTGTCTCAAAGAGCTGATAGTCTAATGGTATGAAGAGAGACAAGAGGTGGCTACAATGACCAGAGAGAGGGAGCTCAAGGTCACAGCCAGGGAGTCATGGTTATTATAATAAGTAGCTGTCATAGCACCAGAGCAGCCTAGCCATGGAGGATTTTATAGGCCTCTTACTAGATGCAAGGGTTAAGCAGAGTTCTGAAGGGGGAGAATGTGTTTATTTGGCCCCTAGATATCACAGTGATGGGTACATTAGGAATGCGTGGATAGACAGACTAATACTACTTGGCTTTTCATCCATAGCGCTTTATTAAAGGAAGGTAAGTAAAGTTATTCCCATTTCGCAGCTGGAAAACGGAGGGGCAGAAAGGTGCATGGGGAAATTTTCAACTCTCATAGAAAGGCAACGGGTTAGGCACTTGTGAACATCTCCCCCAAAGGGATTTGCCCAAGGTCCGACAGCCAGTCACGGTAGAGACAGGAACAGAACCCACATCACCCAACTTCCAGATCAGAGCCCTGTCCACTGGAGTAGACAGAGAGACGCTTAACACTTTGTCCTAACCCTTCCCCAGCCAGCTGGCAAATAACACACACACACACACACACACACACACACACACACACACACACACACACACACACACACACACACACACACACACACACACACACACATCTACCAGAATCTGGTACCATACCTCAGAGCTTTCTGTAGTCTCTGTATGCAGTCTGTGGCTAGGGGGTGATGCTTCCGGGACTGGAGAAACCTCTGGACATGGGGCAGGAGAACATTGCTGGGAGGGAAAAGGCCTGTGCACAACCAAAGCAGCTCCCAACCCTTCTCTTCGCTGTACCTTAAAGAAACAGATACACAACAGGAAAATCAAACTCCCTGAAGGAACACTATCTACCAGAAAGGTCTGGGTCTCAGTTACACTAAGGCCCCCTTGACACTGCTCTGGCAGTGTAGAGAGGCATAAAAGTGGCCAGCAATGGAATTTACCCCACTTCCATCCCCGTTCAACACTGTCAGAGTTGGGTAAGGGACTTGAGCACAGATGGGAATTTGGGTCTGAAAGCGTCTTATCTCAAGCCTTGTAGCACTGATACTAATGTTAGTAATGGGGTTACATATACATCAGAGGGCAGAGATTGTAGAGAGAAGATTCACCAGCACCACACAACTGTAGAGAATGGACCTTGGAATTGTTGTGGAGGAAGAAGCCACCAGATAAGGACCTGGGCTGGATGTCTGGGGAGAGGAAAAGGGAGGAGTCAAAGATGACACCAGAGTATAGGCCTGAGTGACCGGAAGGATGGTGGTAGGGTCAGTAGCAACAGCGAATAGGTGGAAATGTAGATCTTGTTAGATTTAAACTGATGGCAAGACATCTGCCCTGGAGGAGATGTCATAGAGCCAGAGGGAAATGCAGAAGTAGCGGGACAGAAACAAGTCCAGAGTGGACAGACAGATCAGAGTCATCAGCACAGAGATGGTAGATAAAGTGATGATAAAAGTCTTTAAAGAGGACAGAGAGAACGGAAGACCTCTGGGCCTACCCATTCTGCAGAACCCCCCAGTCAGTCCTGCATTACCCGACACAGAGAGTTACAGCGGGGTACACGGGGAAGAATGACTCTTACTTAATGTGGTTGTCAGTGAGCTGCTTGAGGATCTGACAGTAGATTTCATCTTTCAACGGTTCAGCTTTCAAGGCACCTTCAAATATTTGGTCTGTTAGCTCGTTGACTGAGCGGGTTCTTTTGGATGGATAGTCACCCATATACTTCAGCACAGGTGCAAGGCAGCAGTCAAGGATACACTAACAAGGAGGCTTAGGGAATGACTTCTGATAACGACCCAATGAAAGAGTTGCTATGCATCACTCCAGAGGTGGCTGCATTTAGGTGTATAGTTAATCTTCAAATGTGCTTTGGGATCCTTCTGGATGGCACCCATAATCATAGAACCTTACATGTCATCTTGCTTTCTTAGGCTGGAGAGACTTGGCTGGGGGGACACGTAGGCCCAGAATGAGTGCGACCCTTTCTTCGGACTGTGTAAGTGCCATGGAATTATTATGATTAATGGCCAGATTTTCAGCTGGTGTCTGCTGGCAGAGCTCTGTGGAAGTCAATGGAGCTACACACATTTACACCAGTTAAGGGGTCTGGCCCATCCTGCTAGTTCTATCGTAATTATTATTATTTAGTGCAGCGTGTTTGAAATGAATTTTCTGAATTTGATTTTGGTTGGGGGAAAAAATTTACAAAAGCGTCATCGAAAATTTCCCCCCCATTTTTGACCAAATTTTCCGTGTATTATTATTAAGGAATGGCTCACACGGCAGTGTTAGGAGCTGAGCTTTATCTACCATGTAATGCTTGAGTCCAAGTTTGGTGCCGCCAGCTTATAAAGATGCAGGTCATCTGCATAATCTGGATATGCGTTTTGAGCGGCCCTCAGAGGTCAGGGATGTTTGGGTCCAGGAGTTGGTTCAGGCCCATCTCTAATCATTAGCACTTGTACCGAGTCCCATGGTTAAGGCTCAGATTTAGTGAGGGATATTTTTAGTAAAAATCACGGACAGGTCACAGGCAATAAACAAAAATTCACGGACGCCCTTGACCTGTCCTTGATTTTTACTAAAAATATCCCTGACAAAATGGGGAGGGAGGAGGGTCCAGCACCCGCTACTGCTGGGGCTTTGGGGTCCCCTCGCCCCGCTGCAGTGGCTGGGAGCTCTGGGGTCCCCTCACCGCCCACCGTGGCTGAGCAGCTGCAGGGTGGGGGGTCACCTCGCTGCCCACTGTGGGTAGGCAGCTGCGAGGAGCACTGCCGCCAACAGCAAGTGGGAGCTCCAGGGTCCCTCTGCCGCCCTCGGCAGCTGGGAGCGCCGGGGGACCGCCACCACCCACAGGGGCTGGGAGTGCCGGGGGACCGCCACCACCCGCAGGGGCTGGGAGCGCTGGGGGACCCCAGCTGCCCGGAGGCTAGGAGTTGCTGGGGGGCCCGACGGTAGCAGTGACTGAGAGCTGCGAGGCTGCTGGCTGACAGTTCCAGCCCCGGGGCAGAAAATGTCATGGAGGTTTCTGGAAGTCACGGATTCCCTGACCTCCGTGACATAATCGTAGCCTTATTCATGGTGCATGACCTAACGCCCACTGAAGTCAATGTTAATCTTTCTACTGATTTCAATGGGCCTCTATGCGACTCCTTGGGCCGGGCCTCTATGTCGGTTTGATCTATTGTGGGCAACCTTTCCACAGCGCTGGAAGGATATCAATGAATGCCATGCAGGCTTCCTGGGACAGCTCTTCACTGCCCAGGATCTTCTTCAGCAAGGGCTGCTTGATGGGCTCTCGGGTGTAGCACCACAGTTTGTCTTTCCCTCGATTTTTGGTGATCATGACCCGGCTCAGAGTGTGCTTCGGAGGCGGCCTGGCAGCAAACACAAAGCAATGAGGAATCATGGAGAGATTACGAGGGATGAGACGGCTCTATGGAGCCCAGCTTCTGAACTTGGGTGCCAAATGTAAGGCCCCCAGTTCTGCATTAGGGCACTCTTGTAGGGTCCAATCCAACGCCCACTGAGGTCAATAGGAGTCTCCCTGTTGCCTTCAGTGATCACTGGATCAGCCCACTAGATGCCTAGAACAGGTGCCAGGCTCTAGTTTATTTGGAGTTAACACACCGGACTTGCTATACCAGAAGAGACTAATGTTTTTTAAAGAACAGGTTGGACAAACACTTGTCAGGGATAGTCTAAGGTTTAGTTGGTCCTGCCTCAGTGCAAGGGAGTGGACCTGATGACTTCTCAAGGTCCTTTCCAGCCCCACATTTCCATGATCCTGTGTAATGTTCTACATATGATTCAGAGGCTTCAAGGCCAGAAGGGACCATAAGTTAGTTGGACCTCGTGAATAACACTGGCTGTAAAATTTCATGTAACAATCGGACTCCTGATGTTCTGCCAGTTTATACACAGAACGTAACATCTTAAATCACAGCTGTAGTCATATCAGGCCAGACAAGCTGAAATCTAAAGCTTTCTTACAGTAATCCTGAAATGCAGCCAACGATTCGGCTCTGCCTTAGGAATGAACTCAAGTCCTTTGTGCATGCTGAAGAGATTTTTTTTTAAAGTTTCACCTAAAATAATCATAGGAGAACTCTTCCAAGGTGTACGGCTTCACTCTTTCTTCACTGTCCGAAATCACCAGCTGGGATGTTCTAATAACATCTTGCCTCTGGTCAGGGGTCATTGTGACTAATGCCTAGAGAATAAAGGAGTCATGGTTAGTCAATGTATTTTAGATGAAAGAATTCTGATGTGTCCAGAAAGGGAAAGCGGATGAAAAATGAAAAGACTGAAGATGAAAGAAAATCATGCTGTAATGGAAAAACAACAAAATATTAACTTCAAACTAATAAACAGCAACAACACTCAATCTTAGTGGAACTACGCAGTTTCATGCATTTCTTAGTAATTAACACAGGGGGATCTCAAAACAGTGTGGACCACATCCTAAGAGAGAAAGTACCTTATGGACCCACTTCCCCTCTCATTCATAGCTGCATAGACACATCTCCCCTGCCCAAATATCACCTTCAAAATTCAAGCCGCAGTGACATCCAAGAAGATTCAGCCATATTCTAGGTCCAAAGTGGGTGGTTTTCAAACTAACAAGCCCAATGGAAAGGCTAATAGGTTGTCCAGACAAATGAAATCTGGTTCCCCTCTGCCCCAATGACCTGTTAACCCTCTTAGTCATTCTTGCTTCCACTGCATCATCATCAGGGCCTGATCTAATCTTTGAAGACTATGGAACAACTCCCTTTGACTTCAGTGGCTTTTGTATCAGTCACCTGCCAAGATGCACCATCCCTTAGGGTAGCTTACCACAATCTCCAGAGGCGGCATGGTGACAGTCGGCAAGACGTAAACACAGTCCGTTGGGAAATCTCCTCTCTGTTTGGTCCTCTCATTGACCCCATTGGCCCAGCCTGAGTTCATGACATGCTCTCCAGTGTCCTGGTCCATAACAATCAGGTCTCCTTTATGGAAGCTGAGGAATCCAGATTCTTCTCCCACTGCAGTGGAAGCAGCCGCTGTTATTTCCAAACATCCTTTGGAGTAATTACCTTGTCTACATGCCTGCCTAACACACCTATCCCTGGGAAATCGGATCCTATAAAACAGGCGATTGCTAAATGTGTACAGTGAATAAATACCACTTACAGAAGTGCTTGGGCTGGCATTTTCAAAGGGAATGAGGAGAGTTAGGCTCCCAAATCCCACGGGTTTTCAATAGAAATTGGATGTTCAACTCCCTTAGGCACTTTTGAAAATCCCACCTTAACCAAAGGCCTTACACACTGATTTCAAGGTCAGAAGAGACCATTGTGCTCATCTAATCTCACTGCCTGCAGAACACCGACCAGAGAATTTCACCCAGTAATCCCTGCAGCAAGCCCATATCTTCTGCTTGAGCTAGAAGATATATTTTCGAAAGAGACATCCAATCCTGATTAACCAAACCTTTTATACATGAGTGCTGCTCTTGCAGGAGAAGCAGGCAGCTTCCCCAGTGCGACATACGAAAGACTGCCTGCCCTAAAGCCAGAGGATTTCTTTGCCTTTGGGTTGCTCAGTTTACTCACCAGGGTTTGGGTTGTCTTGGAGAGTGACAACATACTTTGATCTTTTCCTTAGTCCTTCTAGGAAGGTGACAACAAGGTCCCGGATGTCCTCTGCATTGTTGGAGGTGAAGGTGTACTCGTCCCCTTTAATGGTGGCCAAGGTGAAACTCTGCCCTTGGAGCTTTCCCCCTCTAGAACAGGGATCATAGAAAACACATGCCTAAATGTAGACATCTAATTTTAACCCACATAGGTCAGTTTTGGCAGAGTGCCTGGGATGTGAGAGATGTAGCTGCAGGACTCCAACTGGAATGAATGTGCCTGAACATTTCAGGGATGGGTAAGTAAGCAGAAATCATGCTGTGTGGCAGAAGCTACCGAACAGCACCCTGTTGCTTTCAGCAGAGGAGACAGATGCTAAATCACCAGATGCTGCTTTGATGCACCCCTGACCTGGCCTAAGCTTCTACAGTGCACATCTGCTCTAAGGCTATGCACACACTACCCCTTATGTCGGTATAAGTGATGTCACTCAGGGGTGTGAATAAGCCACCCCCCGAGTGACATAAATTACACCGACCTCAGCACCAGTGTGGACGGCGCGGTCAGTGGGAGAAGCTCTCCTGCTGACCTAGCTATCGCCGCCTGCGGGGGCTGGAGGAATTAAGTCAATGGGAGAGAGAGCTCTTTCCCACCGGCTTAGAGCCTCTGCACTAGCAGCTTTATCAGCTCTGTAGTGTAGCCATAGCCTAAATCCTTTAAAGCCAAGGAATTCAAGCCACCTGTTTTAACACACCATTACCTCAACACAGGGACAAACTGACTCATTCTGCTCCTCCTTACCTACTGCTTGAGACAGCCGTGATCTCTGGGAAGGAGAGTTCTAAGAGGACTTGTTCTTGTTCATCCACAAAGTACACTCCGGTCCAATTCACAGCTACAATCACATCGTTCTTGGGCAGGCTGGGTCCTGGGTTGAAGACAATATGCACAATAGATAAATGTGCAGGCAACTATCAGACTGTAAAGTTAAAACGCTGGTGAAAAATGGTTTACAAATTGGACAGGCTTTTAGCTCTCAAATCAAGTCGTAAAGGCCAGAAAGTCCCAGTCTTGTTCATCGGGGATGTGGTAAAAGCATCAGAGCTTGAGACATTTATAGCCAGGCTGCACTGAGTGCTGTACAAGGCAATCCTGTGCCTTCAGGAGGATGGATCAGATCACCCAATAGGTCTTGTTCATCTCTAGAGTCTATGATTCTCTTTTATTTCATGGATGCTCATCCTATGGCAACACATTCTCTGTTGGGTTACCTGAGAATTTGAAGGCTTCATAGAATCTAGAAAACAGCAAAGGCCACTTGAAACGTGCAAAATCTACCACTTCTTCCTTGACTTTTTTGGGGTCTGCTCTCTTCTGGGTATAAATTCCCTACAGGGAAACCAAACCAAAACCAGCATGAAAAAACAAACCAACAATACGCAAGTTAAAGCCAGGAAATGGTCCAATTAAAAACAAATCAATGGGGCTACATCAGTTTACACCAGCTGAAGATCTTGAAGTCATGAGACCTCCGACAGTATCAGGATAAGCCAATGGCTTAAAAAACTCGCAGGGAAAGTAGTGGAAACCCCAGTACTTGAGTTATTAAAGGACTGGACAGGACAAAGGTATGGAGAATACACTGTAGGGAATGATCCTGCACTGGAAGGGACAGGGGGAGGTCTAGATGATCCAATAGGACCTTTCAGCCCTTGTTCTTAGATGGACAATACCCAATGGTGGAGACAAAGCCATGGGAGTCATGGTGCCTGATTCTCCAGGAGTATAAATCAGGAGCAGTTCTACTGAAGTCCAGGAAGTTTCATGAGGCTCACACCGGTGTAAGAAGTGAAAGGAGAATCAGGCCCAAGGTGTTTTATCTCAAAACCTGTTGTCATGAATGGAGTCCGGGGAACTACAGGCCAGTCAGCCTCACCTCAGTCCCTGGAAAAATCATGGAGCAGGTCCTCAAGGAATCAATTATGAAACATTTAGAGGAGAGGAAAGTGATCAGGAACAGTCAGCATGGATTCACGAAGGGGAAGTCGTGCCTGACTAACCTAATTGCCTTCTATGATGAGATAACCGGCTCTGTGGATGAGGGAAAAGCAGTGGATGTGTTATTCCTTCACTTTAGCAAAGCTTTTGATACGGTCTCCCACAGTATTCTTGCTGCCAAGTTAAAGAAGTATGGGCTGGATGAATGGACTGTAAGGTGGATAGAAAGCTGGCTAGATCATCGGGCTCAACGGGTAGTGATCAATGGCTCCATGTCTAGTTGGCAGCTGGTTTCAAGCGGAGTGCCCCAAGGGTCGGTCCTGGGGCCGGTTTTGTTCAATATCTTTATTAATGATCTGGAGGATGGTGTGGACTGCACTCTCAGCAAGTTTGCAGATGACACTAAACTAGGAGGCATGGTAGATACACTGGAGGGTAGGGATCGGATACAGAGGGACCTGGACAAATTGGAGGATTGGGCCGAAAGAAACCTGATGAGGTTCAACAAGGACAAGTGCAGAGTCCTGCACTTTGGACGGAAGAATCCCATGCACTGCTACAGACTAGGGACCGAATGGCTAGGTAGCAGTTCTGCAGAAAAGGACCTAGGGGTCACAGTGGACGAGAAGCTGGATATGAGTCAACAGTGTGCTCTTGTTGCCAAGAAGGCTAACGGCATTTTGGGCTGTATAAGTAGGGGCATTGCCAGCAGATCGAGGAACGTGATCGTTCCCCTTTATTCGACATTGGTGAGGCCTCATCTGGAATACTGTGTCCAGTTTTGGGCCCCACACTACAAGAAGGATGTGGAAAAATTGGAAAGAGTCCAGCGGAGGGCAACAAAAATGATTAGGGGTCTGGAGCACATGACTTATGAGGAGAGGCTGAGGGAACTGGGATTGTTTAGTCTCCAGAAGAGAAGAATGAAGGGGGATTTGATAGCAGCCTTCAACTACCTGAAGGGGGGTTCCAAAGAGGATGGAGCTCGGCTGTTCTCAGTGGTGGCAGATGACAGAACAAGGAGCAATGGTCTCAAGTTGCAGTGGGGGAGGTCCAGGTTGGATATCAGGAAAAACTATTTCACTAGGAGGGTGGTGAAACACTGGAATGCGTTACCTAGGGAGGTGGTGGAGTCTCCTTCCTTGGAGGTTTTTAAGGCCCGGCTTGACAAAGCCCTGGCTGGGATGATTTAGCTGGGAATTGGTCCTGCTTTGAGCAGGGGGTTGGACTAGATGACCTCTTGAGGTCCCTTCCAACTCTGATATTCTATGATTCTATGAGTCTCTGCTCTGCCCTCCTCCACAACTAGAAATCCAGCAGGAATGGATCTCTGAGGAAACACCTTGCTGGGCTGTGTAGAGGAGACTTGCTCCTCACCCTTGGACCAGGCTCCATTCAGGACGTCACTGGGTGTTAAGGGGGCCCCTGTGTTTGTACATTGCCCTGAACATTGGGGCCTCTATCCTGACCGGTGCCTCTAGGCACAGCCATAACGCCACCATATAAGAGTCCCATGATTTAAGGGGAAATCCCCAGCGTTAGAGTCTTAGCCATTCAGTAACTGCTTCAAAATCCAGCGCTACCACTGACGTCTCTCTCTCCTTCATTTGTGACCCAACCGGCATTAAGAACGGCTACGCTGGTCTTTGCCCCTTGCTCTAAATTGATCTCTGGGGGAAACATCCGTTTCTGTCTCAGCCTCAGTCGGGGCTCAGACCGAACCCCCACAGGCTGACACAGCCAAAGCTGCTGGCTGTTTAACATGCACAGAGCCTTGCTGAAGCTCACCCCCTGGCCTCTTTCTGACCGAGAGCCAACACCTACCTTTTTATGTGCGGCTATAATGAGCTGAGCCCATTTCTCCACTGTTTTCGAAGCAGTGATCTCTCTGTCAGGGATGTAGGAGGGGATTAAGTTCAGGAGTCGTTCCAGCACCATCGCCGCCCCATAGTCTACGTAGTACTGCTGGGAAGCCAGTTCTGCCAAGTCTTCTTCCTGTAGGAACCAACAACTAAAGAAACTACAAGGAGGGAGTCACTTTAACCTCCCTTCTCCTTGAGCTCAGTGAACCCTTTGCTGACACAGACTGATTGAATTTTAATGGGATTTCACAGGTGTCAATGGACTTTAGATCAGGCTCTAAACACTGGCATTCTAGAGCGCTGCAACTTTCTCACTCAGGGGTGTGAAAAAACACCCCCCTGAGCGCTGCAAGTTTCAGCTCTGTAAAGTGCCAGTGTAGACAGTACACCAGCTCTGGGAGCTACGCCCCTCGTGGAGGTGGGTTTTTTAGAGCGCTGGGAGAGCCAGTGAAGATGTGCCCTTAGGCCTAGTCCACACTAACCCCCCACTTCGAACTCAGATACGCAACTTCAGCTACGTGAATAACGTAGCTGAAGGCGAAGTACCTTAGTTCGAACTTACCGCGGGTCCAGACGCGGCAGGCAGGCTCCCCCGTCGACTCCGCGTACGCCTCTCGCCGAGCAGGAGTACCGGCGTCGACAGCGAGCACTTCCGGGATCGATCCGGGATTGATTTATCGTGTCTAGACAAGACGCGATAAATCGAACCCAGAAGATCGATTGCTTACCGCTGGACCCGGAGGTAAGTATAGACCTACCCTAAGTGACTAACTCCTAAATGAATAAAACATCACACAAATACGTCCTTAACTACCTCCCCTTTCTACGGACCCCACCTGCATTCAAGTGGGAGAAAGACTGGGTCTCATGTGCCTAGCAGTGATAGCTGCAACTGTTAAATGAATTGCAGATCAATGGATAATAATGGGAGAGCAGAGAAAATTCTCTTCTGAATTTTGCTTACCAAAGGCTCTAGTACTTTAGTTCACCTGATGGCATCATCTCTTTTTGATTAAGCAGGTTCAGCATCCATTGTTGAGCACTGAGATGCATGAAATTACCTCTCATACCAGAGGAGTCACCTGAATGCAGATAACATCTCATTGGATGCTATGGCCATGTTTGCTCCAAAGCCATGTCTACACTGGCAAAGTGACCTGTTGCTGGCAACTGGTGTCAGCAAGGCTTACAACTGAACCAATACTGAACATTGTATAGGTCCAAGTCTAGCTGAGGGCAAACTGTGTTCAGCATAGTGCCAGGAAGGAACTATGGTAAAAACTTGAGCAGGTTTTTGAGCACCATGAACAACTCTGTCCTTGTCTACACTTGCAGTTCAATCCTGTTCAGCACTGGTTCAATGGCACCCTTTTCTGATACCTGTAGTCAGCAATGGGTAATTCTATTAGTGTAGACAAGGTTTAGTGAGTATAAATCAATTGTGTCTCAGCACATCTCTTGCACTTAAGGAGCAAACCCACCTCTCTCTTCATAAATCGGGCAAATTGCTGAAGAACAGATACCTGAATGCAATACACCTTTATTTTGTACTGTGTCTTTCATACCAACTGTGTCCCAAAGTATTTTACAGAGACATGACATAGCTACAGAAGTGGAGACTGGGAGCAAGAGATATAGGCAAAGGATAGGACTACAGATAAGATTTGAGATGGAGAGTCAATGAGGCAGAGATACAAGAAGGTAAACTAGATACCATGGTGATTGGGCACTTTATAGATACACAGTAGACATCTCATGTGGAGGTCAGGAGAAGAAGGGGTAGAAGCAGACAGAACAGAAGATAGATATGTTGGATGAAGTCCATGGATACTTTAAAAACAAGGAAGACAAAATACCCAGGCCCAGATCCTTCCCAGATTCTCAGTGGTATTTAGATCCCTAACTCCGTTTGAGGATTAGGGCCTACATTTTCAAAGTAACAAGTACTTTTGGGTTCCACAATTTTTGGGCACCTAGTTAGATATACCTCAAAGGGGCTTGATTTTCAGAAGTGCTAAGCACCCAGGGCCGGCGCAACCCATTAGGCGACCTAGGTGGTCGCCTAGGGTGCTACAATTTGGGGGGCGGTGACTGCGGTGGTATTTTGGCGGCGGGACCTTCCGCCGCCTCTGTAGGGGGCGGCATTTCGGGGCGGGACCTTCCGCCGCCTAGGGCGGCAGAAAAGCTGGCAGCGCACCTGTAAGCACCTGGTTCTCTGCAAATCAGTCCTCTTTAAGGTCTCTCAGGTTGGGAACCCAAACACGGAGGTAGTCAGAATCACTAGTCACTTAAGCCAAGGGGCCAAACTTTGCCTTGGGATGCTCATGTGCTGCTCCCACTGATTTCAGATACTCAGGGGCAGTTCCCATTGATTTCCTCTGTTTGTAAGTTGGCTCCTTTGACTTCGATGAGAGTTGTCGGAGAGTTTCTCCAGGGGTGAAATTTGGCTCTTAATGTATGAAGTTCATGGTGCTGGGTCCCTTATTAGTAGACAGACAGACAGACAGACAGACAGCAGGAACAGCATTCATTTTAAGGATTCTGGATCCCACCTACCTAAATGAGAAGAGAATATTCACGTGCCCAATTTCCCAAGCCAGGGGGCCAAGGTCTGCCATTGCTGAGGACTCACCTTGTCACATCGGTACTCCCCAAACTTCACCCCCCGGACTATCTGCTGGTAAATGAGGTTTGTGGCCACGTTGTCTTCGCTCGGATTGTGCCACGGGGTGAAGATCTCCTTCCTGAAGAAGAGCCGCCACGGTGCGTTGCGCTCCTGGGCTCCCTGCTCTTTGGCGTACTGTTCGCACTGAGACACAGCGTCCATCACGTGGTCGTTGCCGCTCCCCAAGGATGAGACCTGGCCAGCGCAGGAGCGGGACAGGGAAGGTACATGCTGGTCACCATATTTTTAGCAGCAGTTTCCATGCCCCGTGTGAAAGGAGAGACCCATCGTGATTTAGTGGGATGAGATTATGCTCCACAAGGGGAGCAAAGAGCCTTTCTTATTATGCATTATTTGTATGACCATAGCACCTAAGAGCCCTAGTCATGGGCCAGGCCCCCACTGTGCGAGGTGCTGTACAAACACAGAGAAAAAAGATGCCCCCTTACCCTCCTACCATGCCCCTGTGCAGGGGCCAATCACAACTGCAAGAACTGCTCAGAGCGAGAGCCCACAACAGCACCAGCTTCTCCTAAAGGAACAAGGAGGGGTATGTGTGTAACCCAGTCCCCTCTCTACCAGCCAGCAGAGATGGGCAGCCACGGAGTGGAGAACATGCTGCACCCTCCTATGGGATGGCACAGACCCTCTGCTACCCAGGAGCTATTGGACTGATTCTGTCTCCCTGAGCACAATGCTTCTGGAAGCGCTCCCTAAGGCTAGGCAGCTCGCGCTGTGCTGCCCATCGGACCTGCGTCTGAAAGGCCCAATCTAGCCCGTGGTTTGTGTGTATGATGCTATTATTGATTGTGCAGATTCCATGCTTGTGCTCGGAACAGTCGATTGAAAGCCAGACTGAGTGCAATCAATCAGAATCAGCAGGAATGGAGGGCTACATCTCTCCCCAGACATTACACGGGTACACACACCTGCCGCAGGCCTTCAAAACAGACCAGAGGATTTTCAAGGATGACACAGCTCTCTCCAGGTTTCAAGGTTTATGTAATGCAGTGGTTTTCAAACTTTTATTCTGGCAACCCAGTTGAAGAAAATTGTTGATGCGAGTGACCCAGCGGAGCTGGGGATGAGGGATTTGGGGTGCAGAAAGGGGCTCTGGGTTTGAGGGGGAGGCTCAGAGCTGGGGCAGGGGATTGGGGCACGGGGTTGGGGCGCAGGCTTACTTCCGGCGGCTCCCGGTCAGTGGTGCAGCGGGGGTGCTAAGGCAGGCTTCCTGCCTGTCCTGACACTGTGGATCGCGCTGTGCCTCGGAAGCGGCCAGCAGCAGGTCCAGCTCCTAGGTGGAAGCACGCAAGCGGCTCCATGCAACTCTCGCCCGCAGGCACTGCCCCCCCCATATCCCATTGGCTGGGAACCGACCAATGGGAGTGTTGAGCCGGTGGCAGTGTGCTGAGCCCTGTTCCTCCCCCTCATCCCCCCCAACCCGCCTAGGAACTGGACTTTCTGCTGGCCGCTTCCAGGGCGCAGCACGGTGTTGGAACAGATAGGAACTAGCTCTCTTAGTCAGGCAGCACCGCCGACAGGACTTTTAACGACCCTGTGGGCGGTGCTGACCAGAGCCGCTGCGACCCAGTGCCTTCCATTCCGCAACCCAGTACTGGGTCGCGACCCGCAGTTTGAAAACCACTGATGTATGGAATGCTAAACTGTATTATACTGTTCACCCACTAGGTGGCGATGTATGTAAAATACCTTATTTAAGCTCACCTCAGCCATACCTGGGCAGCGCATTAATGAAGAACACATCTGGTGTGTATCTTGCTCAGAAGCAAGCTCTGTAGCCAGTCCATATCTGGTACAGGGCCATGACAGTTTATTAGGAGTAGATGGAGTTACACAGGCAGGCTGTAGCTACTGACTGACTGGATGAGATTTTACTCTCAGACTATTTTGCCTTCTCATTGACTCTGACCTTTATTCTTAGGGAGTCGTATCTACCGGTAGCCTCCAAAAGTTCATTACTGACACAATGGCTTAGTGTTCAATTCCCCGCTCTCATCACAAGACAGAACTGCCACCCTGAAGATACATATTTTCTATATCAGAAAAGAGCCACCTTCCCCTTCTCTGAGGCGTCTAGGTCGGCACGTACCTTGTCAAACAGTGCGATGTAAAGCGAAAACCCAAATCGGTCCTTCAGGCTGATCTTGTCAGCTAAGGAATTACAGAGCTCTTTAGCGGTCGTTGCAGAGTCAGTTAGCAGCGTCTTCGTTGTCCCATCCATAAACGTAACAGGCAGCATGATAGGTTTCTTGGACTTGGTCGCCTAGGCGATTAGGGTCAAACTTTTTAAAGGCATACGAACTTGAATTATTTGCCCATTTACAAGTTATCTCCCAACAATCATAGCGCCTTTTCTGGATCCTTTGCACTAGTACCTATGGCTACATCTGTAATACGGCTGCTAGATACTTCTCCACTGCATGATGTAGGGTCACAACGTGAGTAATGGGGAATAGCTGCAACTCCCGATTTTTTAAATTAATACAGTTAATTGTCAATGGTAATTTTTGATTCTCTTCAATGGACACTGGATTGAATCCCGGAGGCATGTGTAACATTTAAATCTGTGTAGAGACTTGGATAATACCCTCTGCCTCAAACTACATGGAACGCAGTTCTGTACCACCTTCAAAATACAGGAAGATGGAGAAGAGTGCAGGCAAGAGGAACAGTAACAAGTGGTTTGAAGATAATGTGACTCGGTCATACGTTCTCCACAAGGAAGAAATAGTTTCTGCTTCTGAACTGCTAATCCTCAAAATAAGAGAGACAACATCCTACTAAGGGACTGCGAGAAAATGTTTAAGCCTCTAAATGGAATGGCATTCACTATTAGAGCTGGAAAGAAACCGTGTTTCATCCCTCACAAAACACTGGGAAGAAAAACACTTCCACTGAATTTGTCAGGTTTTGGTTTAAAAAAATGAAAACCTGAAAACCAACCTTTTTCGTTTACGACAACTAAAAACTGAAAATATTGTTTTTAGGACAGAAGAAAATTTTCCTACCAAAATCTGAAAAATTCAGACAGAAATGGACATTTTCTAAAGCAAATTTCTGTTCAGTCAAAAGTCACTTTCAACAAAATCTTTTTGAGACACGGTCTATTTGCTCTAGAGGATTCGTCTGAACATACCTGTAATTCTAACCAGCTGGGTGGCTGGGTCCTAGTCCCATTTGCAAATGTCCTCCTCAATCTCTCTTCACAATAGGGAGCGTAACCAGGGGGACCTCCATTGATGAAGTTCCTTAAATACTGGTGGCAAGAGAGAATGTATCAGTTAGACGACTGACGGCTGCTGTTGGCTTGAACACAGGTCCATGGCTCCATTCTAAAGACTGTCCACCCAAAATGTTATTGTAGCATTGGCCAGAAGTGGGGATTAAATCAAATAGACCTGTAGGTAATGAGCAGTGGGGAGACAAACACAGAATTTAACCAAATGCGCACACCAAATCAATTCCCTGCCATTGCAGGGGTCGTGCACATTGGTGCACCTCGGTCCCACCTATTATCTGAATGCGGCACACAATAGTTTGTTCTCCTGAGGGCTGTAACACTTTAGTCTAATCCAGGTTAATGGGCTTGCTGCAGGGGTAACTGGGTGGAGTTTAGTAGCCTGTGACATGCAAGTCAGACTAGATGATCTGGTGTAATTTCCAGCTCAAGAAGACAAACCCGCACTAGCTCCAATTAAGCTAGCATGCTAAAAATAGAAGTATCGCTGCTGCACTGTGAGATAGCCACATGCCAGATCACGGCTGAGATGCTAAGCATGAACATGGGCAGCTAGCCTGTCCTGCTG
Source organism: Chrysemys picta bellii (assembly GCF_011386835.1). Taxonomy (NCBI): domain Eukaryota; kingdom Metazoa; phylum Chordata; order Testudines; family Emydidae; genus Chrysemys; species Chrysemys picta. Next base: position 339,055,929 of record NC_088791.1, read on the forward strand.
CTCACACTGGCAGGGCTACACTTCTGTTTTTAGCATGCTCGCTTGATCAGAACTAGCGTGGGTACGTCTCCTCGAGCTGGGAATCATACCCTCCACTCTAGTGTAGATGTGCCCTATGACACACAGAGAATACTTAGATACCTTATTAATACATTAGATTGGTATTTATTTGCTTAGATTTTTAAAAATATACATTTTAAGGAGGTCCTATCTAGGACTCTATGTACTTGATCCATGTATTAAAAATGCAACCACATTACAGCAGAAAAAAATTAAACCTAGCAGCCTCCCCCAAATGACAGACCGAAAATACTCAATAAATAACTTAGACAGACAGACCGCTCTATAAATCATAACTGGGAGGCTCTATAAATCACTTTGCTAGATCTATAAATCATAACTTAGATGCTCTATAAATAACTTAGATAGACAGCTAGGCAGACAGATGGATAAGATGAATAGCAGCCACTCCATATGGTTATAGTTGCAACAGAGTTTGCATTGTGAACCTGATTTCGGCATCACCTCTGAAATCCACACCCACACAACTAACAGCTTTGGAATTGGTAGGTAAGGTCTGGGGCTGATGCAGAATTTTTCTACTAACTCTGAAATAAATCAGAGTAAGTGCTCCCGATTAATGTACCTTCAAACAGAAGTATTCACCAAAAAAATCTACAAATATTTTTGCCATCATATAGTACAAAAGGAGACAGAAGGAGAGAGAAAATATAGTTCATATCAACTCCGATGAGTTCTGCCAGCAGTACACAGGGCCAGCATTTAACAGCTATGGGTACATCTACACTACAGGGGGGAGTCGATTTAAGATACGCAAATTCAGCTACGTGAATAGCGTAGCTGAATTCGACGTATCGCAGCCGACTTACCCCGCTGTGAGGACGGCGGCAAAATCGACTTCTGCGGCTTTCTGTCGACGGCGCTTACTCCCACCTCCGCTGGTGGAGTAAGAGTGTCGATTCGGGGATCGATTGTCGCATCCCGACGGGACGCGATAAATCGATCCCCGAGAGGTCGATTTCTACCCGCCGATTCAGGCGGGTAGTGTAGACCTAGCCTACGATACTTTATAAAAATTGACATTTTAAGCCCTGATTCTGTAATTGCATCTGTACAGGAGACCCCAGTGGTTTGCCTGCAGCTCCTTGCAGGATGGGGGCCTTTAACAGTAACCTCAGAGTGAGTCACCAAGAGTCCAGAATGCAACAGGTTTGACCAGTAGCCCAAGATTACAGAGAGTAAAATCCTGGCTCCCCTGGAGTCAATGGGAATTTGGCCGCTGGCTTCCGTGGGGCCAGGGTTCCAGCCAAAGGGTATATTTTGAAGACAATTAACAACTTGTTTCTAGAAGTGCTGCTCTCTCCCCAAATAAGCCCTCCTTTATCAAAGATTTAAACACAGACTAAAACGCTCCATGGGCCCTCTCTAGTGACACGCTTTACTGGGTCGCATTTCTAGGCATAATGGAATTTTCTGCTGTTTCACACGTGATTTATCTGCCTTATCCGCTTCCCTACAGGAAGATCTTGTGGCTGACCCCAAGAATTCTATTGATGAATTTGGCTTCTGGATTCAGCTCTAAGGACCGAGGGCCTGATCCAAACTATACTGAAGTCAGTGGAAATGCTCCAACTGAACTTCACTGGGTTTGGGATCAGGCTACAGGTTCTGAAGTTCTTCCTCGGGCAAAGCTCTCACAGTGGCAATAGGAGGCTTGCCCGAGCAAGGACTAAAGGCTTAGTCCTGCAACGTGCTGAGTACTCTGCCCAGCAAAGCCCTTAAGCCCAGGCTTAAACGTAAGCCTGAATAGCCCCATTGAAGTCACTGTGAGTCTGGGTGCTTAGCGCCTTTCAAAGTCAGGCCACTTTTAGCTAGGGGCCTAAATATGGATTTAGGCCAAAATTGTTATAAAAAATGGGATCCAAAGAAGTGGCCTGATTTGCAAGAGTGACGAGTACTTAGCGGCTCCCAGTGACTTCGGTGGGAGCTGCTGGATGCCCAATACTTTGGGAGATAAAACTGCTCATCTAGAGGCCTTGGCTTCCATCTGGATACATGAGGAAGTAGGACACAGGGAGGTAGAGCAACCAAACAAAATACACTCATAGATTTGGGGTTAATTTAAAACCACACACACACACACACACACACACACACACACACACACACACACACACACACACACACACACACACAATTTTCCATGCAGATTTGTTCTTTAATTTCAGCAAAATTGAGCTCACTTTGTAATACCACTGAGAGACAAATGTACCAGCGCAGCAGATGCATCGACTGAGTGTGCAGAAACGCCATCTGCATACACAAATTAGCCTTTGTATATTCCTATGGGCTAACCGCAGGCATAAACCCGCAGCCTGGATGTGCCAATCCCACTTGTGCAAGAATATGGATGTTTGGCCTCATGTAGGTGTTTGCATATTCTTTGCAGAAGCAACTCAGACACGTCGTTTGAAAATTTGGCCCCAGAAGTCCCTGCTTTCTCACATACATAACTGCGGCTGCTTTCTCTGAGCCCTCTTCTGTGTTACCAGCCTTTCCGGATGGCAGCTTCCTATAGGCCTGTTCATTATTCTTGGCTATTATATGTAGGACAAGAGAGAGGGCCAGGCTGCAAAGCTGGGATCTGAGCATCCCTAATTTTCAGGTGTGCTTGGATCAGCCTATTGTAGAAATACAGGTCAGCTGTGACGTGTGGCTGTAGATCTGGATTCAAATTTCTGTAAGGCCTTGAGATCTGAGATTTGGTTTCAATTAAAAACAATTTCCTAGTAATTTATTCTTCTTTATAATTAGATGACTTGGTTAGAAGAAGAGCCTTTAGGGCCCCAATTCAGCAACCTATGTAAGCAGTTGCTAAACTTTAACTTCAATTTAACTTCAATGGGGCTGAAGCATGTGCTATGTTCTTAGCTGAACTGGGGCTTTTATTACAACAGAGCTTTTCTGTAAAATCAGACCCTGGGTGGAAAGGGAGTCACGACACAGTTAACAAGCAGAGAAACCAAAGAGAAGAGTTGGCTCCAGCATTGCGAAAGGAAATGTATAAATAGATACGCCAGGCAAAGGACAAATAACATTCGCTCTTCACCTTCACAAACTTTTCGGAAGGAGCAAAGCATCCCACGCACAACGACATCAGGATCCAGCCTCTGGCGTGGCTGCTTTTGGAAGGGTTCTGGGTGAGCTGTTTGCAGATTTGACAATAGATTTCATCCCTGCAACAGAAGTCAGGGTTAGATCCCAGCCAATCATTCAAGATACCATTTCCCTCTCAGTGGAGCCCTGATCCATGGCCCACTGAAGTCAATGGGAGTCTTTCCAATAATTTCAGTGGGTTCTGGATTGGGCCCTTAATGAATAATTTGCTACTTTTTCTGGTGAAATCTGCCTCTCAGGCTTGCAAACTGCTACTAGATGTTAAAGGGGCTGCTGTCTTTTAGATGGGATGTAAAACCAGACCCTGACTGCTTGATAATTAAAGGTCCCATGGCACTTTATGTCTGTCTAGGAGTATTACCCTTGTTGCCCTGGCCAATTCTAACTCTGATAATTACATCCCTCCTACAGACATCCCCCTTGCCATTTCAAATGGGACCGGCATTCCTCTACACTTTGGCTGAGATCTTCCAAAGCTGCCTAAAAGCAGCTCTGAAACTGGGCATCCAGGCAGCTTTGAAAGTCTCCGCTTTCTTGTGCTGAGTTGCTATGTAGTATTGCTGTGTCCATTTAAACCAACAGCCGCCATGTTCCATCCTAGCAGCAGCCTTTTGTCAGTGGCGGGTAAAATGAGCCTTGTCTGTTGTTTGTGTAAAGAGCTTTGTGAGCTTTTAGGATGAATGGCAAAATATACCAGAGGCGGTGCAGTTGAGGTGGCCCAACATGTTCCATTAGAAGACCCTGTTTTCCGTTCCTTATAACTTGGCCAAATTTTAGCTGCTTCAGCTGAAATTTTCTATGCTGATTTTTAAAAAAAATTTCAGCAAAAACAGTTCAGTTGTTTCTCAGACCGAGGTTTGGGGAAAAGACATGTTTGTCCATGTTAAGAGCTTCTTACATCTGTTTTGTTGAGACGTTCTAGTGCTGCCACATTTTGGAACAGGGACTTACAATTTGGTATGAGGATTGCCCTGGGGTTGGGGGCGGGAGGGTATTTTTTGCCATCCCCTTGAAAAGCCCCCCATCTTTGGCCAAGTTCATGAGCCTTTGAAAACCTCTTAGTTTGCACATGCTCAGAGGAGTTTGCCAGCAGAATTCCCCACAGAGTCTACCTGCATACTCCATCCCCTCACGGCTACTATCTGCTACCAGGCACTCACAAAAGCAGCGGAGGTCCTTCTGCTCTGAATATATCAAGCACTATATAATGCTTTGAAAAATCAGGTCCTAAGCATTTCAAATTGGGCCCCCTAAATCAGTATACAATTTTAACCCTAATCTGCCTTTGTCACACAGTTCCCCATCTGTAAAATGGGCATAATACCACCTCCTCATCTCACAGGGTTGTAGTGAAGATACATTAATTGTGCATGAAGCAGGGTCGGAATAATCTGCAGAAATAAGGCCTAGCCACACATTGAACAGTGAAGTAGGACAAAATATTGAAAAGCTGTTCATTAAGTGAGCACTGTTCATTCTGTGCACTGAATGAGGCAGGGTCCAGTGGAAAAAAACAGCATAAGAGCTTTTAATTAAAGATAGTGTCTGACTGCATAGGCACAAAGGGGCTGAATTAAGGTTGCATGGGCAATCATCATTCTGGCTTTTCCTATCTTTTGAGTTTTGACATTGCAACTGCAACAATGTTCTTTTAACATAGTTTTTTGTATGCAATAAAATAAATCTATTCTTCTAACAAAAGAAGACCCAGCAACTTAGGATGTAATGGCTTGGATAAAAATAAGCAGTGAAAAGAAAAAAGGAATGCTAATAACTGGGGGCCTGATCCGAAATCCAAGGAAGTCTATGTCAGCCTTTCCACTGACCTCAATGGGCTTTGGATCAAGCCTGAAATGCACATCTAACAAACATGAAGGGAGTCTAGCCCCAATCAGACAGAGGAAGAGAGCTCGAAGAACAGAGTACTACGTGTTTTATTCAATTGCACAGATTAGCAAAAATATTTTTTTTAATGAGATCAGCTTAACTAATGGGGGGGGGGGGGAGGGACTGAGAATGATGGTTGACTCTTTGCACTGATTTCTAACCTTAATGCTGGTCTCAGGATGCCATTGCCAATAATGAAATGCAGCTTTTCCAAGTTGGAGGTGGGTCGGTCTTCAAGCATGCTGTTGCCTTGGAGGGTGGACTCACCATCATGGAGTCTCTTTGTCACCTGTCAACCAAAGACATTATTCTCTTTCTGGTTAACTTGTTGCTATGGTTCTCCCCTCCTTCAACCCACACCTCTGTGAACGGCTGTGCCTCCCATCCCCACCCAGGTAGGACTTCCACAATTTTTCCACAACAGCCCCTGTAGGCCGCAACTCCGAGCCCCACCCTCAGCCGGGATAACTCTAGTAGAAGGCAATGGAATTTCACCGGTCTATAACTGGTGAGGATCTGGCTCTTCATCTCTTCTCTATTCAATCATCATTAAAAAAACAGTAACACAATTAAAAGATGCTCCATCAGCCAAAACCACAACGCCATGGCTGTAAGCGTGCAACCACATGCATGGTTGTGATCGTTGTTTCTGGTTTCCTCCGTAAGCGCACATCATAGAATCATAGGACTGGATGGGACCTCGAGAGGTCATCTAGTCCAGTCCCCTGCACTCATAGCAGGACTAAGTATTATCTAAGTGTTTATCTAGCCTGGCAGGTGTTTGTCTAACCTGCTGTTAAAATCTCCAATGACAGAGATTCCACAACCTCCCTAGACAATTTATTCCAGTGCTTAACCACGCTGACAGTTAGGAAGTTTTTCATGATGTCCAACCTACACCTCAATTTAAGCCTATTGCTTCTTGTACTATCCTCAGAAGTTAAGGAGAACAATTTTTCTTCCTCCTCCTTGTAACAACCTTTTATGTACTTGAAAACTGTTATCATGTCCCCTCTCTAACTAAACAAACCCATTTTTTAAATCTTCCCACATAGGTCATGTTATCGAGACCTTTAATAATTTTTGTGGCTCTTCCCTGGACTTTCTCCAATTTGTCCACATCTTTCCTGAAATGTGGCATCCAGAACTGGACACAATAATGCAGTTGAGGCCTAATCAGCATGGAGTAGAGCGGAAAAATTACTTCTCATGTCTTGTTTACAGCATTCCTGTTAATACATCCCAGAATGATGTTTGCTATTTTGCAACAGTGTTACACTGTTGACTCATATTTAGCTTGTGGTCCACTGTGACCTCCAGATCCCTTTCTGCAGTACTTCTTCCTAGGCAGTCATTTCCCATTTTGTGTGTGTACAACTGATTGTTCCTTCCTAAGTGGAGTACTTTGCATTTGTCCTTATTGAATTTCATCCTATTTACTTCAGACCATTTCTCCAGATCATTTTGAATTTTAATTCTATCCTCCAAAGCACTTGCAACCCCTCCTAGCTTGGTATCGTCTGCAAACTCTCTCTATGCCATTATCTAAATCACTGATGAAGACATTGAATAGAACCAGACCCAGAACTGATCCCTGCGAGACTCCACTTGATATGCCCTTCCAGCTTGACTGTGAACCACTGATAATTCCTCTCTACCATACCGTATAAAAAGGAGGATGTGTCAAGAAAAAGGATTCTCTGTCCCAAGAGCTGAAGAGTGGGATTTTCAGAAGTGCTCGGCACTGGCCGAATGGTTCACATGGGTGTTTGACCACAGATATCAATGGCAGTGGAGTTAGGCCAATGTTGAGTGCTTCTGAAAATCCACTCGGAATCTAAAACCTAGCAGGGGGGCGCTGAAGTCAGAAAGACCGAGAATGTTCAGGCCAACACAGGGGGGTGGGTGATTCTCTAACTGGAAGTCTATGCAGATGGAGGGATGTGAAAAGAGGAGATGGATGGGTACTTGATGAATGGAGAGTGCGAGCTGCACCAGGCATAGGGAAGAAGGCATGAGGTGCAGGGTGACTCGAGGAGACGTGGGGAGCCAACCTTTCCCTTTAAAGAATCCTTAAATCTTTCAGGCCCCCAAAGACACAGAGAGCAGCAAACCCAGAGGAGGTCTGGATGTGTTGTGTCGAGGGAGCAGCGGGAGAGAGTCAGCGAGCCCTGCAGACCATATAATACCATTTGTGCTACCCAGCCGCAAAGCATTTCCTCTCACCTCTTCAGTCAGTTTGGATTTCTTCTTTAGAGTCAAGGAGACCAGTTTGTGCCGCACACTGTTCTTCTTGTGGCCGTCTATGTGAGCGCTCTGCGAAGGCAAGAAGTATAGCCTTATTCCTGGGACACACACAAGCCTGCACGGTGGGTTTCCTGTGTATCCGGCTCACCAGCTTTTAGAAATGGCCACATTTTCAGTGGATTCTGAGCACTGATTTGCTATTTCTGAGAGATGGGTCAGAACCAAAAACCGAGATCTAAACTCCTCCAAGCCACTGTAACGCTCAGATCTGGAGCTCAATTTTGCAGCTGGCCTCTGTCTCTTTAATGGGCCAAATCAAAACCTGGATCGAAACAACCTCAAATTTTAGGAAAGTTTGACATGAAGGCAAATTACAGCTCAAACCCATCTCTAATACATAGTTTATGGATTAGAAGCATCTGGCCACTTATGAATATCCATCCATCCATTTCTAATTGAATCTAACCAGGCATTCATACTACCCAGAGAAATGAGACTATTAATATCCAAAAAGAACAGTTTGTCTCTAAGATAAAAATACATTGTTAAATTTTATTTCTCTTCTCTAGGGCCTCTGCTGATGCCACAGCCGACTGAAATATGATATTCTGTCCAATGAACAAATAAAAAATGGTTAATTATACAGAACGAAGCTAGATTCTTCATGTATATTTTAACATAATTAGATCCCAGGGGAGATTACTTTCCTCACCAGGAGCTTTAATGAAATTGCTACATTATATCATTGTTTCTGGGAATAGGACTGGAACCAGGCGTTTTATTTATTTAGAGCTACCAAAAGTGTCAAACAAAGGTGGCTGTTCTTAGACTCTAGAGGGCCTTGATGTAATCTAAGTGCAGCAGTACCATTTATCACATCCTGCCACCGGCAAGCCAGGCCACTGAAAATGTCCTGCCATCTTGTATAAGGCAGATTCTCACAGACGAAAGCATACGAACTGCCAGAGTGCAATGACCAATGGTCTATCCAGTCTTTTGTCCTACTTTTAGCAGCAGCCAAAGATGGATTCTTATGGTGAAGTGTACTTGTCCCATGATAACCTAGTGGTGCAATACCATTTGCCATAGGACTAATTTTCTCCTGACCCCAAGAGGGTTGAATGCCGTGGGACAATCCCAGACCTCACCGCTCACGCACATCTTTAGACTGACTAACACAAACACAGAGCAACATGTTCACTTAAATCAAACCAAAACACTCCACCGCGCACACAATTCTTCCCCCTGCCTGGGGAAAGGATGAGAGAATGAACCACATGTGACATGTGATAGCCACATAGCTTAACGCACTAATAATCCTAATAATACCTAGTTCTGCTAGAGTGCTTTGCATCAGTAGAATACTATGGTGTTGAGGGCAGTATAAGAATTTATATGGAATAGAATTTATACTTTGAAACACAAGGGATGATAGGCTTTGTAGTTTTCGTCTTGCTAGCATAAGGGCAGATAAAACTATTTAAGAATGGCCATACTGGGTCAGACCAAAGGTCCATCCAGCCCCGACAGTGACCAATGCCAGTGTCCCAGAGGGAGTGAACCTAACAGGTAATGATCAAGTGATCTCTCTCCTGCCATCCATCTCCACCCTCTGACAAACAGAGGCTAGGGACACCATTCCTTACCCATCCTGGCTAATAGCCATTAATGGACTTAACCTCAATGAATTTATCTAGTTCTCTTTTAAACCCTGTTATAGTCCTAGCCTTCACAACCTCCTCAGGCAAGGAGTTCCACAGGTTGACTGTGCGCTGTGTGAAGAAGAACTTCCTTTTATTTGTTTTAAACCTGCTGCCCATTAATTTCATTTGGTGGCCCCTAGTTCTTATATTATGGGAACAAGTAAATAATTTTTCCTTATTCACTTTCTCCACATCACTCATGATTTTATATACCTCTATCATATCCCCCCCTTAGTCTCCTGTTTTCCAAGCTGAAAAGTCCTAGCCTCTTTAATCTCTCCTCATATGGGACCCGTTCCAAACCCCCTATTTGCCTCAATCAATCCCATCAGCAGTTTGTTCCACAGATACATTTCTACTTTCATGAACTGTACATCAAGAATATTGGCTCTTCTACAGCTGTCATGTTAAAGAGAAGAGCATTCTCACCTCTCCTTCCCCTTGCAGAGCCTGCAGCTCTTTTTTGTAGGTCTTTTTCCCTAGAGTCTCATAGATTTTGGTCATCACTGGAATCTTCTCGCTGCCGTCGCTCATAGCCGTATGGTATTTAGGCTCAGGAAGGTCTCCCATGAAACGAAGGATAGTGATCCACACCGCGAGTGCTGCCTATTTGCAACAAAGGTGAAACTTACTAGAGTTCTTGGCTTGGTCTGGGTGAATATAATTAATTGTATGTATTATACTGTAATAAAACCATGGCCACTAGTGACTGGATCCATACCAGCGCTAAACCCTTCATGACAGCATGGATAATACTCAGATCCTCTGCTCCAAAAGCACAGGCCGCTGCTACTTGAGCGAAAGGAGACTCTCCTTTGGCTGTTAGCAGTTCAGGGTCTATGACAAACCATTGAGCGGTTCTGAATCTGTCCAGGAGAGGGTAGCGGTGAGTATAGTGCAAAATGACTAGTTCATTAAAATGTGTACTGTAAATGCAAATTAAACTAAAATTGGGCAACATGGACCACCGTCTGGAAAATACATGACACGCCTCTCATTAAAGTCGAGTATAAAGGAGAAAACTCTCAAATTAGAGAATCAAAAACTAATTGTGTCCCTACCCTTGCCCCCTCAAAAAGAACAATCAGACTTTGTTAGTATCAAAAAAAAGGGTTTCCTATTAAGTTGAGATTTTCTGTCTGATCATTTCTCAGATGCATGAACAGAAAGGCCTGTAGCATAATAACAAACAGGGAGGATAGTATGATCCATCTTTTTATGTAATGTAGGGCCATTAAGGCATTTTGGCACAATTCTCCTATACAGTTCTTGTGCACACCCTGTATATGTGGCTCTTGGCCCAATCCCTAACAGACCGGTCACCACAAGCACAGTGGGCACCGTTAGAGCATCTCAGCCCAGACACCAAGGACTGAATGGGCATGTGGACTGACGTCCCATCTTGAGGCACATGGGTGGGACAGTGTGGGAGCAGACTGTCCTACTGCTGTATATTTATACCTGTTTGGTGGCCCTCTGCCTCCCAAGCTTTGACTCTAGCCTGCTACACAAGTACTAGATTAAGGTTCAGAATGCTTGGGGGGGGGGGGATTGTTTTATTACTGGCTTGCACTGTTTTATTTCTTAAACATGGTGCTCAAGCACATCGCAAATGAAATTTCCTTATGGTGCACCACATGACTACTGTAAAAACCCCAGTGGCTACTTGTCCTATAGAAAGAGAAGCCATCAATGAAGGTCACACAGGACATCCAATAGCAGATAAGGACTTTGCTCCTAAACTATCTTCAGACTCGTGTGTCCTACTGGGATGGATTCAAATAGGTGTCCTAGAAACGAAGGGCTCTGTAGCCTATTACCAACCCCCTGAACCATCCAGCCCCATTCTTCATGACCAGGACATTTACGGATTATTTCCTGTCTCACCAACTGGTCTCCTTCATCCTCGTGGTACAGAAGGGGCTGCTTAAGTGGCCGGCGGATGTACGTGTGTGTCGTCGTGCCCTGGAAGTAGGTGGCTGCAAACTTTGCAAATTTGTACTCCGAAAGGTCTTCCTCCTCTTCCTCGGGGAGGGGCAAAGCTGCGTCTAAATCCTCTTCCTCTAGCTCCTTTTGGGCTCGCTCAAGGTCCTGGAGAGGGAGGAAAATATACATGCCCGATTTGGTTTAGTATCTTTAAAAGCTCCCTCACCCTGCACCTGACGTTGCTCCCAGTTCTGCCACTGATTTCAATAGGGCCAGGATCAGTTCTCAGGACAAGAATTGGCACAAAAGACCCAATCCAACTCCCCTTGAAACCAGTGATTTCATAGATTATTAGGGTTGGAAGGGACCTCAGGAGGTCATCTAGTCCAACCCCCTGCTCAAAGCAGGAACAACCCCAGACAGATTTTTGCCCCAGATCCCTAAATGGCCCTTTCAAGAATTGAACTCACAACCCTGGGTTTAGCAGGCCAATGCTCAAACCACTGAGCTATCCCAAGGGAACCTGGATCAGGCCCACGTGAGGTCTATAGATACTTCTTTATCCTGAGGAGAATCCTCTGTGAGACAGACTCCCAAAGGAAGCAGCAAGTGTGAACACACTGGAAAAAGAGTTATGATGAGCACTCCAAGAGCTAACCATTAGGGTAACAGGGTGATGATGCTGAACCAAGGTGGGATGGATTGCCATCTGTCCCAAAATGTTACTCTGAGCAACACTAGCAAGCCCTGTCTGTTGCTCCATTCTCCATGCAGTACCTCAAAGCCATTGGGTGCCTGTCCTTCCTGGCCTGGCAGAGACGAAGTGGTCCCTAGGAATCCAAACATTTTGTCCACCATATCTGAGTCGTTCACTGGCTCGTTTCGGGCCTTCTCCATTTTGTCCAAGAGTTCCTTCTTCCGACGGGCTTCCTCCTTCTCCTTCACCTCTCTCTCAGCATCTTCCCGGGCCAGCTGGGCAAGGCGTACCTAGAAGAGAACGGGTACACTGACTAGAGTGCATTCTCTGGCAAGCTGGTCCCAAATTCTGCAGCTTGGCCCCTTGGCTTTAGAGCAGAAGGATGGTTTTGGGGTTAAGGCACTAGATTGAGACGCAGAAGATCGGAGATAAATTCCCAGCTCTGCCACTGACTCACTGTGTGACCTGGGACAACGCACTTAAATCTGTGCCTCAGTTCCCCACCTGCAAAATGGACACAGCAATGCTTCTTTCTCTCTTCTTTTGACTATTTAGAGCCCAAGGTGCAGGACTTTTACTCTATGTACATACAGCACCTAGCACAGTGGCAATGTTCCAGTGACAGTTGGGGTCCTTTATGCAGTCCTATCATACCAAAAAGAACAAGCATAATCTGTGGCCTTGTGGTGTGGCAGATCGGAAATTCTGTGCTAGCTTCATTCAAGTGAAAATAGGGAGGGCTTTACTGAATCAAATACGAACAATATAACAGGACAGCAAGTCCTCCTACTAATTTATTGGGATGCTGCCTTCAATTGACCTTATTCTGCCCCTACACTCTTCAGCAGGAGTAGAATCAGGCCCTAAAGAGAAACCAAGAAAGAGAAAAGTCAGAACGTACTTGGTGCTTCTTTTCTGCTTCCTCTTTGGCTTTCTTGGCACTCATCTCCTTCCGGAGCCGTTCCTCTTCTGCCAGACGAAGCTTCTCTGCTTCCAGGCGGCGGTGATACTGGGAAACAAAACACAAGTGGGCTTTTAAAAAGGCACTTAGCACTTTTGCCCTGCTAACATCCAGATCACAGGAGCACGCAGTACAGACACGAACACAGCTCTGTCCCTTGGTATGTCTCAAGGAACACTAACATCATGGGAGTCAGTTTCTAGCCAGAGAGAGGCTACCAGCTTTCACATTGCTTTCTGATTTTTATTTCATTCTGTCACGATCTTGGGGAAAGAATTTGTGTTCTACACTGCCTTACACACAGTCAGTGATCCGCACTAGTGTGATCTGCCTCTCTCTACGATATTTAGGGAGCTGGCCCCTAGGGTAACCACAGACTTTTGTATCCTGGAACAAACATTTGGGGCATGCCCATATTAGCCTTCAAAAAAGTGTTAACTAACTCAAGTTAATTGGCAATCAGATAACTTTAGGTTAAAAAAATCTAGTGTAGACATACCCTTAGACAGAGAGACACTGACAGCTAGACAAAGGCCGTAGGATGGATGTTATACAGGAGGGGTAGGCAACCTATGGCACGTGTGCCGAAGGCAGCATGCGAACTGATTTTCAGTGGCACTCCCACTGCCTGGGTCCTGGCCACCGCTTCGGGGGCCTTTGCATTTTAATTTAACTTTAAATGAAGTTTCTTAAACATTTAACAAACCTTATTTACTTTCCATACAATAGTTTAGTTATATATTATAGACTTATAGAACGAGACCTTCTAAAAACATTTACTGGCACACGAAACCTTAAATTAGAGTGAATAAATGAAGACTCGGCACACCACTTCTGAAAGGTTGCCGACCCCTGTTATACAAACTATCATGCTCTGGGGAAACCAGCCCTGTTGGTCCTGTTAACTGGCTGCTGTCTTTCTCCATCCCGTGTGCTAGCAAACAGCATTTCCTGCATGGTACTTACTTCTCCCTTAAGGCGTTTATACAGCCTCCGTGCAATCATGCCCCTGGCATAAGCCTGGACCGTGAAGACAGCCCAAAGGCGATGGCGGAAGGCCCTGCGCACCAGGCAGCCCCGGCACCTTGCCTGGAACTCGATGATCCGTCTGCGAGCCATGTGGTACTGCGTGTGGAGTTTGCGGGAACGGTAGAGGGCCTGGAGCCTCAGGAACCCAATCCTCATCTGCAAAGGAAACAGGATTAAGACACTGGGCCGCTGAGGGTCTCACCAGCCATAATCAGATTTTCCTCGCTCATCTGCCCTCTCGCAGCTGAAAATACAAACCTGCTGAAATTAGCAACAAGCAAAGACCCCCCCCAAAAAAGCAGGGGAGAGCTGCTGTGAGATGGCAGAGAAACAAAGGGCTCCTGGATTGTGGGGCCTGATCCAAAGATCACTTAGGCTTGGTCTACACTACCCCCCCTAATTCGAACTAAGGTACGCAACTTCAGCTACGTGAATAACGTAGCTGAAGTTCGAAGTACCTTATTTCGAATTAGTTCAAACTTACCTTGGTCCACACTCGGCAGGCAGGCTCCCCCGTCGACTCCGCGGTACTCCTCTCTGCGAGCTGGAGTACCGCAGTCGACGGCGAGCACTTCCGGGTTCGACTTATCGCGTCCAGACTAGACGCGATAAGTCGAACCCAGAAGTTCGATTTCCAGCCGTCGAACTTGCCGGTAAGTGTAGCCAAGGCCTTAGTCAATGGGAGTTTTCCCATTGACTTCCATGGGCTAGAGATCCAAGCCTTTATGGGCTCAATGACCCCTAATGCTTCTTGCGCACAATCTCCTCCCTGTGCTTCCCTTGAGAGGTTTGGCGCTCAAGATCCCCCAGATCTACGCAGCTCTCAGGGCAGTCACAGGTAGTAAGGGCCATGCACAAGGAGGCCCAGCATCTCCCCCTGCCTCCTGTCATGGCTATTACCACTACATTGTCTCGCCCAAGGGGTTCCACATCACAGGAGGGAGCACTTACATTGATTCAGTCAGGGATAGCTTATGCTGGGTTGCGTGGGGGATGATACTGCAGAGAACAGCCATCCCTCTGGCCTTGAATGCTCCCATCCCCAGCCTGCCCCCTGCACACTTCTACAGGCCAAATGTCATGGCACGCCCTCTGCAGGTCTTCTGCTGGGTCAGATCCAGAAGAGGATCATATACCATGCCAGGCACATTCTCTTCTTCAATCCCACCCTCTCTATTGAGTTCTGGGATCTGCCATGCTTGGGGATGCTAAGGGGGCCTGTGTAAATACCCAGGACACCTGCGCAGTTTTGGATGGGGTTGTGGAGTGGGGGGACTGTCAGCAAAACATGGCTGCAGCTGCAGTAAAGTCCAAGGGACAACCTGGATCAGGTGCATTTCCAAGGACAGAGCTACACCGCTTCCTCCAGCTTTAATACTGGCCCTGAGTTTGCAGCCTCCTGAGAAATAACATAAGGCATCCAGGGCCACAGGTGACCAACTGCTGTAAGATGGGTCCAACTCATGACAAAGGCGTGAGGAGGACAACCAAAGAGACGGTCGCTCCCTTTATTCAGAACAGAGGGCAGCGAGGGTGTAGCTTCCCCCCTTCCACCGAACACACTAGCCAGCTGTCCCCTCTCTGACCTTTCCCCTCAGGGGGAGCTTAACTGGACCGAAAAGGAAACTAATATCTGGATCCTAGGCAATGAGACCAAGGCGGGAAGAGCGTAAAGGAGAACTGGCAACACTTACAGCACCATAGTTCTTTCTGCAGTTATGTCCCCGCCAGTATCTCTGAATCATCAGGGCCGAATGTCGCACTTTCAGGAAATTGGACCTGGAAAGGCATTACAAACACGTGTGCTGGTCTGCTGGGGGTTATCGTCATCTTGGCCAGCAGGGAAAGCCGGCATTGTTTACAGACTGTAAGGAGGGCAGCTGGAGTAACCTCCACGCCCTTGAGCTCAGTCGGCTGCCGGATAATGCCAGTCCCAGCCTTCCTTTCCCGCGCAGGAGGAAGCAGAGGCATTGTAGTGGTACTATCACGCTCCTCTCTGCCCATTCCCTATGCTTCGTCCAAAACAGGAACGGGAAGAGCAGTCCAAATGTGCCAGTCCAGTGCTAGGTGATCAACGGTCCTGCCCTGAACTGCTGGGTGACACCTTGGGCCCAGGCTCTTGTGACTTGCCCCTCCCCTCCCCTCCCCCCCATCCTTTGCATTTGGAATCTTCCTCACTCTGTTTCCTCTAGTCTTAGATTTTAACCTCATCCGAATGAGGACTGTAGGACAGATCTGCAGCTGGCATAAATCAGCATAGCTCCATTGACGTCAATGAACGCACCCCCATTGACGCCAGGTGCGGATCTGGCCCCTTCTGTCTTCTTGATGTTCCAGGAGGTGCACAGCACACATTCAGGGCTTGAATGAAATAAGCAGTCGCTAGTCCAAACACACACCAAGCCAGCGCCAGAGTCAGGGACAGGTGACAGAAGCCCGGATTGCTAGTCCCCGGCTTTGAGCAATACTCAGGGCTGCTTCTCTAAGGACAGGCGTACGTCCCGGCATCCTTGGCCGTCATTTTCTCTTTACCCCACATGGCTATGCAGTGTGCTTTACATAGGGTTGGCTTCCTGCCTCTCATCTCTGCAGCACCTGGTTTTCAGTGGGAATGGCTGTACAGCACCTTGGGCTTTGGGATGAGTTGCACTGTAACATACTATTGCTCTTTGCTGCCATAAGGCTGAATATCACCCCCCCTTAGTCTCCCACTGGAATTTTGTCATTGACTTCAATGGGACCAAGATCTGGCACAGAAGTTCATTTGGAATAGTCTGCTAGTATAACTAAAGTTGGCCAATGAAGAGTGCCTCTGCCGAGTACAGAACTGAGTGTGGACAGAAATCCTTACTCCCATTGTTCTGAAAGTTGGCAACCTGAAAATAGATGTTAATAATTTCCTTCATGCTCTGAGCAGCTCCAGCACCGGTTATAGCATAATGTCAACCCCTGGAGGGCTTTATCATGCTCACTGCGAGCTAAAGCAATAGGCCAGACACACTGCGAACGGGCAGAGTAAGCTAGTGGTACCTGAGGCAAAGAGGACATTGTTTTTGCAGAGTGCCATGAACCAGAACATGGTGTGCCAGTCAGTCGCACTAACAGATCCCCCAATATTCACCAGGCATTTCATTGGCATATAATACCTGTCTTTAAACCCACGAACCACCTTCTGGATGAGGATGACCTTGTCTGTGATGGCCTTGTCCCTCTCAATCTCCAGCAGCATATCATGGTGATCCTGGGGAATGAACCGGCGCACAACAGTTACCCTGTGACCACTGGCCATCCCGTGACGGGAACGGAGGGATGGTATAAGGCTCTTCCCCAGAGGTCAAATCTAAGGACGTCCAACTTTACAACTCACTACGTTTGGGCCTCTACAGCACAGCCACTCACCTTCCGATCAAGGAGAACTGGACTTGAATCTTTCCAGCTCATCCGTGCCACGCCTAAATATGCCAGAAGGGGTCACCGCTGAGCATCACCCCTTCATCCCAGAGGCCGCATGCACTGCAGGGCTTAGTAACAGCGCATGAGTGAATTAAGTCGCCCTCTGATGTTTGGCTCACTACGCTATCAGCTGACGAGTCAGTCAAGTGAGGTTGCTGCCATGCACCTGATTCGGTAGCATTTCCCACCCACGTTGTACAGGTACTAATGACTACACAAGGAGCAGGGCACTGGAGAAGACTGTGGCAAAGCTGGGAGCAAACTCCGAGTCTTGGTCCACTGCTCTGACTACTAGACGTCACTCCCTCCTCCAGTAAAGCATAGGAGCTGCAAAACCTGGACATAGGAAGGAGGGCTGAGGACAAAACGGTACCCCTTCACTCTGCGTTTCCTTGCTTTTGTGGAATTCAGTCAAGTCACGTGATTCTAGCCTCCTTTCTATATTATCCAAATTGATTTCTTTACTAGTTTCTTTACTGGCTGCTGCAGGAGCTGGGTGCATCTATACAACTTTGCATGCTTCCCGTTTTACCCGACCTTGCGCTGCCCTTCAGAACCTGTTCGTTTCCCTATTTCCTGCCTGGACAGCTGCGGGATCCTGATAACGCTCTCTGGAAAGGAAAGCTAAAGGGATGTCAGGAGCAGTTTCTAAGAAATAGCTGGGGAGATGTTTAAAAATAAGTGAACAGGATTACATCTGAGAAACACTAGAGAAATCCCATCTGCCGCCCGGCTCGCTCCTTGACAGCTCGACCTTGTTTTCCTGGAGGGATGTAGAGATGGGATCGTAAAAACAAATGCACGTGAGTAGGGCCGTCAGAACAAGACAGCTCGTTGTTACGCTGCCGCTGTCTCATTGTGCCGCACAGGGCCCTAGATCCAATAGGCAGCACTGCACTGGCCTTGCCAATCCCGAGGGGCACAGAGCTGCTGATCCTCCGCTTGGCACGGCAGGGACCTTTCTGTCACTCCCACTGGCTCTCTGTTGAGCCCGATCCCTCTCTCTCCCCCACATAGGTGCCCCAGGGGTTATGGCAGCCTTGGGGACCAATGTCGCATCTGTCTGACAGGGCCTGATGATAAGGGCCTCGGGAAGAGCCTTGGAAAATGTCAGCGGGTTGTGGAGGGGAGGGGATCACAGGGCATCTGTGCTGCCCCACCATTCCCTACTGCTTGTGCAGAGAGTGGGATCTTTGGGCCAGTGGGCCCCTGTCCTGGCTTATGGAGCTTTCAGGAGCTGTCAGCCAGCCCCAGCACGGGGGGCAGGGGGTGGAGTGAAGGGAGCAACTCAACAGCTCAGCTCTCTCACTGTCTCCATGGGTGTCAGTCAGCCAGGGAGCTTCCCCTCACCCCTTCTCTGCAGGGACCTGGGCGGGGCACTGCCTACACCCTCAAGCCCCTCCTGGGTGATTCTGCTGCCATGTCTGGCAGTGGAGTCATTGTCCCTGCTCTGGGGATACAGCTGGGCAGCCACAAAGCTGCCTGCGTTCTCACAGAGGAGAGGCCTGCGCCGCTTGGGATATGACCAGTGCCGTGCGTGCGCATATCCCAGCCAGGCTCTGTGCCAGCAGAGTGCCAGGATTTCACCCATACTCTGACTCCTAGCTCTCACCTGATCTGGATTCAACACCATCTCCTGGCCCAGTCCCCACCAAATCAGGCCAGAGACCTGGGTGGTGGATGGGGATTAGTTCTAGCTATGTAACCTGCTACTAGGATGGGTGTTAGAGTCCTTCAAAGCTAACGGCAGATGGCAGAACAAGGAGTAATGGTCTCAAGTTGCAGTGGGGGAGGTCTAGGTTGGATATTAGGAAAAGCTATTTCACTAGGAGGGTGGTGAAGCACTGGAATGGGTTACCTAGGGAGGTGGTGGAATCTCCATCCTTATAGGTTTTTAAGGCCCAGCTCGACAAAGCCCTGGCTGGGATGATTTAGTTGGGATTGGTCCTGCTTTGAGCAGGGGGTTGGACTAGATAACCTCCTGAGGCCTCTTCCAACCCTAATCTTCTATGATTCTATGATTCTAACAGCCACTCAATGCACAGACAGCCTGAAAGCATCTTACCTTCAGGAAAATCTTCGTCTTGCCAATCTGCCAATCATCATCTTTCCCCAGCACCACTTCAGCAATTCGCTGGCACGTTCCACGCAGGTCACCCTAGGGGAAATGGGGCAGCGGGACATAGCAGCCTACGGCTCACATGAACACCAGCCGCCCCTACCAGCTATAAACACGGGCAGAGTCTGATCTCATTTCCACCTGTTTTACACTGGTGTAATCTAGTGACATTAATGAGGCTCCTCCTCATTTGCATGCTTCCCTCTCCTGGCTGGCCTAGAAGCAGTGACTGAAGATGACGATTCATTCTAGTCTCAATCCCCAATCCATGACAGTGGCTGTCACTGCTGACTAGCGTATATACAGTAGATGTGCAGTGATGGAGCAACACAGTGGGCAACACAGAGTCCTGGGCTGTGGTGGGAGAGGGAGGAGACACACGCCGCCTCAGTGGCAGGGTCAGAGAGTAACACCTACAGAGGCCTGTGGGGAGCATAGGGAGAGGTCCTGCTCGCTACACCTGTTGAGTTGATGCAGCCAGCACTTCCCCAGTGCAGCCATGCCAGGGCATGTGAGGGGCAGGCCATGCCCAAAAAGGCCCCATCCCTGGGCTGGCTCGTTGTATCAGCTGTGCTCCCCAGCCATCCCTCCGTGGGCTCCCTCTGGTCCCTGCGAATGTGGTGCCTGCATGTTTCAGGCAGTACAGGCTCATCCAGTTATTTTAACTGTTACTGGGGCTTCTGAACTCAGCTGAATCATAGTCTCACAGACGCCTCATCCTGTCTAAGGCGCTTAGATGGCCCCTGTTAACATAGTAACTGAGGGCCTCACAGTCTCTCATGTGTGTATCCCCACAACCCCCCTGTACGACATGGAAGTGCGAGCCCCATTTTACAGCTGGAGAACTGAGGCCCAGGGACTAAGGGCCTGATTTTTAAAAGCACTTAGGGGCCTAACTCCCATTTAAATCAACAGGAATTAAGCACTTAAATACCTTTGAAAATCTGGTCCTAAGCCACTTGCCCAAGGTCACACAGGAAGTTTGTGGCAGAGCAGGGAACTGAACCCAGGTCTCTGGCTAGCACTCTAACCACTGGGTCTTCCTTCCTCTTGACTTTCTCCAGGGCATTAGCACAATGTTTTTTGATAAAAATCCAAGTCACTGCTTAAACCTGTACCTGCTTGTACGCCGGCTTCACCCCGGGCATGAGGACACGATACCTGTCCACAAACTCCACGAAGCTGTAGCGGATGGGATAGCCGGCCCTGCGGATCCGGATGGTCTCCATCATCCCTGAGTACCTCAGCTGGCGAACACACAGCTCCCGATCAAACAACTGGGGAGGGGAAAAATCAGACTGGAACACTAGGGGCTCTTTTGGTTCTGATTTCAAACCTCGCTGGCCTGTGGACTGGCTTAAGCCGTACCATCCAGCCTGAATGTGGGGAACAATCTGAAGTCTTGTGGGGGAAACAAATACAACATCTTCTCCATAGAAACTTTAAAGATTGCCGCATGGGAGGGCCTGAGGCGCAGAGCACATTTGTCTCCGTCCCTTTCTTTAACTCGCACAATGGGATCAAGAAAGGACCCATAGTGTGCTGCAGGGAACTGGAAGGGAACAGGGAAGGCTGTGTGTTAGCGTTCCCGCTAAATCCCTTCCCTTGAAGCAAAAAACAAAACTGCTTTGGTAAATGGCGTCGCTTGCAGGGCCATGGTGTTGGTGCGCATTAGGGATAGTGGAGTTCAAACTGTGTTTGGGGCCATTCTTATTAATGAACAACGACAATAAGGGCTTGTCTACACTGACAAGTTTCTGCGCAGTAAAGCAGCTTTGTGCGCTCAAACAGCAGATGTGTGCGCCCGGCCAAGCCACTTTGTGCGCGGGAACTCCTCAGTTGCAGCGCTGCAAAAAAACCACCTCGACGAGCGTCGTAAGGCTATTTGTGCAGAGGCCCCAGCGCTCTATTGCCAGTGTAGACATTTGATTGCTTTCTGTGCTGTCATTGGCCTCCGGAGCTGTCCCATAATGCCTCGAGTGACTGCTCTGCGCATTGATTTGAACTTGACTGCCCTGGAGACATGCTCCTCTCCCCTTTCAAAGCACCTTTTCTGACAGCCCTTGGGTGCTGTGCTGATCTGCTCCGGGACACAAAGCAAACCGTTAATGTGGAATGCTCATGCTGTTGAACACAGAGGCAGGGGTGTGTGTGTGTGTGTGTGTGTGTGTGTGTGTGTGTGTGTGTGTGTGTGTGTGTGTGTGCGCCCAGGGAGGGAGGCGGGGGCTGATGTCGGGGTTTCCCCCTCCCCCTGCCTCAGGACTGGTTGCTTCGTGCCGCTGTCTGAACTTACAAGACAGCATGCTGACACACTTTCTGTCCCCCAAAACACACTGTGTCTCTCCACTCCTCCATGCACACACACACTCCCTGACACACACTCCCCCCCCCCCCCGACTTCCATTGAAAAGCAGCTGGCAATGTAGTAGGATGCCCATGGAACAATGGGATTGGGAAACCTGCATCATGTGGGGCTGTGCCTGCTCCGGGACACAACCCTTAATAACGAGCTGAGAAAGGGAAACCCACTACAACGGCC
Organism: Chrysemys picta bellii; assembly: GCF_011386835.1. Classification (NCBI taxonomy): domain Eukaryota; kingdom Metazoa; phylum Chordata; order Testudines; family Emydidae; genus Chrysemys; species Chrysemys picta. The sequence continues at coordinate 339,077,688 of NC_088791.1, forward strand.
TTCCCAGTCAGCTCTCTCAGGACATCACAGACACACACCTCAGACTTGGAGAGGCAAATCCTGCCCCCTGTTCCATGTGTGTTGGGGGGTCTGACTTACTGGGACCAGTTCAGGCCTGCTGGAGAGGAGGGGGGCAGGATGCTGCTGGGTCCCTGCACAGGTCTCTACACCCTGAGCACCTCAGAGCTGCGCTCAGTGAGGGATCATGTGGGGGTTAGTCATTATTATTCAAGTATTCCGGTAGTGCTCAGAGGCCCCAGGCAGATCAGGGCCCCATTGTGCTAGGTGCTGTACAAATATCCTGGCCCCAAATAATTTACAGTCTTAGTATAAGGTGTAACAGGCAGGTGAAAGCCAAGTTGGGGCTAGAAGTAAAGATGAAATGACAATAATACAAGCAGGCTTGGTCTCAGCCCACCCCCCACCTCGCCACTATGTGCTAGCACTGCTCAAGGTGGGCATCCTGGATTGGAGACAGGAGAGATGCAGAGGGAGCTTGGGGGACTCTCTGGTCATTTCTCCTCAAGGAGCGGATGGGTCGGATCCCTGAGGCCGCAGTAGCAGCCTTGATGCCATTCTCTTATGGCAATTTGGCCCTGTCATTTGGGAAGCCAAAAGGGAAGAAAATCCTTCCCTAATTAACGAAGCAGGAGTTTTAGATTACAGAACGGCCCGTGTCTCAAACCTTCCGCTGTTGGAGAGCCTGTGGGGAGTGCCCTAATAATAATTCCTCTTCATAAAGGGCCAGATTCTGCCACCCTTGCTAATACTGAGTAGTAACCATCAGCTGCTTGCAGACTCAGGGGCAACTTCACTGTGAACAAAGGGTGGCAGAATCTGGCCCTTACACCTGACTCAGAGCCCAGCGGAGCCAATAGAAAGATTCCCACTGACTCCAACAGTCTTAGGATCAAGCCCAGGGCAGGGCTGCTGGGCTCTCTCCCCAGTCCAGGCAGGACTATCACTACTCCAGAGATGCTTTCGGGCCCTTCCCCCAGGGCATAGTTTATTCATTCAAATAAACACACAAAGTAACAAAAAACAAGGCCATTCCCCTGACCAATACAAGCTGCAGGGGCCCAGAGGCCTCTCACTCTGTACCCCTTTCTCTGCTCCAGACCCAGGAGCAAACCTCCCCCTCCTGCAACTCCCCCGAACTGAGCTCTCTCAGAACTTTACAGGCAACACCGGACCCCTGCCTAGCTGGGTGTGCTAACTGAACAAGGCTGGCCGGCCCCAGACGCTTAAAGGGGCAAACCACCCTGTTACACCCTGATTCAGGAAGGTGTGTGTGTGTGTGTGTGTGTGTGTGTGTGTGTGTGTGTGTGTATATATAACTGAGCTCACAAACAGTCCTCTTGATGTTGATGGGGCTACTCACACGCTGAAAGTTATTCATGTGCTTACATACCTTCCTGAATTGGGCATTAAGTGGGCTCCTACATTACACAGACTGCTGCCAATTTATGGATATTCTTTTTTTCCCTCCCACAATCTGTTCATTAATCACATTTGTTTCTTCCACACTACTTACAACAACACACAACTATTCAGAAACAACAGTGCGGGAGCAAGGGAAAGACACAACTGGGTGAAAACAAAGTCATTTTCCAAGGTAAGTTTCACGGGGAAGCAAAACATTCCACAAAGTTACGGACAAAAGTTTGAAAATCATGTAAAATAACAAATGACCAGGACTTTCCACTGGCCTTTCACTTCCTGCTATCCCATTTCCTATCATTATCCGCACACTTTCCTTTATATCCTGGGACAGAAAATTAACTCACAGAAAATGTTTTTCTTTCACAACCTTCCTGCACAGCCCTAGGTTCCATGATCTGTTTTTTGGTTCTGTATTTTTAAACTCATTCCAAAAATAAATGTTCCCATTTTAGTATGAAACCACATTATACATCTTACAAAACTGCAGCACAGAGCTTAGCATTAACTGTCCAATTTGTGTTTCTCTTTTGGATTAATCTTGCAATCCGCACGTTCATGAATAGTTTCACTGACACCCCTGTGGCTACTGGTGTGAGTCGGGGACAACTGCTTTGTGGGCTGCAAGATCTGGTCCTTACAGAGCAGTTAAATAGATGCAGAATTCCAAACCCAGATCATTCTAAAACTCAGGGGAGTTCAAATCTGGGGTTTTGGAACAATTTGCTAAACTTGCATCTGGATCCAGGTTCTGCGTTTCAACACACTCCAAGTTCTGGGGTGACATGGTTTTGATTTGGGCTCCTCTCTGCTGATAAACGAACACTAGTATTATGTTTTGAGGTTAATATGCAATTAAGTGCACTTATATATATTTTTTAATTTCGGTCTCTCCCACTCACACACTAAACAAACACCCGGGACAGAACAAACTGCTCATGGAGAGACATCAAAATATTTGTCTGATCGTATTTGTTTTGCCAAACAACAGATCCACACATATATGTTCACTGCAAATATATAGATAAAATTACCAAACTGAAGTTTATAATTTTAGAATTTCTGTGCCATTTTGCCCCAGTAACAATCAGAGTTATATTCTACCCATAGCTACTAAATCTGGACAGAGATGTAACAGACAGCATAATTTTGCCCAGTGTATACATAACTTACAAAGACACCAGTCACAGACAAACCATAACACACAGCAATTGAAATGAGAAATAAATAAGAGAACCTCTTTTCAAGTATTATAAGTAATGATTAGTGACCAATAGAGATTTTTAGTAAGGTTAGGGTCCAACCCTGCAAAGTGTGGAATTGGGGATGTTCAGCACACAGCCTGAGGAGCTCGATGCTTCACAGTCCTTGCACACCCCAAACTCCTAGGGACTTCAGTGGGAACTATGAGTGTGCAAAGAATGCAGGATCAGACCCTAAAAAGTTTACTTTATCGGGGGATATGTATACGTGTTCTCTTCCCTTTCATCTGGTAACTGCAATTTGTCCCCAAAGTACTAATGAATTTTAAATAGTCATAACAAATCCAAATAAACAGATCATCGTTTTACTACGTATTAGTAATTTTAAATGGCTGAGTACTTCTTTCCTTTGACTTTCAGCTGCTAGGGCAATCGGCTTGGTGAAAATGCACATTCTAACTGCCTGCCAAAGGAGATGGATTAATGGGCTGTTATATGTTCATTAGATTGAAAACATTAAAGCTGGAATGGACCTCTTCATCTCATCCCTGCATCTCCTGGGAAATCGCAGCTGAAAACATGGCTAACCTCTCACCTGTGCCTCTCAGTATCTCTAACATCTGTTCTTTTAACTGTATTTATGGACACAATCCAGCAAGCCTGACTCACATGAAAAATGTCTATAGAAATGATCTCCTTCTGTAGGTTATTAGGTTGATTGCTTTAGAATCCTATTTAATTTCTGTAGAACTTTCTCAGATGTTGCTCTAACAAGGGGTGAAACTACAAATGTTCTATTGAAATCAAACAGGATTCCAAAGCAATCAACCTACAAACCTACAGAAGGAGATGATTTCTGCAGGATTCTTAAACCCACCCATAGAACTGAACAGAGAATTGTAACCCTGCTCCCGAATTCTATAGCTTCATTCAAACATTCTATAAGAAGACCACCATTCTCTATGGAAATCTATAGGGCTTTTCCTAAAGGGGAGAGGCTCCAGCATGGGTCTCTAAGGATTACACAGCTGAGGAAGGGGGTGCTGGGACGAGGCACTCTCTTTGTAAAACATTTTGGGGGACAGTTTGTAGAAAATGCTTTACAAAGAAAGGACCCGATCCTGCAAACCCTTCTTCAATGGGACTAGTTCCCATTGACATCAATGGGGCTGCAGGCATGAGTCAGGAGTGCAGGTTAGGTTTCTAGACAGACAGATGGACCTCGATGGAAGTTTCGCCATCAACATCAATGGGTCCAGGGCTTTACCCGTATTGCGTCCAGATGTAAACGCTGCCTCTATAAGGACACTCAAAACACACCACAAAGAGGGCGAACCAGCACTTACCATGGGCTTCTTATATTCATTAGGTTTGATGCAGCGGACGAAGAAGGGCTGGCACCCGCTGAGGGTTCTCATCAACAGCTCAAGAGATCGCTTAAACTGGCTGCTGAGTGTCGGTGAGCGCTTCCTTGTCTCTGCTCCCTGGAAGAGAGTGGAACCACAACATATCTGTCTCAGGAAATGAAAGGATAACAGAGCTTTTCCCCTCTAGCCAAGTCACCGGGAACCTCCTCCCTAGCTGGAGCGGGGGTGTGTGTTTGTGTCAAACGTGGTGCAGGGATAGCGTTCAGACTTACTGGCTGAGGAAGCAAAGGGGAGAACTGAAATATCATCTGTTTCTGGAAACTACATGGAGGTTTTTCCCCATGAGGCTTTCGGATTCATAGTTTGCTATGAGTTGGGCCAGCTCCTGAGCTGGTGGAAGTCAGCACAGCTCTATTTACACCAGTGGAGGAACGGCCCAATTGTGCGTATTTCCATCTCCCTGCTCCAGACAGTACATGTGGCATGAGACCATGCAGTCAGCCAAAGGTGCCTTACATAATGCATGCCTAGCAAGGACTAGAGGAAATCCCTGAGTGTGCAGGAATTACCTCCGGGCAGAGGAACCCAGGAGCTTCATAGTAAAGTAAAGGCCATAATTTTTATTGCTCGTGGACCTGCTTGATGCTCCAAACAAGGATCTGCACTGGCTTGTTGCATCGTTGAGATGTTATACAGGAAGTCAGACTAGATCTAACGATCCCTCCTGGCCTTAAAACCGATCAGTCTATAAAGTCTGTGAATAGAGACTTGGACCACAAGGGGGAGTGAGGTGTCTCAGCCCTACACTCTGGGTGGGCTATGTGGACCTTGGGTCTAGGCACACAGATGGGAAGTGGCTCTTGCCCTATCAGATGCACCGGGCAGCACAGCTGACTCAATGCCAGGGGTATTGTAATTTGCCGATAGTGTCATGCAAGACTCCAATGATCTTTACTGAGTGTTGGATCTTCAGGCCCATAGGGACACAATCAAGCCCTTAAATGGCACCAAGGCATTTTCACGGAAGATTTTTGAACTTGGATTTGTTGACTTTCAGGGGATGCTGGCAAGAGCTGTCTATTTTCCCCAGCTTCCATTAAGTGGATTCATGTTGGAAGCATCTTCTCTGTGTTTAGAAGAGGATATTAACTGGACTGATGGGGGGACAACTTAATCTGGGGTGAGTTAGGGTGATTTTGTGGATGTCCATTCAATTTCTATGGATTCATGTTGGAAGCATCTTCTCTGTGTTTAGAAGAGGATATTAACTGGACTGATGGGGGGACAACTTAATCTGGGGTGAGTTAGGGTGATTTTGTGGATGTCCATTCAATTTCTATTTTCTGGGTAGGTTTTAAAAAATCCGTTCAAGGCTTAGAGCTCTAGCTAAGTGTACATTACATTTCCATCCGCTAGCCACTTCTCCCTAGCTGGTGAAAACTATGAACAGTGTAGGTCTTGAAAGCCTTGTCAGATTAAGCCCCAGGAAAGTGCAGCAGAATTTAGTTTATCTGAGTCCTTTTTATCAAATTATCCGTGCTTGGGTTACGTCCTACAATATGCATCAATTACACTGATAAATCATAGCAATAAATCGTGTGTCCCTTGTCCTATTCAGTTCTATGGGGTTCAACTATACATCAAAAGCTATCTAGATGTTTAAAGAACGCTTATGGAAGATGTAGGTAACACCAGAGGACTCGGTTGAGTTGGGCATCAGACTGTAACTCCATGGGACATGGACATCCCACTAGATAATCAGTCCTGGGAGGATTCCAGAGGATTAGGTGGGAGGTCCAACAAAGAAAGGATTTTGCCATGCCTTTTCCAAAGGCCTTGCGTTCTTTACTGGCTGATGAGCAGGGGCTGCAGACAAAAAGTGGCCCCACTATCATGGGCAATATTTGCCAAATGTTATGTATTTTTCTCAGTTGCTAAAAGTGCCCATCACCAAAGTCTCTGGGCACTGCGCTAAACATACAAGCAGCACCTTGCTGGAGGACATCAACATTGAAGACTTTAACCCCGTGGAAAACTCTCAGGAATTTTGAACAGCTCTGGCCATAGGCAATTGTACAATGAAGCCCAATCAACAAAACAGAAAGTCATCGTGGAATTCCAAAAGGGAAAGTGAACAGTTCAAATCCAGCTCATGCACACACCAGAAAAACCCAGCAACGCCAGAACAGGAGAGTTTAGTGCGGCAACCGTTAGCTATCCCAGCAAACCTTCACACGGGGATACATTGCTAACATATGTAATTTATATCAACAGACACAGACCCGGACCCCTGCGAGTACTGTGGAGTTGGTGATAAATACCCTGTTAGCAGAGTCTGGTTTGAGGAGGACAGGTTGTGTCAGCGATAATACTGCTCGGATAGCAGGAGGGCAGTGGGATGGGGCTGCTTTAAATCAACAGCACCACGCAGCTTTGCTAATTCAGTATAAGTGGCCACCTCCAGTGCAGCACGGCGGGCTGGCTGCTGGAGGGGTTAGAAGCAGATAGAGAGGCAGAAACCAGGCTTAGCAAATTCCCATTTTGGAAGTGAATGTAGGTGTCCTTTCCCAGCACAACGATCTGGGCCTGACCGGGAGGCCCTTGTTCGGCCCTGCTAGGGCGGAGGGGTCATCAGAAGCCTTCCAAGGCCTCCTAAAACAAGGAACACGGGGACTGTTTGCTGCTGGGGAGGGGGCCATCCTGCCTCTCTAGATTGCTTCCCAGCTTCTCCTCAGCATCCGCCTCTTCCCACGCATCCTGCCGCCAGCAGAGGGGCACAGAGCAGGTTTCATCTCCAGGCCTCAGTGCCTCTTCCAGTGGCATGACTGGGGAGACGGTTCTAACACAAGCTGCCAGAAAGCAACTTAGGTTCCAAACACTCCAGCCTTTATATCAGTGATTCTCAACCTGTGGCCCGCAGGCCGCTTGCAGCCCAATCAGCACAGAGCTGCGGCCCATGTGACATCCTCAGGGCCATACAGGTAGTATTGGATGTGGCCTATTTACAATGGTAAATAGGTTGAGAACCACTGCTCTATATACAGGCAGGGCTTATGTAGCCCACGACTCGCCCAATCAGAGTAGAGCGCTCAGCAGCTGCAGGGTCCCCATTAGCACACAACACTTTGCGTCTCACCTCTGTACACAGGCCACTCTGAAAAATGCAGTGTGAGATCCAGGGTCCGGGATCCGCACGAGAAATTAAATTATACACAAAAACCTCAAGCAAGGCTTTGGACCAGACTTCCCTCTCATGCTGGTGTAATTCCACTCAATTTAGGTCTGGTCTATACTACCCGCCTGAATCGGCGGGTAGAAATCGACCTCTCGGGGATCGATTTATCACGTCCCGTCGGGACGCGACAATCGATCCCCGAATCGGCGCTCTAACTCCACCAGCGGAGGTGGTAGTAAGCGCCGCCGACAAAAAGCGGCAGAAGTCGATTTTGCCACCGTCCTCACAACGGGGTAAGTCGGCTGCAATACGTCGAATTCAGCTACGCTATTCACGTAGCTGAATTTGCGTATCTTAAATCGACTCCCCGCTGTAGTGTAGATGTACCCTCAGTGGTGTTATTCCTTTGTACACCAGTGTCAGTGAGCAGAGAATCAAGCCCTTTTCTTTTATTCCAACTAAGGGTCAAAAAGAGGAGTAGACAAGCCTTCCAGGAAGACTGGTTAAGGCAGTGATGGTGTCAGTTTCACCTTGAGAGAAAGAAATTCCTTTGCTCCAAAAGCAGCAGACTTCCATGGGTCAGAAGGTATCCCTTGGGGAAAGACCAGCATTCACATAGGTTCTCTCATTGTAATAAGTACTTCCTAGCTTTCGCAGTTTTAGCCTGTAAAAGTCTCTGGGGCAGGGACTATCTTTTTACTTGTGTTTGTACAGCACCCAGCACTATATGTGCCCCAATTGGAACTGGGGCTTCTGGACAATGCCATAAATATTGTACCTCAGCAGAAGGCTAGCAGGCCTCCCTAATGGCCAGCCAGGACAGAAGTTTGATTTGGCTCTCAAACTAGGCTGGCCTAAAGTGAATAATTTCTCCACTTTGAAAAAAACCAAGGAGACTCAGATGACGTATGTGGGAGATATGGATACAGAAGGGAGACACGGGAAGGCATGCGTTCCACACAGCACTCATACACGCTTCAGATGGACTTCCTTCCACCACCTCAGATCAGCCTGGGTTCTACAGCCAGAAAACTGCATGCTGCCGTACGCAGTAACCCAGCGCGGGATACAAATCAGCACTGACTCCACTGGCGGGACACAACACAGGCTTCTGCCCAGTGCTGGCTGCCTGTGTCCCGCAGTGGTGCGGGGTAGTCACCCACTCCTGCCTGGGACGGGTTAAAGCCAGCCCTGCAGAGGGCTGGGGCTGTGTAAAGGAGCAAAACCCCGGCTGATAGGGGAAGTGGCTGCAGCTGGGGCCACGCCCTAAACTGAGCAACTCAGCCTTATAAGAAGGCCAGGGCAGCCAGACGCTGAGGAGTCCCCCCTCTGACTGGGCGGACAAACTAACTAACTAACTAACTAACTCACTCACTCACCTGGGGACTTAGAGTGAGGCAGGGCTGGGGAAAGGCCTTAGGAGCTGGGAAGCCCTAGGCCACCAACTCCCCAGGCTGCAGGGCCTAGTTCTAGGCCCACCTAGGTATTGGGCTTGCAGAGGGGCAGCCTGAGGTTGGGTAAAGGCAGCCAGTCCAAACCCAACCTTGCCTGTGATGAGTGGCTGATACTGCAGTCTGCCCCAGTGAACGGGGACTAGATGGAGATTGGGCAGTAGCCAAGACTGAGGCAAAGTGGGGATAGTGGGTGGGGGTTCCCCAGGGAGGGGGAGACCCAGAACTGTGGGGGTACTGCCAGGGGGCAGCACCCCAGGTAAAAGGGCACTGGGGTCCTGGGAGGGACATGGGGCCAGAGGACAGGCAGATCACCAGCCTGCAGAGGGCGCTCTGGAGCAGGAATGAGCTAATTCCTGGAAGTAACCAGCAGGAGGCGCCGCAGGGATGAGTCCGCTCCTCTACACGCAACAATGGTCAAGGCTGGAGCTAGGGCTGACACTAGCCATTTTGGTGCCCTACTCAGCCCCCCCCATGGGGCTGTTTTGGGCCCCAGGCCTCTGCAGGGGGCTGGCCCCAGGCCTCTGCGGGGGGGGGGGGGGGGGAAGAGGTCAGGGGAGAAATTGTCCCCCAGTACGAGCCGGCGGAGAGGAGTGGGCTGGGGCCAGGTCGCTCCACTTCCTGCTGCCTGGTGAGTGCAGGGCAGCCAGGCCGACCCCACACTCATGGGGTGGCGGAAAGTGGAGTGACCTGGCCCTAGCCCACTCCGCTCTGGCTCCCAGCCTTGGGGGGCAGGGAGGAACCACCCCCCAGCACTTGCCGGCAGCACGGCTGGGAGCCAGGGGAGCGGAGCGGGCTGGGGCCGGATCGGTGCACTTACCGCCGCCAGTGAGTGCGGGGTTGGGCCTGGCTGCAGTCCTCAGGGGACTAGGGAAGTGGTGGCAGGACTGGGACAGAGCAGGGGCAGGAAGAGGCGCGGCTGGGGCGGAGCAGGGGCGGGGGCCATGGGGAAGAGGCGGAGCAGGGGCTGGAGCAGCATGCAGCTGCGTAGGGCACCAGGAAATTTGATGCCCCAAATTTCCCAGTGCTCTATGCAGCTGCATACTTTGAGTATGGGTAGGGCCAGCCCTCGCTGGAGCACCTGGGCATCATTCCTTGGCACCAGCGAGGACTGTTACTAGCCCATTGCTCTGGCAGACACAGTGCTTTTTGCCTTTACAGCGTTCAAGACATGCAGCGTTCAAGTTGACACCAGACCCATGTCACCAAAGCTCCAAGTGAAGTGAGACACATTGTGAATGAATGCCAAGCCATAGGGTGTGGGTGCAACCTGACAGTCCTTCAGAAACCTGAACTCTCACTGACTTCCCTTGGAGTTCTGGGTGTGCAAGGAGCGCAGTGGCGGGCACTGAATGCCTCGTGGCAACAGTGAAATTCTTCAAAGAGGAAGAGGATCTGCACTCGCAGAACACCAGAGTTAATGAAAGTGAAGGCAGAGAGACACACGCCATCAGCAACACAAGACACGTGGCAGGTTGAGGTTCCAGACTAGGAAAGAGAGGATTTGTCTATTCCAGGAATGAAAGGAGTTCACTAAATAGGGAAGTATCTACATGGCTATGAGCAGCGTGTTGAGCTTGTGATGGGGGAAAAAAAAAAATCTTTCGCCTGCTCCCTGAAGCTTGTGAAAGATCCAGTTTTTCAGGAGACAAGGATGTGCACTGAGGGATCATATCGATTCTGTACCATTGTCTTACAGCAGGGGTTGTCAACCTTTTTTCATTTGAGGACCCCCTAAAAAATTTAAAAGGGAAGTGCAGACCCCTTTGGAAATCTCAGACATAGTCTGCAGACCTCCAGGTTGAAAACCACTGTCTCCCTGTATATTTTGCTACATACCTGCATCTCTGTAAGTAGTGAGAGAGGGAACCAATGAGGCCCACAGGACAGAGTGCTGAGAGCTGGGTTCTGTTCCCAACTCAGCCACTGAGCTCGTGTGTTGGGCAAGTCATTTCACTGCTCGCTATTATGATTAGTCCTAACACAGCACATCGTGCTAGGTGAGATAAGAGACAGACCCTGCCATGAAGCGCTTACAATCCAAATGACCAAACTGAGAAAGGGTGGAAGGGGAAACTGAGTCACGGCAAAGCAAAGTGATTTGTTCAAGGGTACACACAGGTCAGCACCAGAGTCCAGAACAGAATTCAGGTCACCCAAGTCAGTGTCGAGTGCTGTATTCACTAGACCATATTGCTTCTTGGTACCTCAGTTTCCCCATTTGAAATTTGGGGTCAGTGATACTTACCCTTCTTTATTATTAAAAAAATTATTGTGGCACGTCCTTCGGGGTTCCAATCAAGGATCAGGGGCTCATTATGCTAGGTACTGTACAGACATCAAATGAAGAGATGGTCACTGCCCCAAACAGCTTACAATCTTTGAAAAAGCTTTGAGATTGAAGGATGCAGAACACTACTTAATAGAGCTAAGTATTATTGTCACCCTTGGATCTCTGTTACACAGATCATCAATGTCAGCACAGATTGAAAATATGCTCCCACATGACCATTCCACCATTTGACTCAGTGCTTAACAATTACTATTTTAATTCATTATTTTTAAAAGATCAAGCTCTCCTGAGCCAGAAGAGAGCAGACACACAGAGGAAGTGGGTAAAACCTGTTTGTCCCGTTGTTTTCCTCAAACTCAAACTCGGCAGCTGCATTTCTAAAACATTTTCCACATTAATTCTCTCCTGTGTTTAGAACCCATCACATTTCAGCCTAGAAGGGAGTGTTTGGTGTGTAGCGAAGTTCTAAAACTAGAGATGGGCCCAAATGACACTACAACCCACATGCCCTGGAAGTTAGAGAGCAGAAAGGAAGAAGATTTGGTTTCAAAATCTGGCTGTGAATTTTTTCTTTTTTTAAAATCAGGGCCTTTGTTCATAAGCGCCCACAGTGGAATTCCAAATTCAGCCACCCTGGAATGTAGCAGAGCTGGGAGAGGTTACAATTCAGACCCACATCTGGATCTGAATTTCGCAAGTCAGGCCCATCTCTAATATAAGCCTCCTGATATCAGAGGATTGTCGTGGAAATGCTGACACAACCACAATTCTAGCACCACAAATGTTATTCTCTATTATACTATATGCTACACTATAGCCAGACAAGAAGCAGGGAAGGATTGGAAAGCTATCGGAACCAGAGCGAAATCTAAAAGTTAGTTTGGAAAGATCTCTGTAAGGTTTAGAGCTCCAGTTTGGATAAGCACCCAAAAGTTTAATACTTACGGTATCTGATCCTCTGGGGTCAGTTTGAGCTACCCTTAGAATAAGCCCACTTGTGAGAATAGCCGTACTTCCAACTGAGCCACCAATACAATCAAACAGCCCCCTCTTTTCCCAAATGAAACTCTGAAGGGCTGAGTTGTGTGAAAATGGAACTGGCTCAGATCTTCAATTGGCGCGAATCAGTGTCATTCCACTGAAGTCAACAAAGCTACACTGATTTAGGACAGACTAAGATCTAGCCTACCAAGTTCAATTAAAATTAACCATAATTATTCCAGTCTCAAAAAAGGTTTTGGTTTAAAGACCAAGAGTGTGGGCTGGTTATGACTTTATCCAAACTGGATTTCCATCATCCCTGGGTCCTCTGCAGAACCTCAGCGTTCCTGGGTTGAATCTAGCAAATACACACAATGGCTCATATTTCTGTATCTACAGAACAAACCCTAAGCAGATTCTGTGAACAAGATGGACAGCTGTAACAGGTCCATCCCAAACAACACAGGGGTAGCAGTGAACCAGCAAGAGCATAGTATTTATCAAAGAGAAGTGAACATTCAAAGAGGAACTCAAGTATTTATTTTACCTTTGGAGTGGGTGCTGGTGACTGGCCAAAAGTACTGGATGCATAGCCACAGAGAAACTACAAGAAGCAAAGGTAAAAAAGAGAGACAGAGAATAGAAAAAAGGTGAAAAGAAGGAATAACTAAGAGGGGAGTTCTGAGTTTTCTGTCAGTCCTTGTAATTCGGCACCACTCACACCTCACAGAATAATGCGATAATACTCAGGACCGTGTCTATTTCTATCCTCTCTCCTTCCACTTATCTAAGCACTGGCCTCCTCACCATTTTCTCACTACTGTTGGTGAAAGGGCATTCGCCCCGCAGCTCCTGCCACCTGGAACAACCTTCCTGCCTCTCTCCGTATCATTTATTCTCCATCCCTTTTCAAACCCCGCTAAGAAACACATCTGCTCTCCTTCAGCCAGAATGTTTAATATAGAGCTTGTGTTACTGCTGATGGCCACTCTACTTTCCTTCCATGGGTGATGCCTTCCTTCACCAGGAGCGCCTCCATCGACTGAAGAGGGGCAGTGTGGGGGACTGAGAGCCAGGGCTCTCAGCTCCGCGCAGCTGCCTGCTGGGAGCCCAGCTGCCCCCCAGGCTCTCGCCTCCCCGTTCCCTGCTGGGAGTGGGGGACAGCCTCCCGGGCATCTCAGCTCCCTGAGCAAGAAGCCAGGGGTAGCCAGGCTCTAGCAGCCCAGTTTTCTTACCAAGAAAGCCAACAGCCGATGTAAGTAACATAGTGTCTGCACAGACTCTGCGTTGCCCTAACTACACCAATATAAGCCTCACTTAGTTAGCACCCACTTAGCATCCAGGCCCACCCAAATTGCTCCCCTGACCCTGCTCCCTGGCAGGAGCACTGAGCGGGACAAGCCCCCACTCCTGGACCCCGCTCCCCGGCAGGAGCACCAGGTGGGCGGGCGGAGGGGGCCAAGTCTCCACTCCCAGACCCCACTTCCCGGTAGGAGCACCAGGCGGGGGGACGAGGCAAGCCCCCGCACCCCAGCCACATTTCCCCAGCAGGAGTGTGGGGGGGATCCTCTCTTGTCCTGGCTCAGGGTCCCACAAAACCGTAATCCCCCTCTGCGGGGGGAGGTGGCCCCCCTGTCATTGCTGCCCACCTGAAAGCCGGGGCCCACCCAGTTTTCCTGTTCTAGCTAGGCCACTGAGCTGGAGTTCTGATGTTGGTGTAGTAGGGCACTTACGTCGGCGGGACAAGGCTGTAGCGTGTACACTGACATACTTAGGTCGACGTAAGCTGCCTTATGTCGACCTAACTGCGTAGTGTAGACCAGGCCTATGAGTCTAAGTGCTTTGGTGTACAGACTGCAACCCTGGGAGGTACTCCACATCCCCAACACCGACTGAACCCAACGCCTTGCAGGACTGAGCTGTTTGAAAGACACTGTACAAAGAAAGTCCCCGATTCTGCAAACACACACGTGAATAACTTTACGCAACTGGATACTCGTGGGCATAAAGCTACTCGCAGGCATTAACACTTGGTGGATTAGGGCTTAAAGTTGCACGGTGTTATAGCAATACTCAGTTTGCGGCATCAAAAGTTCCCTATGCACTGAGATTAGGTGGATCAAACGTCATGCCTCCAGGCGGCGTCATGGGTTCCATCTGTGAACCGCTTTGTACTATTGGTTGGATACATTTGGCTGGGTACATAATTTATCTAGCTCCCTCTAAAGCATCAAAAATGGGTCACTGCTGGATACAGGATGCTAGATTTGATTGACCGGTGGCTTGACCTGTTATGGCAGCTCCTGTATGAGTCTCTTCTGGAAGGTACGTTCAGAGATAGTCTCACCAACGCTCAGCACCGGGGGCCAAGCAATACAAGAAGGAAATCCTAGGCCAAATCAGCCATGCCTTAATTGTTTGTGCAGAACTCTGCTGCTTGCAAAAACTTACGTTTACTGAAAGAAACCACCAAAAACAGTTCAAACCATTAAAAAAATGAATCTCTTTGCAGTTTTGTTGCATGATATTTTTAAGGTAAAAAGCTGGATTTGGGTATTGGAGGCTTCTTCCCAAACTATGTTATGTAGGGCTACTTTAGGTGGGCTGCAATCAGGGAGGGGGACATGTGGGATCATGTGCCACCCCAGATTTGCTGCTTGGCTTGTACTGAGCATGCTCACACAGACCGAGCATGTTCAGTAACACTGCTGAGGCCGGCTGCCCTCACAATGCCCCCCCAACTATCGGCAGGCAGGGGTCGTCTCTGGCGGTAATGCAACAATTTCTCCTCTTCCAGTCCCATATCGGACAGGTGTTTTCAAATCTCGTAGAGTATGTCTACATCACAAATTAAGGTGCAATTGGAGCTCAGCTGGGCATACCTGTGCTTGCTCTGATCTCATTAGCATGGGTAACAATAGCAGAGAACCTTGGCCCAGACTAGCACCCTGGGTACGTGCTCAGGGTATCTGGTAGGCTTCTATTCTAGCCTCCACGGAAGCCCATACCCCATGTCTACATTATTTTTGCTCCCGCTGGCCATATTAATGCTAGTGCAGGTCTGCCAACCTGTGCTACCATTACACCTTAATTTGTAGTGCAGGCATACCCTTACTCCAAAAGCGGTGATCATTAAAATACCAGAGAGCAGAGACTGATACCACGGACAGATTCAGAGGAGAGTTACCACCACCACAGAAAGCTAAAACTACCCAAGAAGGGGTTATTTCAAGAAAGAAAATTTGATGCTCTAAAAGTTCTCTGTTCTTACATTTGAGACAACGCCAAGCTTGTGCACGCAGCTCAACTCTGCTGAAATGGATCACCAGTACTCTGTTTAGAATTTGCTGAAGAGTGCGGGCTGGAATTTAGGGGGTGACAGCCAGCTAAATGTGTCACTGGAGAAGTCTGGCCAGCCGTGCAAGCCCAAAAGGACCTGTTTTATTGATCCTATGGATTACAAAAGTTTAAATTCATGCTGCCTCCCCACCCCCAACAAACAAGAATCATCTCCAAGGTGAACTGCCAAGCTTTTGAGGATGATTAAAAAAAAAAAAAAAGAACGAACAAAACTAAGAAAGGAAAACACAGCAAGGTACTTAAGCATGTGTGTTGCTTTAAGTACACGAGTCATCTCATTGAGGTCAATTGGGCTAATCGTGTGCTGAAAGTCAGACATTTACTTCAGCACCTAACTGAATCGGGACCTATATTCTTGATGTTGCTCCCCTGAAGTCTATGGGAGCTTTGCTGTTGATTTCAGTGGGAACAGAACTGAGTTGTAAGGGCTAAGGGCAAATCCTTCAGAACTGCCTAGATGACTTAGGAGCCTCAATTCCATTTTCAAAAGTGACCTAGGCACTTACAGGGAGATCTTTAAAAGTGCCTAAACTTCTTAAGCACCTAATTCCCATAGAGATCAACTGGAGTTAGGCATCTAATCTGTTTAGGTGTCTAAAGATGCAGCTAGGCACCTAGTGGGATTTTCAGAAGGGCCTAGGCACCTAAAATCCATTGAAACCAATGGGAGTTAGGCACCTAGGCGTTGTTGAAAATCCCCACTAGGCACCTATCTGCATCATTTGGCGCCTAAATTTTGGTCCTTTAAAAATCTGGTCCTTAGTTGCTCTTGAAAATGTTATCCCTAAATCTTCTGCTGTCCCCAGGATTTGCCCACAAGGAATACACGTGTAGACGTCCGATGACAAGGGCTGTACGTTTTACATATCAAAAGCCAATAATAATCATAAAAAGCAGTTTTTCCTTTACTTTGGGACGCAGGGTTGTTGAGCTCCCAGTAAAGTCTCTGGTGATTGTAGATACATTTTTTCTTGAGCAAGCTGAGTATCTCACATAGTATTGTTTGAGACATAGTCTATGATCCCATAAGTAAAGCCTGTGTCGTAGCGATGCATACTAACAGGAGTTAAGGTAGTGTCTTCAACCTCCACATGAGGAAGTTCCCACTCTTCAGTGCTTCCCCTCACAACCTTAACAACCAACCCATTAGCACTGTGGTTTGTATGGAGTGAATACATTATATGCTCTCCATAGGCCATGTTCTGGGGATGTAAGCTTTATACTTCACCTTTAAGAAAAGCAGATGCGGTAACTTGTCTCTCCGCTTCCATTGTTTGGAGACCCACCATTCTCGCCAGCCCCTCCCCCAGTGCTTCCTTGGCTTAATATCTGGCTATGGTGTCATTTCACTGCTGCTCTGGATGGTAACTGTTATGGACCTGTCTGTGACCTAAGACTTTAACGTTCAGAGCAGAGATTTGGTTTTGGTTTTGGCTATCTGGTCTGCTATGCAGCATTAGCTATCTATAGATCTTTCATATTTGTAGAATAAAATAAAATAATTAATACCTATTATGCCAATTGCTACTTTATCTAGGTGATGAGCTAGATAACAATATTTTATGAACGGTTCTACTGAGCTGGGACTACTAGAGTGAATGTATCTAGGACCGCATGCTAATACTGCGTTAATCCATTACAAAAACAGGTTTGGAGTATGCACACATAGTATCACCTCCGTAGGTTTCCTTGCAAATTCTCCCTCTCCACCCAGGAATCCCCACCACATGAGACTGGACAATTAAGTATCTTCCTAGGCGTGTTACCATAGCCACGTCCGCTTGGAAGATTTGCTTGATAAATTTGTTTTTCGAGGAATGGACCAGCTGAATGATGTCTCCATGAAGCGTGTCCCTGTTTTTCTCCAAAAACCCTACAGGAACAAAGGAGCAACATGTGTGTTAGGTGGCAGAGTGAAACATGAGCTAACGTATGTCCTGCAGACAGCTGTTCAGTCATTTTGCAGCCTGATCGTATTGCAGACACTTACGGCTTGATCCAAAGCCTGTTGGAGTCATAGAATCATAGAAGATTAGGGTTGGAAAGACATCAGGAGATCATCTAGTCCAATCTCCTGCTCAAAGCAAGACCAATCCCCAACTAAATCATCCCAGCCAGGACTTTGTCAAGCCGGGCCTTAAAAACCTCTAAGGATGGAGATTCCATGACCTCCCTAGGTAACCCATTCCAGTGCTTCACCACCCTCCTAGTGAAAAAGTGTTTCCTAGTATCCAACCTAGACCTCCCACACTGCAACTTGAGACCATTGCTCCTTATTCTGTAAATGAATCAATGAGAGTCTCTCTCTTGACTTCAACAAGCTTTGGATTGGGCCCTTAAGGATCATGAAGTGCCAATGAAAATTTGACCCTCAGCTTCCCTTTGTTATTATTATTAATTATAATCATGATTATGGTGGTGCTTAGGGGCCAGCCGAGGATGCGGTCCCATTGTGCTAGGCACACACAGAGGAGTGGACAGTGAAGATGTGATGGTGGCAAACTATGTTAGTGCTATAACTGGGTTTTCGGGTGGGTTTAGTTAGGGAGGGATCAGCTAAACGGAAAGACATTGGAAGAGAGAGAGGTGAGGGGGACAGATCAGGGAAGAAGAGGGAGAGGAGGAAGGAGGAGGGGCAGACGTGGTGTGAGGCTGAGTTGAAGAGACTATGAGATTACTTGTGCATGCATAACTTCGGGTATGTCAACACTGCAAAAAAAAAGGTGTGTTCTTCACTCAAGCCCTTTAACTGGGGTTAAAATAGCGGCAAAGACATGGCAACCTGGCATTTCACTCAGGTTAGCAGCTCAAATTCAACCCCAGACTCAGCTATAACCCGAGTTCAGAGCAGAGTTACTGTGTCTTCACTGCTATTTTAACCCATGTTGGTTAACGGGGGTTAGCTAACCTGGGTTAAGAACACATCCTTTGTACGCTCAGGGCATTTATCTCCACGTGCAAACGACAATTTCCATACACCTCAGCCACTCGCGTTGGCATTAATGGGCAAATTGGGTTCAGGCATGTAACTGTGTCATTCGCATGAACAAATGACAGAGCACAAAAGTCCTGCATCACACAGGACATTTTGAAAATCCAGCCCAAAGTGGTCAGTCAAGAAGCACACTTCTAGCCGTATACGCTACTGCTACTCACTCCGTCCACCCGCTGTGCAAATGGGCCTACTCTGAAATGCTTTAGCAAAAACGTTGGAACTCCTGGCCCTCAAACCCGACCTCAGCTATGGTCAGAAGGAAGAGGTTACTTTTATGGATTTTAGTTCTTTAAAAAAATACTTTAAATTTTTGTTTTTTCTGAAAGTAACTGAAGCCTCTGTGACTCCCATTAGCCCCCTTCCCTCTGCGCTTTCTTTTCCCCATGCCTGGTAAGGGGAAAGGTGCTGAACCAGAAGGTGGCTGGGCTCTGTTTGTGAGTGGGAGCCGCATGGCAGCAGGGAGCTGGAGAGAAGCCCCAGGAGTTGCGCACAGAGCCGTGTGTGGAACAGGCTGTGAGTGCTGGACATCAGAGCTGGGTGCAGGTCTGAGTGGGACTTATGGGGAAGCAACAACAGCTGGGCAGAGAGTCAGCACAATGGGGCCCCCAGTGAGAGACACTAACTGAGCCTGGCCTGGGAACCTGCGAGCTCCTGTTTGCTGGAATAGAGACTGGACAGGAGAGGGCATCCAAGGCACTAGGCCCGCAGAGCCCTGACCCTCAAGTGGACTGCCCCAGGGACCCACACATTTACTGCTGGTGCTGACCTTGAACTGTTATTGTTTTAGCCTCTGTACCTAGGGTATCTGCAACCTTCCCCTTTCCTGCCAGCCCGTTCCCTTAGCCATGTCTGAGTGGTTACTGGGACCCACCAAGGCTAGTGCCTACATGGCCCCAGCTGCTGAAGCACTTACAGTGCTTGCCTCCGAGTTGCGGTACACCACGCACGCTGCTGGCACCCGGAGGGTTTGGTGTAAGGGGTAGCCACACTAATTACTCTCCAATTTATTTTTATTTATTTATTTGTATTGCAGTAGGACCTACAAGTGGGATCAGGTCACCCTGGTGCTAGGCACTGGACAGACACCTGCAGACCCCGCCCTACAAAAAAGCCTGGACGGAGAGGAGGAAAGAGAAATGATCATTCTCACTGTGGCGTTTAGATGCTTAACTTTTAGCAATAAGGGGTGGAAATGCTGGCCAAAGTTCTTTTCTTCCAATCCCAGAAGGTGCCCGAAATCGGTCTTTGCCTGGCATTTTAAACACAGACCCACACACAAAGAAAGGAATTAACGGAAAACAAACCAGGCAGGAATGACAGCACAAATCATTAATATTTCCAGGATACTCCCTTCTCAGTGCTCCCTTGTCATAACAAATGGCATCTACAGAGCTGAGGGTTCTACAATGGAAACCCACCCTGTCTCTCTCCCCCACCCTAACCAAGCAGCTCCCTAAAGCCAGCCCACAGTCACAGATACCTTTGGTTTCATAGTAGACAACACCAGCAAAGTGGTTAATGCCAAACTGGGTTTCATGGTTATTCTTCGGCGGGATGTAGTTGGTGTTTAGCTTGTGCTGGGAATTCAGCTTGTGCAGCATTGTGGTATCTGTACCCTGCATAAGTAAGAAAAAGGCCAATGTTTGCCCCATTAAAATAGTTCTCAAATAATCAGTGTGTTCCTTTTTCATTAGGGCATTGGGATAAGAGTTTGTTTCAACAAGAGATGCACGGGGAGAAAACGTGAGACGAGTAATTTAAAATAAAAACAATCTGACCACACCCTTCCCTAACAAGGCTGTTGTACGTACACTCTCACCACCATAAATACGAGTTTGTTTGCAACAGTGACAAATGCTGAAAGAAAACTTGAGACATCAGTAAAGGCAACAAATATGGAACCTAAACCCCTCTGTGCTTGATCCACAGAGTCTGTTACAGCCCCACCCAGATAGGGTCGGCTCTTTCTCCGAAGCTGTGCTTTTAGCTCTGGTTCCGTCTCTGGTGTGTCAACCAAGAAGGCAGCTGTCACAAATGCACTTGGTAGATATATGATATAGTGCTATATACAGGATGGCTTCCCCACTTTTTATTAAAGTTGCAGTCATGCAAGCAGGAAAGAGAAACAATACCATGTGACTGAAGTGACCAATCGCACAATGGTAATACTGAACACACAGATGACAACATATCAGCCCATTGGCTACAATTGGTTCGCATGAAACTTGTGTCGTAATTTTGAAATAGTAAAACTCAGTGAATTTAACAACACACAGAGAAGTGACACTGGTGGAGTGACTAGGATGAATGGTTGGCCCCAAACATACCTTGGGGAACTTACTCTCCTCGTCAATGAGTGATATGATGTTCATGGGTTTGATGGCGATCATGTCCAAGGCATCCTGGTTGTCGGTGAACTCTATGTGCTGCCAGTTAATGTTCTCCAGGTTGTACTCCTCCTGCTCCAGCTTGAAGACATGGCGCACGAAGAACTGCTGCAGGTTCTCATTTGCAAAGTTGATGCAGAGCTGCTCGAAACTGGGGAGATGAGGTTGGCAAAACCAGATTAGATTCACTGTATGCCCCTGATTTCCCCCTAGCTGTTCCTCCCTTCGCTTCCTATCCTCTAGGGGATACTCACAAGCACTTTAGGCCACTCCGTGAGACTGACGCTGGCTGAGTATTAACTCAAAAGGAAGAGCACCAGCTGCTGAGACCCTAGCACCATACATGTTACCTTTGGAGGTCTCCCATCCAGCCTACCCCTGCTTAGCCTGTGAGATCTGGTGAGAGTTCACACTAAGGTGATTTAACTGCAGGCAGCTGGAGACAGGGTTCTGCAATGCCGTCTCAGGATTTGTACCTGTTCACAGTGAAGTTCTCAAAGCCGAAGATATCGAGAAGACCAATGGACCTCCTGACACTCTGTAGTTCGTGGGAGGGAGGCCTGTAAATGGCAGCATTGATCTTCTCCACAATCCACACGAAAAGCCGCCCATAGATTCCCTGAATCATCAAAGAGACGGAGCTCGGTGAGACATGGCTGTGGTTCACCCTGCTGGCCTGACACCTGTGGTGACATCCCCTCTCCAGTACAAGCCCCACAAACCGGACTTTCCCCCAAAGGACGCATTCCACAGCCAGGTGATTGCTTCAGAGTGGCAGCCATTTAACACAGAGCAGGGGGCTAAAAGCTGCAAGTGCCCAGCTTGCAGGCCAGGAACATGCAGCTTGCAGGTTTATATTAAAGACAGCCCAGTGCAAAACCCCCGATCTGAATACACCCAGACTTCGGTGGGCTTGGCTCTGGGTGCAAACTGTGTGCTACAGGTATCAGAGGGGTAGCCATGTTAGTCTGAATCTGTAAAAAGCAACAGAGGGTCCTGTGGCACCTTTGAGACTAACAGAAGTACTGGGAGCATAAGCTTTCGTGGGTAAGAACCTCACTTCTTCAGATGCAAGACTTGCATCTGAAGAAGTGAGGTTCTTACCCACGAAAGCTTATGCTCCCAGTACTTCTGTTAGTCTCAAAGGTGCCACAGGACCCTCTGTTGCTGTGTGCTACAGGTCCATCTCTAGTCTGCGTTGCAAGATGCAATTTCTATCTGAGATCAAATGTTGAAATAGCCATTTATCACAGGCTGCCGGCACTTCTAAACCATCCTCCTGCACTACTATCCACCACATGCAGATCAGTAGAGATGCGACATTGCTATGTACATAAAGAAAGTGCTCCCTCAGTAAGGCCCTGCTTCCTTAAATGGCACAGCAGCAGCCAGCCAGAGTTAACTGGTGCTGCCTCAGCGTTCCTGGGACTGCAGGCATCAAAGCGGCATTACTTTGTGTCACATAATCCAAGATAGAACTTAGATAATATTTGTACTTCAAGGTCCAAGAGACACAGACAAGGTTTTCATCTCGAGGACAAAAGACCAAAAACATCAAGACACTTGATCACGGCCTTGGATAGGCCAAGAGACTACTTACACTTGATCTTAGCTCATAGCGATGGGCCTGATCTAAAACCTCAGATCCAAATCCCCACAAACCTGGAGGAAGTTCCCATGTGGACGTGGAGACAGATCTGAACTTTGCAGGTTTGGGGGCATCCTCACTGCACACCAGTCAGGCAATCCAAGGAACTGATCTGCTGTACCTGAGCCAGGAGCTAGGGGGTAGGGTAGGTCTGCGCTTGCCTTCGAGGATCAGGGCACTGTTTGTGTGGTACACCCTATGCTGTGATGCAAACAGCATACCTCCTTCACACCATAACACAAGGCTTCATTGCCCCCGAATCCACGTGGGCTGTGTCCTTTCTGATGCTACTGTAACACCTGCACAGATCTCCTCACAGCATAGTATTTCTGTGCTGTCTGTCTTTCTTTAACTTACTGCTACAGATAAGCCTGAAGCATAACATTCAGCTCTGGGGACGACTCTGTTTTACACCCGCTAAGGATCTGGCCTTGGGTTTGGGGCTGTTGCACTTCCTTGAAGTTCAGAATCGCTCAGACTCATAGTGCTGGTTCAACCCATTAAAGACAGACCCCAAGAGCTACATTTGGATGCTGTTTGAGTCCAGATGGGCTCAGGTCCAGATTTGAAACCTGAGGTTCTGACTAAGGCCCATCTCAGCTCATGACATAGCCCTCTATGTGCTCCCCATAACTGGCACTAACACGGAGCCATAGATGGCAAGGCCAGACTGGGCCATTAGATCTAATCTGACCTCCTGCATAACGCAGGCCAGAGAATCCCACGCAGCGACTGATGCCCCGATTGAGATCAATAACTTCCTAGTGATGGAGAGTCTAAATCAGTTTGAAAACGGGCGGGTGTAAAAAGAAAACACCAGAACGAGCGCATGTTGTGCGTTACCTTGACAAAAGCGTCCCTCACATCCAGCGCCTGCTCCATGCTGAGCGGGGTGGAGACGGTCTCTCCTCTCGTGATTATTGTGCGGCTAGTAAGGCAGTTCATCACATCCTGAGGGTCCACCTGAGCATGGAACAACAACATACAGCTGATTGATACAGAACACAGACAGCTCTTTGGAAAGACATGGTCTACTGGTCTGATTGCAGGGCTGGGAGCGAAGAACTCCTGAGTTCCAGTCTCAGCTCAGACACTGACTACCTCCACAGTCACTCCCTTGGGTGACTCACTCAACCTTTCTGCCTTGGTTTACCCAGCCACAGCCGGGGGCTAACATCCACTCATTTATGCCACCGAGGCTTTTGCAGGGATGGATTAGTCCGTGTTTGTAAAGCCCTTTTAACCTGTGAAGTGCTACTGCACATTAGTGCAAGGTGTAACCGGAATGTGATGAGAGCACCTAGAACAACAAAACCACTTTTCCTGGGGTTTATAGGTCTGATCCTGCAAATACTTATACACCTGAGTAACTTTACAGCACCCTGTAGTCTCAATCTTGCCAGGGGCATGCCCAACCCTTGATGTAAATGAGAGCAGCCTCAGGGCTGCTCTAACCTATGCATCGCACTCTAGGGGCCAGGAGCCCAGTGGTCGGAGCTACAAAAGGTGTGGGCCATTCCAGCAAGTATATGTCACCAGGGGAACCTCCTTATGCCTGGGGTTCTCCCCAGAGAGAGGTTTCAATCAGTGTACACCCACTTTATGCTGCCAGAATAGGGTAAAGCAGCTGGATCACAAATGGCAATTAGGCTCTCTACGTCCTTCATGAGCAGAGACTGCTTCTACTTCTGTTCGCACAGCGCCCTACACAATGAGTCCTGATTAGACCAGGGTCTCTGGGCACTATCATAATATAAGGAATAAGCAGTTCCAGGAAGAAACAAACAAGGTAATATGACAGAAGAGCAACTGACCTCCAGTAACGAAGCCGCAGTGATTAACGACGCAGAGCGAACAACCTCGCAGGCATCCAGGTTATCATACATCCGTGCTGCATGGGGAAAGTCACAGAGAAGACATGTGCAGAAGCTGCCTGTGTGGTCAGTCCCTTTTCATCTAGGTTACAGAGCGCTCCCTGACCCCTTCTGACTGCCACGCGCACCGTACACCCACAGTCAGTCTCAAAGGACGGATTAGATCAGAAGCTTGTAACGTATGGCTCAGCTGGGGACGGTGACGAGCTGCACCATCCCTCGGGGTGAGGAGGCCAAACTCCTCTTGTAGCTCCTGATGCAGGACTTTGCTGCTACACCCCTTCGCCCTTCTGGGGTGAGGCTCATTTCCTAAGCTGCAATGGTCCCATTCCATGGTGCCCATGCAGAGGGAGGCAAGACCATGATCCCGCCTCCTCCCCACTGCCCAAAAGAGATGGGGGGGGGGGCTTCAGAAGTGCCTGACCCTTAAGAAAGTGGCTCAGGGTAGGGGAAAGGCACCACCCCCGTCACACCCACATGCTAGCCAGGCACAACAGGGCCTTAAAAAAGGAGAGGAAAGATGGTCTGATAGTCAGCACATTAGCCTTGGGCTTAGTTAAAATCCCTGCTCTGACACAGACTTCCTATTGGCCCTAGGGCAAGTCACTTAGGCCCAGATTTTAAAGGTATTTAGGTGTAGTGGCGGGGCTCAGACTCTCAATGCCTAACTGATTTAGGAGCCTAAATCTCATTGTCAAAAGTGATTTAGGCACTTCAGTGAGTAAATCCCATTGACTGTCAGCGGGGTTTTGGCTCCTAAGTGCCTAAGTCACTTCTGAAAATAAGACAGAGGCATTTTTGAAAGTGTTACCCTTAGTCTCTCTGTGCCTCAGTCCTTCATGTGGCAAATGGGATAACAGCACTGCTCTGCCTCAGAGGGGTTTCTGAGGATCAATACACTAGGTCAGGGTGTCAAACGTACGACCCATAGGCCGGATCCAGCCAGACGAACAGTTTCATCCGGCCCGCCGACTCTCCAGGGATCTGTGGGCTTGTCTATGCAACCCCAGAGTCCTCACAACAGGGGTGTGATTTGTAGAGTGCACCAGCATGCTTCACTCTAACTGCCCCGTGTAGACCCAGCTAGTGTGCATTGATGTAGTCCTGTTTCAAACAGGACACTAAGGAACATTTAGTGCGTGCCAGCAGGTTCCACCTGGGGGAGATAGAGCACAACACACTGGGGTGCAATCTACAAATTACATGCTCATAGTCCAGACTCCGGCATGGCAATCCAGCAGGACCTCACATACAGGTTTAGAACCACATGATAGCATTTAAGGGGCACTGGAGGGGCATACAATAAATGAAAGCAATTGCCAACATGGTTTATATTCATCCAATTCTATTTGAATCACTTCTGCTGAATGTGGCCCATGCCAAATGGTAGGGTATCGGATCAGGCCAGCCATATGGAATGAGTTTGATACCCCCGATTAGAGATTGTAAGGTGGTCAGATACCATTATATTAAGGACCACAGATGTTCCTGGGGTAGGCAGCTAGACAGACTGCTCCAGGTTGATTTTCAGAGGTGCTGAACACTTGCTGCTCCCACTTACATCAAGCACAATTTGGGGAGCTCAGTATGTATGAAATTCAAGGTACACATTCAATTCCAGCGGCAAGCTCTTTGGGCAGAGACTCTGTCTTTAGGCAGTGTGGGCTAGTGGGCAGGGCACTAGCCTGGGAGTGAGGAGATCTGGGTTCTCTTCCTGGCTCTGACACTGACCTGCTGGGTGACCTTGGGCAAGTCACTTCCCCTCCCTGTGCCTCAGTTTCCCCATCTGTAAAACAGGGATAATGCTACTGACCTCCTTTGTAATGCACTTTGAGAGCAACAGGTGAAAAATACTAGACAAGAGCTAGGTATTTTGGTTATCTCACTGGCTGTGGCACCTGGACAATGTATCAGCATCCGAGTTAGTTCAGCATTTAATTATGCAACAATTTTCCACTTACCTTCATACCGCAAATTCCCCATATGCAATATGGCTGCCAGAAGCTTTGAGATCTCCCAGTTCTCAGTGTCAGTGAACATCAGGACTTTCATTGCAGAGCGAATGTTTGCATACTCCTTACTGTCGTCTCTGCCATCACAGGTAGTGCAGTTACCCTGGGAAGGAAGGACAGTGACACAGTGTTCTCACTCAGCTAAGTTTCCGCTGAAGTCCATGGGCATTTTCTAAGCAATGAATGAATGAAAGCTGACTATGGACCTCTGGAGTTGGCCCTACTGTAAGTATTCTACAAAAGTATTGTCCAAACAGACCTGCAACGACACCACTGCCATCCATCTATCCCTGTGTCTGACTGAGATCAGCATATGAATCATAGAATATCAGGGTTGGAAGGGACTTCAGAAGATCATCTAGTCTAACCCCCTGCTCAAAGCAGGAGCAATCCCATGGCAGATTTTTGCCCCAGATCCCTAAATGGCCCCCTCAGGGATTGAGCTCACAAGCCTGGGTTTAGCAGGCCAATGCTCAAACCACTGAGCTATCCCTCCCCCCGTGGATGGAGAAGGGCTGACCAATGTTAAACCCTAGCAAGATAGTGACAGAAGAAAACATGTCAGAAGTCTGGGACACATGGCCACAAATGGTCAAGACAGACGGCAGTACAGGAGTCCTCCCCTTCTGGACTCCTCACTGATGCTGGGCTGCAAGGAACACTTTCCACCATCTCCAACTGTTCACCCATGTTGGTGATAACTTGATTATACCTGTCTTTGCCACCTCCCACTTGGGTTATGGCGGTGAAATCTACTTGGGCTTCAAAGCACAGCCCTGAGAAATCTCCAGCTAGGGCAGACTGCAGCAGCACACCTCCTCAGAACTCGGATCACTGCATGCTCATCAGCCCTGGTCTCCACTCATTCCACTGCTTTCTGCTAGAACATCACGTCACATTGAAGGTCTCGGCCCTCATTTCCAAATCAACGTTAAATGGTCTGGGCTGAGCATACCTAAAAACAGCACCTCAACCGCCCCACTCCTCAGGAGAAATGGAAGTAGAGACGCCCTGACGTGCAGGAGACAGGACGCCTTCAGCGGCTAATCTAAGGCTGTGGGGCTCACTCCTGTAGGAGCAAAGAGCTACCACAGACCTCTAGGCTGGATCTCAAGTCTGCAACAAATCTCAAAGCTCCCATGTGGGTCCCACACGGTTTCAGGTTAGGGAACATTTCTCGCAGCTCTGCTTGTAACTCCCTTATATACAGAGATAATCAGGAAAAGTCACAAGGCCCAAGCAGTGCTCCCCAAGATCTTGCTCTGCTGTTCTTACCATAGCGAGGTAGTTATAATCAGTGGCTTTCCCAAGACCCAGCTTCTTTTTCTGTTCTGGTGTCATTCCTTTCAGCATACAGTAAAATACATGGTAATTCCGCTCATCCTGGGCCTGGAGCAGAAGAGGAAGGAATCAGTTCTACTAGGACGATGAGCCTGCTGATAGCCAAAGAAAGGAAAGACCAATACACAGCCCTGCCTTTTCTCAACTGCCTCACCTGTCTGCAGACTCGAGATTTCTCCAGCAGGTACTGCTCAATCTTTGCCCCTTCGATGGCTCCCCTCTTGTTGAAATGGATGTCGATGTATTTACCAAATCGGCTGGAGTTGTCATTACGAATCGTCTTCGCGTTTCCAAAAGCTGTGAATAAGCAACACAATACGGCCGAGGTGAGATCTGTACCCAGACTCAGGAAGGAATCTGTTTGGTCTAGGGCAACAAAAACAAGACACAAAATGGAGCAAGGATGGCTCAGAGGATTGGTACCAGGTTGCACAGCTTTTCATCTGTGGGTCATAAATCCCAATCCAACCCAGGGCAGAGAAAATGGGGATGTTTATGGGGAACTCCTCCCAGAAGGGGGTTGCATAGGAGACAGTGTGAAGGAAGAGACATTTATCAGCTCAAGACAAGGGGGGTGATCTGAGCTAAGTGACGGGTGAGAGAGATTATTTTGGCAGCAGCATTTTGGATAGACTTTAGTGGGGTAAGGGTCAAAAGGGGGAGACTGCAAGCGGTGAGGTGGAGGAGGATAAGAACATGAGACTACGATTTGGCCTGTGGGACAGAAAGGAATGGTGGGTCATCCATGGACATGTGCAGCTGCTACACCAACCACCAGAGGGCGCCCATGTTCAACAAACAATACAAATCAGCACATTAGAGAGATTAATTAATTCAGATATTAATTTAAGGAATATAGGCCGCAAACAAAATGCATCCTCCAGATCACAGCAAGATCTATATACATAGAAACCCGAACGGAAAATCACACTGACCTCTTACAACCATGAAAGAAAGGCTTTTTCTGAATTTTGGCTACAGATATCCCCATAAAAAGAGCACCTATTAAAATAATTTGTCATATGTCACGTTCGAGTGGGAGGTTAGCACCGAGCTCCACCACTTGGTCTAACAAGGGTAACTCCACAGGCGTTCCATCAAGTTCAGTCCTGGGTAGGCCGTTACAATAATGCTCTTTTTCTAACAGCTTCAAGCCTCTACTGTAACTTCGGAAAGATAATTAGTTTAACCCACAAATTAAAGGCCCAATGCTGAATCTCCTAGACAGACAAAACTCCCCTCTAAGTCTTATTACTTCATTCGATCAAGTCTGTTCCCCACTGAAATAAGCCGTTGATCTTGTTATATGCCTGTCCACCAGGGTGCCTAGCACTGCTGGCAGGGCACCTGGCAGTGTTTTAGAATCTCAGTAACAGCGGGCCAGATTCTGGGACCCTTGCTCTAGTTTAGTAATGAACTCCTATTGACTCCTTTTGAAGTAAAGTACTATTGAGTAAGGACATTGGAATCTTGCCCAATGTTCTCAATGATGCCTGGGCAAGTTTGTGAGTCCGTATTCATGGCAGGGAGCAGTCAACTCACAAAAGTAGCGCCAGACTATTCATGGGAGTCCCTGCTCACCTATGTAAATACGGGGCTGACAATGTGGCCTTCCTTATGGCTTGAATCTTCCTTGAACTCGTTTGTTTTTTCCTCCTGCCTCATTCAGAATTCTGGCTCTCCACATTCATTCCACAGCAGCTTTCTAGAACCAGAAAGCTATTACTGTACAAGCAGCTTAAAGTGTTCAAAACTGATCAAAGCACAAGGTGGGATTGCTATGATTGTTTTTTCTACTACAAAGCATTTGGTTCTGAGGCGTTGATCAAATTAAACGCAGGCTCATGTTAACCAGGGAGGGAAACCAGTGGAAGGTGCTGTACGGAATCGTTACCAAGCAAAACCTTCACAGCTGTTAGCTGAGCAGAGTGTCTACGTCATGATGGTGACAGATGTTAAGAAGAGCACACAGTGCCCATTTCTGCACCAGAAGCAGCACACAGATAACCCCCTTTATTTTTTTTTCAAAACTGTACGCATTTTGACTATATTTCATTTAGGAAATTTTTTTGGAAAAAACAACATTTTGAAAATGTTGACCCTTTTGATTTTCTGTTTCTAAACTGCTTTTTGTTTAGATGTTTATTTATTTTATATATTTATTATATATTTTTATATGAACATTTTTTTAAAAGAAAAAAGGGTTGAAATCAAAACGAAAAGCTGTGAATTTATCAAAACAAAATGTTTTGATTGCCCTGAAATGACATTGTCATGGAATTTCAGTTAGTAAAAATTTCAGCGTTTTGGCATTTTGTTCCAACTGGGGAGGAGAAAAATGGTGAAATCTTTTTTTTTTTTCACAAGATGGAAAATCTATTTTCTGAACAGCTCTAGGGTTGAGCTCTTTTAAAAGTCTGATCCCAGTGGCGGGTGTTGAGCTCATGCAATTCTGGCTCTCGCTGTAGGTGGGAAATGCAGTTTAATTTTAGCAGACGTGTTTCCCTCCACCCACCGTCTTTTCAAGGCTCACCTTCTAAAATGGGGTTTGCCTCCAGCACCTGCTGCTCAATCCAGGAATGCTGCCCGCTGATAGCAGCCAGGAACTGCAGGATCAGTTTAGTGCTCTCCGTCTTCCCTGCACCAGACTCGCCACTGTACAAGTTGAAAGGAATGCACGTGAGTAAATGCCCTGTCTCCCCACTGCCAGGGCCCTGGCTCTGCATTCAACAAACAGGCTGGAAATCTTGAGGCATGTGTTTCTAGTACAGGTGGACTCTACATTTGGATTTCAAACACCCTAAACTTACATGTATTCACAGATTCCTCGATTCCAAGACCAGAGGGGACCACGATGACCTCCTGTCTAATACAGGCCATAGAACACTGACCTCCTGTCTAATACAGACCATAGAACACTCCCAACGTAATTCATATTTGGTTCTGGGGATATTGTATGGCCTATCACGGGGATAGGAATCCACTGCAGGCTTAGGATCCAGATTTGATTTTGGATTAGGAGCGCCACCCAAAGTTCGATGGGGCCTGTATCTTAAGGTTGGGGTCAGGCCCATGCCCAGTTTGAACACCGTCGATAAGTAAGGCTATGATTCCGTCACAGGTATTTTTAGTAAAAGTCAGGGACAGTAAACAAAAATTCACAGAAGCCTCTGACCTGTTCCTGAGCCGGGGCAAAGAGAGCACTGCTGAGGCTTGCAGCTGCTCCAGCCCCGTTGCTGCTCCTGTGGCAGGGGCTGACCCAACCCCAGCTGTTGCTCCGGCGGCCCCAGGGCTGGGCTGGCTGCCGGTCAGCTGTTCTGGTGGTCCCTGCTCCAGCAGCCCCTGCTCCGGCGGCCCCTGGACTGACAGCTGCTCCAGCCCTGCCCCAGAAGACATCCCAGAGAGTCAGGGAACTCATGACCTCCGTGACAGAATTATAACCTTATCGATAAGCAAATTCAGTCCAGCATTATAGCCTTCGGAGAGTGTAAACATCAAGACGACAGAGGAATCAGTTTGGATCAGAGAAACTTGCTTGTGTTCAGAGGACAGCTAGTTGGCCAAGTGAAGCAAGTTCTCTGTCTTGTTTCAAGCTGCCGAACTGCATTAAGAGACAGCTACGAATACACTCTGTACATCTAAAACATTACACTTCCATGGAAGCCATTTTTATAGATGTAGGGTTACCATATTTCAGCAAGCAAAAAAGAGGACAGGAGGAGCCCCACCCTAGCCCTGCCCCTGCCCCTCCCACTTCCCGCCCCCCCGAGAACCTCCAACCCTCCCCCCGTTCCTTGTCCCCTGACTGCCCCCTCCTGGGACCCCTGCCCCTAACTGCCCCCCAGGACTCCACTCCCTATCTAAGCCTCCCTGCCTCTTGTCCCCTGACTGCCCCAACCCTTATCCACACCCCCACCCCCAGACAGACCCCTGGGACTCCCACGCCCCATCCAACCACTCCCCACCCCCTGACAGCCCCCCCCCAGAACTCCCAACCCATCTAAACCCCTCTGCTCCCTGTCCCCTGACTGCTCCGATCCCTCTCCCCACTCCTGCCCCCTGACAGCCCCCCCCAGAACTCCCAGCCCCCCACCCCCCCCCCCCCGCTCCTTGTCCCCTGACTGCCCCCTCCTGGGACCCCTGCTCCTAACTGCCCTCCAGAACCCCCCCCTACCTAAGACTCCCTGTTCCTTGTCCCCTAACTGCCCCCTCCTAAGACCCCCCCCCAACTGCCCCCCAGGACCCTACCCCCTACCTGTACCCTGACTGCCCAAAACTTTCTCCACTCCCCCCCAAAAGCCCCCCCCTGAATTCCCGACCCCCCCCCCGTTTCTTGACTGCCCCCTCCAGAACCTCCCTGCCCCTTCTCCTGCCCCCTGGCCCCCTTACCCTGCTGCTCAGAACAGGGTGTTGGGCTCTGTGCGAGCCGGACACGTGGCTGCGCTCCCCAGCACAACACACAACCCGGTCCCTGGCCCTGCACAGTGCTGCCGGACCGGGCTGCAGGGGAGAGCTGCCGGCTCAGAATGCAGGGCGGATCCGGCTCCTCTACAGCTGCTCCGGAGTCCAGCCCGGGACTTTCCTGCAGCCCTCCCAGCCACTCGCTCTGCTCTGCCGGGGAGGGGGGAAATCCCGGACATTTTGAGTGATTTACAAATTCCCCCCGGATGCTATTTTTAGCACAAAAAGGAGGACATGTCCGGGTAAATCCGGACGAATGGTAACCCTATATAGATGCCATGGGGCTCTGATGCTATTGCAGACAATCCATTTGAGCGTAACTAGGAGGCAGGGGCGGCTCTAGGCACCAGCAAAGCAAGCACGTGCTTGGGGCAGACCATTTGCAGGGGCAGCAGGGATCCAGCCTGGGAGCTGAGAACCAACAGGGGGCCCTGGGAGCTGTAGTTCCTTGGTTAG
Source organism: Chrysemys picta bellii (assembly GCF_011386835.1). Classification (NCBI taxonomy): domain Eukaryota; kingdom Metazoa; phylum Chordata; order Testudines; family Emydidae; genus Chrysemys; species Chrysemys picta. The sequence goes on from NC_088791.1 coordinate 339,110,131, forward strand.
CTCCCTGCCTATAGAGCCAGCCCTGGAGCAGGGAAAGAACTACATTTCCCAGCATTCCCTCGGCCACTAGCAACAGGAAAGGGGGGGAGGGAGTGAGGTAGCTGAGACCTCATGCTGCTGTGAATGGAGAGCTGCACTGTGAGTAGGGATACCATATTTTAACATGCCAAAAATAGGACACTCCATGGGGAGGGAGGGTAGCCCCACCCTGCCACCATCCACTCCCTCCAACTGCCCCCCCACAGAAACCCCAATCCATCCAACACCCCTGCTCCCTGTCCCGGAACCCCTGCTCCAACTGCCCCCCCCAGGACCCCACCCCCTATCTAAGCCCCACTGGTCCTTGTCCCCAACTGCCCCCTCCTGAGACCACCCCCAACTTCCCCCCTAGGACTCCACCCCCTACCTGTCCCCTGACAAACCCTTGGGACTCCCATGCCTATCCAACTGCTGCCTGTCCCCTGACTGCCCCCCCCCCGAACCCCTGACCCATCTAACCCCCCCTTCTCTCTGCCCTTGACTGCCCCCCCCGAACCTCCGCCCCATCCAACCTCCCCTGCTCCCTGTTCCTTGACTGCCGTCCCCCACCCCCCGGAACCCGCTACCCGTTCTCCAGCCCCCCAACCCCCTTATTGTGCCACTCAGACCAGCATACATGCTGCCGTGCTCCCCCGCAGCGCCACAGCCCCCCCCCAAGCACCCCTCTTCCAGATTTGAACACCTCAAAATTCAGGAGTGCTCAAGCTCAGTTTGGGCAGCTGTTACTTCATTTCTCCCAAATCAAATATACTGATCCACTGTAACTTGCTGTAGAAAAAGTAGGATAAAATTGAGCAAGAAATGCTTCCCAGTGGTTATTAGGACTGGAATTGCTATTTTCAACAGCCATTGCCTTTTGTTTGTTTGTTTTGTTTAAAAGGAAGACATTGATATTGCATTGGCAAATTCCCCATAGAAAGAAAGAGTGGAACAAAAGAATAATAAAGGCACCTCAACTTTTCCTCATTTATGTAAGACAATCTTATAATATGCATCCAGATATCCTCCAATCACACAAGCTGAAAATTGTTCCACTTTACTGCAGTTCTGTAACCATATGGGAACCAATCCTGTCTGTGTTCTGTGCACATCCAAAATTCCTGCTGAATGACCTGCCATGGGAGCGAGTTACCAGTGACCCAGGGCTGCGGCGGAAGGAGGGTGCAGGTGGCGGGGGGGGAAAGAGCCCAGGGCTGGGGCGGCAGGAGGTGTGTGGGGGGGCAATGGTGGGGGGAGTAGGGGAGAGCCCAGAGCTGGGGCAGCGGGGGTGTGTGGGTGGGAGGGTGAGAGCCCAGGGCTGGGGTGGCAGGGGGGTGCGGGCCGGGGGGGAGGGGAGAGCCCAGGGTTGGGGTGGCAGGAGGTGTGTGTGTGGGACAATGGTGGGGGGGAGCCCAGAGCTGGGGCAGCAGGGAGGTGGGGGGGGGAGAGCCCAGGGCTGGGGCGGCAGAGGGGTGCGGATCGGGGTGGGGGAAGGGAGAGTCCAGGGTTGGGGTGGCAGGGGGGTGCAGCAAGGAGCCCAGGGCTGGGACGGGGGGCAGCCAAAACTTTTTTTGCTTGGGACAGCAAAAAACCTAGAGCCGGCCCTGATAGGAGGGGAGGGGATCTGTGGGGAGAAGGAGGGGAGATTGTCTGCCTGACCATCTCTCTATTGAGATCAGGTCCACAAAAAGAGTTTCACAGCACCTGAGGGAGGGCTTGATTCTGCCACTCTAATTCATACTGGGCAGTGTCTTACAGTGCTGGTAGTCCCACGGATTTCAGCCGACCTACTCGGGAGCAAGGTACTGCTCCAAAGCAGGTGGTTAGACAGCTTAGCTATGGAGTACGTTATGGCTGGAGGCAGGAATTTCTGGGTGTAATTAATTCTATGGCCTGTGTTATGCGGGAGGTCAGACTGGGTGAAGATAATGGGCCTTTGTGGTCTTCAAAGCTATAGATCTCTGCATGTATAGTCACCCTAGGAATAATGGGATGAAATTAAAGAGAAAGTTTAAGGTGGATATCAGAGAAAACATCCTGAGATTCACCTTGATTAGCCTGTGGAATAATTACCAAAGGAAGTGGTAGAAGGCCTATCACTTGGAATGTTAAAAACAAGGCTTGACCGACCCTGCATTCACAAACCCACCTTATGATGCAACACTGGTCCCTGTTGTTGCGTTGCATGTTGTAGTAGCAGTTGTCAGCTATTGCGAAGATGTGGGGGGGCATCTCCCCAATCTTTTTGTTGGTGTACAGCCGTATCTGCTCTGGGGAGTAGATAGGTAACAGCTGGTAGGGGTTCACTGCCACCAATATCGAACCTGTATACGTCTAGAGGAGAAGCACAAAGAGGTTTATCGGGACAAGGCGCCCCATCCGAGCAGCTTTGACACCCAGGACCAAAGGCAAAGGCAAAACAAGACCGGGATTTTCAACAGCCACCGGAAAGGCGCTGCTCATTTCAAAAAGCCATTTACAGGGTGAATTCTGGAGTCAAAATGAAGCAAAAGCCCCAACTGTGCAAATCAACACAAACCAACCCAAAACTCCGAGCCAGATTTCAATCACTGTGAAGTTTAGATCCGGGTTTTCAACATGGGACCATCTCTTCAACAAACATGGTCAGAGCCACCAGAGACCCACATCTGTCAGGTGCATTATGAGGGACCACTGCCTGGACTGCCCAAATAATACAGTTGTTTGCAGTGTTGTTGTAGCCCTGTTTAAAATTTGACAAACAGCCCAAATAATAAAGGTATGTCACAGAAAAGGCCTTTGATCCATCTCTACCACAAATCACTCAGGAGCCTGGAGCTGGGCTGTGATATTGGACAGCTACTCCCTGGGGACCTTTGTCACCTTCCTATGACCCTCCTTTTGTGATACTCCTTTGGAGATGTCATGGGGGCGGCAGAGGAGGAAGAGGGTGCAAGCAGCCCCTCCCTCTGCACAGTCACGCTGATAGCAGCCTTCATTTGGCAGGAGGTGCTGGGGAAGTCAAACAGGGGGGACATGGTAGCATGGCTGTCAAAGCTAGTGGCCCCAAAAGAGGAGTGTCTGGGGGCAAGGATCCCACAGGCTCACTCCCTGTTTGTGCTGGTGACTCCAGGCAACACTGCAGACAGATTGCAGCTCATTAAAGGCTGCCGCTTCTCACCAAGTTCCCCCTTAGTGCCTCGGAAGAGTATAATTACAAGGGCATAATGCCTCTAGACAGCCCTGTTCAAGGTGCATCTTCTTTCTCCCCCCCATGCACCATGGCCCCTTACATGAAACCAGTTATAGGAATTGACCGTGATCCAGGTTGCGTATCCTAAGATGAGCGTGAGTGATCGTGACAAGGTTAACTGCTGGCACCTCAGTGCAGCCTCTCTAACTGAAGGGGCCTACTGCAATTTAAGAAGTGCTGCACCGACTGGCATTCAGAAGGGCAGAATGGTTTCTAACCCTTGGGCAGTACAATCCTTTGCAATCTCTAGCTCTTGTGATTCATTTCTAGCGGGCTTCTCCTAGGGCTTAATGCCTGCTGGCCAAGGAAGCTAATTGGCTGGAGAAGAAAAGGTTACTCGCCTTGTGCAGTAATTGAGGTTCTTCGAGATGTGTGTCCCTATGGGTGCTCCACTCTAGGTGTCTTCGCGTCCCTGCACCTCAGATCGGAGATTTTTGGTAGCAGTGTCCGTTTGGCCTGCACATGTGCTCTCCCCATCTTGCGCTGTGCTTTGCTGTTATATAGTGCTGTGCAGGCAAACTGCCCTCAGTTCCTTCCCTACCGCAGAGCTCATACGGAAGAACCCCAAAGCAGAGGGGAGGAGGCTAAAGGTATTTTTGGTAGGAATTTGGGATGCGGTCACAATGTGATTTGTCCTTTAATAAAATTTTAAAGGAGGGTATGCCATTAAGGCCCCTCTTTCTCCCACTCTCTGAGCTGACGTGATGGCCACTAGGAATGTGGTTTTCGTAGAGAGATGTGGAAGTGAGCAAGTGGCCCTAGGGTCAAAGGGTGATCTTATAAGGCAGTTTAAGACAAGATTAAGGTCCCATACTGGTGCGGAGTCTTTGATTGGAGGGTAGAAGTTACCCATACCTTTAAGCAATCTTTTTGTTGTAGGATGAGCAAACACCGAATGATCATCTGTCTTCCGGTGGAAAGTGTTAATGGCTGCGAGATGCACGTTTACCGAGTTTAGAGATAGGCCTGATTTCTTTACGCTTAGGATGCAGTCAAGCACAATCGGTAGCAAAGTGGATGTAGAAGTAATCTGTCTTGCATCACACCAGAGTTGGAATCTCTTCCATTTTTAAATGTATATGTGACGGGTAGTTATTTTTTCTGCTAGGTAACAGTACTTCCTTCACGTCCTCAGAACAGTTCATTTCTAAGCTCTGGAACCATCAAGGAGCCATGCTTTGAGCCAGTGAACTTGCAGATTTGGGTGATGGATCAAGCCTGCATCTTAAGAAAGAAGATGAGTAACGGGGTGGAAAGTAATTGGTGGACAAGTCACCAGATGAAAAAGGTTCAGAAACCACGTCTGTCTTGGCCAGGTTGGAATTATAAGAATAACTCTGGCCTTTTCTTGCTTTATCTTGAATATCACTTTGGATATTGGTGGAATTGGTGGAAAGGCCCATAAGAGATGTCTGTTCCATCTGAGCAGAAAAGCATTCTGAGAGAACGGTGACCCAGGTCTATTCTGGAGCAGAATTGGGAGCGTTTCTTGTTCTTGGCTGTGGCAAACGGGTCTATCTTTGGAGTTCCCCAATGTATGAATAAGCTGTGAAGGATGGTAGTGTCAACTTCCCATTCATGATCTTTGGAAAATTTTCCGCTGAGAATATCCACTGTACTGTTCTGTATGCCCAGGAGGCAAGTTGTTGAGTTGCCGATCTGCTGATGAATGCACCAGTTCCACTGCCTCGGCACACAGGGAAGGTGATCTTGCTCCTCCCTGGTGGTTTATGTAGGCTATACATGCAATCTTGTCTGTCAAAATCTTTACATGTTTGTCTTTGATCACTGGTGGGAAGTGTGAGCCTGTGTTCCTGACTGCTCTCAGCTTTAGTAAGTTGATATGTAGTGTGGATTCAAGAGGGGACCATTTGCCCTGAACTGTGTAGGTGTCCAAGTGGGCTCCCCATCCCATTAGGAATGCATCCGTCATCAAAATTGGTGGAGATGTTCGTGTTGTTGGAGCAAATGAGACTGGGGTAATAGCTTGGGGCCTTAACCAATGCATCAAAATTGTTGTTTGGATGTAGAAGATTGTGATGTTGATGACTGTGGGGCTGTTGGTCTCCATTTTTGTAATCCCTGTCTGTTCCTTTGAGGATCATAATTTCTCTGGGGAGAGGGAAAGTCAGTAGGGCCAAGATCTCTGTGCCATCTGGCACTTACTACATCTCCTTCTTTGGGCAGGAATGTAAATACCCAGAGAACATAATGTGATCCTAGAATATTTTAATGTGTGTAAGGATTTGTCAGTTCTTTGTGCAAACAATTTACATCCCTCAAAATGGAGGTTCTCCACCATAGCTTGCACCACCCTGGGAAAGCCAGAGAGATGAAACTAAGACGCTCTCCTCACGACAACTGCTGTGGAAATGGAACGAGCAGCTGTATCTGCAGCATCCAGAGACGCCTGCAATGCTGTTCTCACCAGGAGCTGACCCCTCAGCAATGATCACGGAAATTGCTCTCTGATCCGACAGGAGGTGTTCAATAAAGGCGTTTAATTTAATTTTAATTAATGGAGATATCCCATCTCCTAGAACTGGAAGGGACCTTGAACGGTCATCGAGTCCAGCCCCCTGCCTTCACTAGCAGGACCAAGTACTGATTTTGCCCCAGATCCCCAAGTGGCCCCCTCAAGGATTGAACTCACAACCCTGGGTTTAGCAGCCCAATGCTCAAACCACTGAGCTATCCCTCCCCCCCAGTTATTTAGAAAACCAGTTATTTAGAATAACTGGTATGGTTGTATTTTGCCACGAGGGCTTGATAGTTAGCGATCCTAAATTGCAGGATCGCTGAAGAATAGGATTTATGTCCAAATAAATCCAGTCGCTTCCAGTCCTTATATGGTGTTGTTTTAGCGCGGTGCTGTCTGCAACGTTCATTAACAGCATTGGCAACCAGTGAATTTGGGGAAGGATGAGAAAATAAAAAGTCCCTGTTTGTAGAGGGCACATCATATTTTTTGTCCGCTTCTTTGCCCGTTGGGGGTATTGTGGCTGGTGTCAGCTATATAGTTTTCCCCAGATCAAGCAATGCCTCATTGATGGTGAGTGCAATCTTTGCTGATGAAGGTGTCTATAGGATGTCAAGCAGTTTAGGCTGTGACTCTTTGACTTCTTCAAGTGGGATTTACAGGGAATCCACTACCCTCTTAAAGAGATCTGAGTATAGGTCATCCCCATCATCTTCCTTGTCGTCGCTTGACAGGGGTGGAGCAGTCATAGATGGTGGAGTAGAATATCTCGATAGCACATGTAAGTCCAGGGACGTGGGTGTAAGCTGTACCGTGGTTATGTCGGTGCCTAGTAAGGGTGATTCAAGCATCTCCGAGATCATCAAGTCTTTGGGGAACTGAAATTCCTGCAGTACCGGAACAGCCATTGGTACCATTGAGGTCAGCTGAGTAGATGACGTTGAAGTGGAGAGAGTCATCGGTACCGGAGGCCCTCTGTGTCAGAATGGCCAGCAGATGTCGCTGTAGCCTTTTGTGGTGCTGGTGTACTTAATACCCACTGTCTACAAGACTCCGTCAGTGCCATTCTAGAGGAGTTGGGTTTTTCTTTGCCACTCCTTTCTCCTGAGAGTTACGATCTGCTTGAGCCTACCCTTTTAGAATCTTTGGAGACTTACTGGTGGTACCAATACTTGAGGATCCTGCAGCCTCATAGTTATCTAGTCATGGGTTGGTTGGCACTGAGGTTATTGACCATGCAGGAACCTTTTTCTTTTGGATGATTCCCTATTCGGAGAACTTGTGGCCTATTTTTTGAGACTTTCTGAGAAGAATTCAAGGATTTCCTCTTTGAAGTCACTGGAGAGTTTTCATCCAAAGATGTTGATGGGATCACTCTCTCTCAACAGGGACTGCTGTCCAAGGGGGGTCCCAGGCATAAGGCCGGAGGCTGGTTGGCGTGAGCTTTCCATCATGAGCAGTCTACATTTTAGCCCATGACTCTTTCTGGTTCTGGATTTTAATTTGAGACAAAACGTGCACTTCTGAGGCATGTGTCCCTCTCCAAGAGGGCGAAGGCAGTGGGAATAGCCATCACTGACAGGAATGGCTTCCTGACACGAGAGGCAATGTTTAAATCTGGAGAAGTCAGGAATACTCTTTTCAGGGTTCACTTCCCGAATGGGAAGAACTAGAGAAAGCTAACATACACTAAGGCGATAACTATTCTACAAGCAAAATAAAAAAAAATATTTTTTTTTGAAAGAAATGAAAAGAGAAGAAGGAAGTATTAACACTAACTGAAGCTCTATTACTGCTACGGAAAATTAGTAAAAAAACCCACTAAGTAGAACCTCTGTCAATGGGCTCTGCTAAGGCTCCGTCTCAGGCCAAGAGCAGTTGAGAAGGATCTGAGAGCGGTTTGCCCACATAGCGCTATATAGCAAGAGAGCACAGCACGAGACAGGGAGAGTGCAGGTGCAGACCAAATGGACACTGCTACCAAAATTGACGATCTTAGGTGCTGGGATGTGAAAATCCCTAGAGTGGAGTTCCCATAGGGACACTACTCAAAGAAGAATATCCAGTTTATAGAGATAACAGACCAGGACAAGAGTCATGTATCCCAAGCCGAAGGTCAAGGACACAATCAGTGTCAAAATCCTTTATATTTGGTGTATTTCAAGTAATGAAAAGACCAATACAGCCTAGAAATCGCTATCCAAAGAAAGAGCTGGTCATTTTAATGCCCAAAATAATATGCCTTACACCCTTTTAACAGCATGTTCTACTATCACCAGATGGGAGGAGCAAAGTAGCCCATTCCATGGGAAACCTCCCTGCATCCATGATAAAGAACTCTACTAGGCTTTAACAGGGCGTTGAGCTGCCTGGGAATGCAGCCATTGTGGCCAGCTTTCTTAGACAGCCAATAGGTGACTGACCCTAAGCTTACGTGGAGTGAGCAAGAATGTTTTTGCGGTTGTTTCAGGCAATTAATTAAAGATCCCTATTACAAAGTAAGGTACAGTCCAGCTTTTCTCTTGCTAACATATGTTGCAAGTTGCAGATAGGGTGAGTTTGAATTTTTACTCACTTTTGAAACAGCATACTGGCCCACTGCTCCTGAGAAGGCCGGACTAAGAGACCTAGAGACCAGCATGGGCAGCCCCAGTTCAAATTTCTCCAACATAATCCTGCTAATGTGCCTCAATCCTGATTTGGAAGGGCCATCTCTAGGCATGGGAGGGTAGTTCCCTCTCTATGGCCCACTCAATCCTTGGCATCTGCTCAGTCTTTCAATCGGGCTGCCAATTAGTGCCAGCTGTGGAGGTTTTTGTCATAGGAACCCTTGCCCACTGGAAGCTGGACTGGACCCCCAAACTCATTTCACAGTCAACAAAAGGTAGTAACTCTCTGATTGAATCCTGGGCTGGATTTGAAAGCACATCCTAAAAGATGTCTGAGGTTTTCATGCTGCTTCATAACTTGGTGAGATTTACAAGTTATAAGGCATTTCTAGGCAATTGTAGGGACATGTTTAACAGTGCATAGAGGCAGAAATATCCCACTTCGTGTTCTCTTCACTCATTCTCAGAAAGACTGACTTTGCTCCTGGCGTGAGTTTGTGACATCCCCATATTCCAACCTTTGGTGGTAACTTGTCTGTACTGGCCAAGATGCGTGACGCTGACTACGGCCAAAGATCTTTTTAAAGGAGTTAACCATTAGTGGCAGGAATGTTTTCTTGATGTTCCCACTGACCTTTCCCTTGTGATCATTGAGAGACTGTCAGCATAAACTCCTGTGTTATCTCAAGAGATGAGCTTGGTTTGACTTGTTCCTAGTTGACAAATACACACAGCTTGCCCAATTTTAACAGCTGACAGCATTCAAGACTTTGGCCCCGAACTGATGATGGGCCAAAGGGCAGCTACAAGAAAATATTTGCAAGTCTCGTTTCCAAGTCTGGTTAAGAGTAAAGCCCCTCTGTTTTGGTGTAAAGATCAGCTTGGCTGTACATATGAGTGATGGTTCTACAAAAGCCAATGGTTTTACACCAGGAAATGCTGTTCCACTGCAAACTTGTTACTGCCCGTGTGACCTACATTTTCATTAGCCATGTAACAAATCCACTCTGCTCCTGATTCCAAGAGCACCCCAAACTCGTCTTGGCTTCAACTGGAGTTTTTGCTGCTCAGGGAATGCAGGGTCACACCATGACCAGATACTCCTGCACTTTAGCAACCCCTATTCAGAAGCAGATAGACAAAACCCTGCTCAGTAACCCAGTGTCGAGATAAAACACCCCTGCTATTCAGCACAGTTTTTCTCAGCACATACAAGCAGGAGCCATGCAGAACAGCGCTCGCATAACCCTTTTCATTTTGTCGTGGTTGCTTATTTCCTCCAAACCGGGCTATTATACATAGCTGGTTACAGCCCCGTCCACCTGGCATCACATCCGCAGACTCGATACTTTGCTCTTCTAGGACGAGGCCACATTTCTGTCATTGTGGCAAAGCGCTGCAGCCGAAGGGATAATGGTTTGGGTGCATTCACGGGGCAGCAGAAAAGCAGCGCAAGACAAATGAGAAACGCCACAAATGGTGAACGTCAACGAGCGAGCCAGCGGATGACATGACAATGCATTGCGGCAATGGAAGGTGGCTCGATACCTGTGTGTGTTATACTTACTCTCCCACCACAGTTAGTCTTAGGGTTAAAAAGGAAGGAAGGAGAAAAAGGAAAATACATATTGCATTAGAGCAGGACTACAAAAGCCTTTCGCCAAGTTGTGGCGAAGCTTTCCCCCGCAGCCAGCTGAACCGGGAAAGACACAGATTGTCAGAAACCTCATGGCAAGATTCAGCAGTGCCAGGAACACCCTCAAACAGCGCAGGCCTGTCACGGACCATACTGAGTACTATCACTTTGGGCTGAGGAGAGCAAATTGTACCTCATGGAGCCGCTGCCTGCTGGGTTGGTCTCTACCACCTTGGCTCCATTCACAGAGGCGTATACAGTTTCACAGAACACCCAGCCACACTTCCCGACACTCTACTCACTTTTCCTCTGCCATGGTGATAGAGAATGTAAAGGGATGGTTTATTCACCTGTCAAAATTTCTCTCTCTCTCTGTCCAACCCACCTCACTCCCCCCCACCCCCCAAAAAAACCCTTAGTGATGTGAGAACTAAAAGCCAATCTGTTTTGCTCTTCGTTGGTCAAACAGATTTTAAAATCTTTGACCAAAATCTTAAAAAATTGATGCTTAAAATTAAGCTCCTGAATGCATATGTAGATATAGGTGGTGTTCCTGTCCTGGGAGAGCACCAGCAGCGGAGACCTGGCCTAAATATCACTGCAGTCTTTTTGCAGACAACGCACAAACAGAAACAGGGGCAAAGCTCATGGAATAAATTCGTTGCTACAAATGACTGGCCCAGCTGTACTGCCCATCTGTCCATGCCTGTGCCAGTCCCTTTGTCTCCTTCCCCAGCTCTGGGGATATCTTGGGATGTGCGTTCCTCTAGCAGCCATCTCACTTTGCTGTAGAACCGAAGCAGTGTATGGCTAAGGGAACGGTGCAGTATTTCAGCGACTGCTGCAAGCCTGGAGTTGTTAAAGAGATTAAAAATTCATCATTGCTTAGGGGATAAACTCCTAATGAGAGACAGATATCTGGGGCCGCATTTCGCACATCTAATAAAAGGTTAATGCGCTGGCTGGAGGCACAGATACCCAGCATCCACCGAGCACTCAGAACTCAGCAACCAATCTCCTGTTAAAGAGGGGACCTGCTCCCCGCTGCACAGAAACCCACAGGAGGAGATCCACCCACTCCTACCTCTAAATCAGCAGCCATTCACAGTTTTTGTGCCCTGGTCAGAGCTAGGCGGGTGCTCATAGGGGCACCAGCCTCTCCAGGGCCCAGGCCAGGGCCATCTGGCTGGGCGCAGCGGGTGATGCGGGCTGCACCCAGGCGTGATAGCCCTGGGCTCTAGGAGGCCTCATGCCCAGCAGCACTCCTGCTGTAGAGGTGCACATCAGCACGAGACTGGCTTCCTGGCACAGTGGCACCCTCGTATTCCCCTCCTCTGGCTTCCTGCTTCTTGGTTTCCGTTTGTTGTCTCTGTCGCTTTTCCTCCTCGGACTCACTCTAAAAGAGCCTCCCTCTTTGCCCTTCCCGCACGTGTAAAACTAGGGACAGGACATTTCGATGGACTTTCTTCCCACGAGGGCCTCCACTTCCCAGAAAACGACCACAGGATCCCGCCCTGCCTTTAGGGCTGACACCCAGGCATCATCGCCTTCTTCCTTCCCCTCTCCCTCTCCCTCCCCCCCCCCATGCCTGGACAAGCCCATTAACGCCACTTCCTGAACCTGCCAGGAATGCTGCTGTTCAGACATCCCCTCCCCTGGACTGTATCTGCAGCCAGTCTATGAGAAAGGGGCACCCCAGTCTCCTATATCAGCCATCACTGGCAGAGCCTGACTGCAGGGCTGGGGGCCTGGAAGTCCTGATAGCTAATGGTGGGTTAGACACTGAATCCCACTGGGGCCTTGGGGCAGCATTTACAGATTAGGCTCCTAAATCAATGGCACAAGCATGAGAGGCACTGAATGCTTGTAGCTTCCATTCATTAAAATCTGAAAATCTGGCCAGTTATTCAGGTGCCTGAATGTGGATTCGTAAATGTTGGCTTTAACTTCCCTGTTCCTCAGTTTCCCCATCTGTAAACAGGGGCTAATACTAATTATCTGCTTCACAGACTGTGGGAATTAGTGGGTTCAACCTTTGAAGATGGATGTATTACTCTCATTGATGCCTATGAAAGACCCCACATAGGGAAAGCAGAATATTGGAACTGAGAGGAGACTCTGTCCTCAGTCAATAGCACTAAGAAGCAAGAGACAGCCTCAAAAACGCTGCGTGAAGACATGACTGCAAAGCAGCTGACCTTGACCTTTACTCAAGACAACTGTTTGTTACATATAAACCAGCTCGCCTCACCCTCACCTACTTCCCAAAAATGCATATTCCAACCTAAGAGGCTATGTTAACCCTTCCCATCGCATCAGCACATTTCTCTCTAATTAAACAAAAATGTGAAGGAATCATCGTCCACTCAGAGCTACCAAAAAGTTAACTGGGAGGATATTTTCAGCAGTTGCCCCATCTCCACTGTCTTCCACCCTTCAAAATCCGTACAATGTAATAGCTGGTGAGACATTGCACACTGGTTCCTGCAAAGCTGAAGGTGTATTGTTCAACGTCAGGAACGGTGGGCTATTGCTAAGGTTAATATTTTGTCATGGTTATTTTTAGTAGAAGTCAAGGACAGGTCATGGGCAATAAACAAAAATTCATGGAAGCCCGCAACCTAAAAAATAATGGGAGGAGCTGACCGCTGGGGGGGCCTGAAGCCTGAGCCTGTCATGGGGGCTCTAGCCCCACTGCTGCTGCAGGTGGCTGACAGCTCCAGCCCCGCCACTGCGGCAGGGGTGCAGTCGAAGAAGTAACCGAGGTTCCTTAAAGTCACGGAATCCGTGACCTCCATGAGTAAATGGTATCCATAGTTATTGCTAAACCTATTTTGACTGCCTTGTTTCTTCATAGGTTTCAGGGCCGGAAGGGACTATTAGGAGGATGCGGTCTGATCTCCTGCATCACACAGGCCAGAGAATTCATCCAGCTCTGGAACCAAGCCCAGCATTTATGAGAGATTTGGAAAAAGCTGATGTAACATTTTTTCTCATTTTCACATGCCCCCAGTTCCATCTGAGGCAAGGAGTGGAGCTGGCAAAATACCAAAAGGAAAGACTGCTCTTGCCATATTTTTGGCCTACCTGGAAACAGGGTCCACTAGAAGTCTCACAAGTAGAGATAGGCCTGAACCAAACTGAACACCCTCTAGATGACCCTAATGGTCCCTTCTGGCCTTAAAATCTACTAGCCTTTGAATCACTCCTCTTTAAATGAAATCCTTAAATTGTTTAAAAAAAAAAAAGACCTTGGAGGGTATGTCTACACTGCAATGTAAGCCCAGGTTAGTAGAACTCGAGTTAGCAGACCCTGGGTTAGTTAACCTAGATCTTAAGCATCTATACTCATTTGTAACTCCAGATTAGGAATTGTTGAACCCTGTATCTACACTGTATTATGCAGGCCTGAGTCCAATCACCCATGTCCCAGACTTCCTAGTGTGTTCCCAAACTATGGCCGCACTAACCCTTTGTTCATAGTGCAGCATGGAAAAACTTGACTGCCCACCAAACTTGACTGTCCAGAGGACAAAGAATGTCTGTCTGGGGGATTGTGGGATACTTCTGGTGGATCCCAGAGCACGAGTCCAGTGGCGCTGCATCTACACTGCAATGCAATAAGGCTTGAACCCTGGTTTAACTCACACACTCCATCCCTGGGGGGTCTTAAGACTCTGGGTCCGCATGATTTGTGGGATTAAGCTTGAGTTTGAGCCCTGAGTTTACACTGCAGTGTTGGCAGGGTGAGGGCAGAAAACGATATACTTCTGCCATTGGGTGCCTGCAAGCCTTACAATTTAAGAACTGTCCTGAAGTGCCCCGCTCTTACGTGATCACATTGACTATTTGGCAACATCGAAGAGCGTGCCTGCATTCACCCCAGGTATGTTTTACTGCAGGCACAAAAATGTGCATCTTATGACCCTGCAACTGCAAGCCAGCAGCCAGAGATTCCGCAACTCTGAGAAAACAAACAAAGACCCTTTGAACTCTGACTCCTTTCCTTTTGGAGTTGTAATGTTATAGCAGAACAACCGAGCAACTCAATTTACCTCCACATTATGTCCTAAATTAAAACCAATGCAGCTGCACCAGTGCCACGTAGGGCAGAATCTGGGTTGTGGAAGTGTTAGAACCCACAGTGCAGCGTCGGGAGGAAATGGTTGAGTTGGTAAAGCTAGTGAATTGAGCGTACCAGGTACGACATCACTGAGAGACAAACCTGCAAATCCACAAGGCTGATTTTACAATCGCTTTGCCGAGCACTTCAACAGCACTTAAAGGGGCGTTAAGGCGGCGTGTGCATGTCAGGAATTTAAGAGTTCTAAGAAAAATATCGTAGCAATCAAAACGCAGCTGAGAGAAACCAGGAAATTCGGAATTAATAAGTCTTAAGTGCACCCCCCAGATATTGCAAGGTCACTGTGGGAAAATTGCCTGGTCACCCCCCAGGTTATTTAATTCCCTGTCACACTGTGTGGATTCTTCAGCCACGTCCCCTATGCTAGGGATCCTCAGTTAGGTCAGCTAAACATGTTGCGATCTTAAAGGGCGCCCAGGCAAATACCTGGGGATCGTTAGTCGTTACATGGGCCATGGGATCTACAGCTTCCACTTGGACAATGAGAAACTCGGTTTAATGCTTCACCCAAAGCACTGTGCTCATAACAGTGCAGAAACTCCCTGCACTCTGGAGCCACTCTCGGGTGTAAACCCAGGCTCCCATGTGGGACTTCAATCCACTCGCCCAGAGGTGAGGGCGCAGCGCTCCCCATTCGGTCACATAAAAGGACTCAGATTTAATTAACATCCAGAAGATATATCCTTTCCCCAATTCAGTAAACCCGCACGTGCAATGGCATCTCACGTCCTGCATGAACGGCATGTAAACTTTGCATCAGACATGGCGGAGAATAGGTACGCATGGGGCTTGGACCAGTGCAGGATATACATGAAAATAAGCCCAACAAAGCTGGGGTGAGATGACTTTCTCCAGGTGGGCACTCACATAGATAAGGTGCTCTCGGTAACGGATGAGCAGGTTCCGCAGAATCCCAGCTTCATTCAGGTCCCCCAGGCGGATCATGTCCTCCACCCCGTGGATAGAGGTCGGGTGCATGGGTTTGATGTGGCTGGCATTGTGAGGGAAAATCCAATGCTCCTGGAAACAAAAAGGGGAAAGAGGTCAAATGTGAGCCTACCACGATATACACCCTAGACAGATTCGGAAAGGACAGGATGAAAGGATTATGCAGTACAAGTGGCATGACAGCCATTAACTTTAAAGGATCATAGTGAAAAGGAAATGATCTTAGATCCCTGCAAGACCAGGATATAGCTGTGTTTTAAGGCTCCTAGACTCAAGGGCAGCCAGGCGGCTCTGCGTACTGCCCCTGCCTGCAAGTACCACCTCCGCAGCTCCCATTGGCCACGGTTCCCAGCCAATGGGAGCTGCAGAGTTGGTGCTCAGGGTGGGGGCAGCGTGCAGAGACCCCCCTCGCCACACCTTGCATCTAGGAGCCAGAGGGACATGCCAGTCACTTCTGGGAGCCACACGGAGCCAGGGCAGGTGGGAAGCCTGCCTTAGCCCCGCTGTGCCATCGACTGGACTGTTGCCTGTTAAAATCTCCCGGATTGCCTTTAATAGTCACTGAGAGATGGAGGCTGATTCCCGGAGATTCCCAGCCAACCCTGGAGGGTTGGCAACCCTATTTGTAACAAAACAAGAAACCGGTACAGATGACTGGGGCTGGCTACTGAAGGGCTCTGTGGGAACTCAGGCGCAGGTTAGGGAAGATGTTAGTGGGGATCCTATAGGAGAAGAGGAGTAACTAGCAGGAGCAGAGGTAATTAAAAGCACTAATCTAAAGTATTTATATAGGCCCTGCGATAGAGTGCTGGGAAGCAGCACCTGAGGCAGCCCTCTGGTGACTGCAACCACAAGTAGTTGCTCTGGAGTAGCCCTGATTAGGAAGAGCTGTGCTTAATTGGTGGATTGGGATGGGCTGAGGTAGGGTTACCATATGTCCGGATTTTCCCGGACATGTCCGGCTTTTTGGGCTCCAAATCCCCGTCCGGGGGGAAAGCCCAAAAAGCCGGACATGTCCGGGAAAATCGGGGGGGGGGCCGGGTCGGGGGCCGGGCCGGGACGGGGGCTTGGGGGCCGGGACGGGCCGGCGGAGCGGGGCCGGGCCGGGGGCTCAGGGGCTCCGGCGGGGCCAGCTCGGGGGCTCCAGCGGGGCCGGGCCGGGGGTTCGGGGGCTCGGCCGGGGACTCGGGGGCTCCGGCGGGGCCGGGGGCTCGGGGGCTCCAGCGGGGTCGGGCCGGGGCTCGGGGGCCGGGGGGCTCCGGCGGGGCCGGGCCGGGGGCTCGGGGGCTCGGCCGGGGGCTCGGGGGCTCCGGCGGGGCTGGCACTGGGGCCGGGCTGGGGACCGCAGGGCTGGGGACCGCAGTGCTGGGCGGGCTGGGGGTGGTCGGCCGGGGGCCGGGCCCGGGGCCAGCATCCCAGGGCCGGGGACAGCCTGGGCCGCGCCTCCTCCCCCCACACTCCCCCTTACCTGCTTCAGGCTTCCCGCGACTCAAATGTTCGCGGGAAGCAGGGGAGGGGGCGGAGACTTTGGGGAGGGGGCAGAGTTGGGGCGGGGCCGGGGGCGGGGCCGGGGGCCCGTGGAGTGTCCTCCTTTGGGAGGCACAAAATATGGTAACCCTAGCTGAGGAGAGCCCCAAAGGCTAATTAGCGTATTACCAGAGAGGTAGAGAAGGCACAGGAAGGACAGGAGAGAGTGACAGGCTTCTCAGGGAAAGAAGAGATTGCTCAGGGGAAGAGACCCTCTGTCTTTCCCTCTCCTTGGCTGGGTGAGCTAAGGATTGTATGTTATGATAACTACAGAGCTGCAAAGGTTTGCAAAGGCGGTGGGAAAGAACAGTGTAAATAAACTGCACAAAGCGTTTCATCAGAAGCAGGTCTCTGAGTGGTTTGTGGCTAGAAAAGAGACAGGAGCAGGACAAGGCCCTGTCACAGCCTCCCCCCCGCCCTGCATCACTGTCATATCTGACCTCACAATCTTTGATGTATTTATCCTCTCAATCCCTTCCCCCTGTGAGACAGGGCAGTGCGTGTGACAGATCCAGCAATTTCCTGCAGTATCCTTGAAAAACCTTATTGTATTGAGTTTAAATCTCTTTGGAGTCCATTGTATTAAATGCAAGGCTTACGTTAGGGTTACCATATTTTAATATTCCAAAAAGAGGACACTCCTGGGCCCCCCCAACTCCACCCCTTCCCACCCCAACTCCACCCCTTCCACTGAACGCTCCGCCCCCTGCTCCTCCCCCTCCCCTGCTTCCCGCGAATCAAATGTTCGCGGGAAGCCTGAAACAGGCAGGCAGGCAGCCAGCAGGTAAGCTGGGGCTGGGGCTGGGGTAGGGGTAGGGGTGGAGGCGGGGTGCAAGGAGGCAAGGCCCAGTCCGGCCCCCCAGGCCGAGCGGCTCCCTCCGGCGGCCGGCCCTGGCCAAGAGGATCTGGCCCTGGTGTCTCCGGCCCGGCTCGGCTTGGGCCCTGGGGCGCTGGCCCCGGTTCCGGCCGAGCGGTGCCGGCCGGCGGCCAAGCACCCCCAGCCCCCGTCCCAGTGGCTCTGGCCCGGCTTGGGCCCCAGTTCCGACCGAGCGGCTCCAGCCCGCCCCGACCCCAGCGGCTCCGGCCCTAGCAACTCTAGCTCAGCTCGGGCACCGGGGCACCAGCCCCGGCCAAGCGGCTCCGGCCCCAGCCCCAGCCCCAGCCGAGCGGTGCCGGTTGGCGGCCAAGCACCCCCAGCCCCGGTCCCAGCGGCTCCGGCCCGGCTTGGGCCCCAGTTCCGACCGAGTGGCTCCAGCCTGGTCCCGGCCGAGCGGCGCCAGCCGAGTACCCCCAGCCCCAGTCTCAGCGGCTCCGGCCCGGCTCGGCTCGGGCCCCG
This sequence comes from Chrysemys picta bellii, assembly GCF_011386835.1. NCBI lineage: Eukaryota > Metazoa > Chordata > Testudines > Emydidae > Chrysemys > Chrysemys picta. The sequence continues at coordinate 339,128,060 of NC_088791.1, forward strand.
GTTCCGGTCGAGCGGCTCCAGCCCGGCCCCAGCGGCTCCAGCCCAGACCCAAGCCCCACGACCCCTCCCTATTTTCCCGAACATGTCCGGCTTTTTGGAATTTCCTCCCGGATGGGGATTTGAGAACCAAAAAGCCGGACATGTCCGGGAAAATCCGGACATATGGTAACCCTACTTATGTATTATTGTTAAGACCCCGATTATGTCACAGAGGTCATGGGATCCATGATTTCCATTGACCTCTGTGACATTTTCTGCCCCAGGGCTGGAGCTCCCAGTTGCCCCCCGCACTGCTCCCGGCTCCCATCCTGGCGGGGGGGCCCTCTGCAGCTGCCCAGCCACAGGGGATGGCGGGGGGACGCCCTGGAACTCCCAGCCACCATGGCAGGTAAGGGGACCCTGCAGCAGCCCATCCCCTGTGCAGAGCTCCCACTTGCTGCAGGTGGCGGGGAACCCCCCAGAGCTCCCTGTTGCTGGATAGCACCCGCCGCCCACATCCCACCCCGAGCTGCTCAGCCGCCGCGCAGGTGGGATCCTGGAGTTCCCACTCACCGCAGTGGCAGGGGGACCCTGGAGCCCCAGCAGCAATGGGTGCTGAGCTGAACCCGCCTCCCCATTTTGTCAGGGATATTTTTAGTGACAGTCAGGGACAGGTCACAGGCTTCCGTGAATTTCTGTTTATTGCCCGTGACCTGTCCATGATTTTTACTAAAAATATCCCTGGCAAAATCTTAGCATTAATTATTGTGGGCTGGGATTGCATGTAACTTCTAGTGGGGAGATGGGATGGGAATCCTAGGCCATGTTATGAACTTCAAAGGACTATAGTGAACAATGTGCCAGACAAGGATGGGACAAACCGTATCAAATTCCCACCTCCAGTCATTCAAAAAACCCAGGCTTTTGAAGCTCCACCCTAAAGAGGAGACCACTGTCTGCTTATCATCTGGTCCTGGAATCTGAAGATCAAAGGCACTTGTTCATAACAGCCTTAGCTCTGAACTTGTAGCCAGAGAAAACCCCTCGGTGGGCTCTCAATGACTGACTTCTGCCAAAGCCTTTGATGGAATTGGGGTGATCTCTGGTAAACTTAAGCTTATTAGAATGCGCATAGGTTCTTTGATTGGATTTTTGATATTTTCTTTGTAATGCTTTCACCTTAAGAATACATGTGCTTGCTTAAAAAGGGCTGTGTGATAACTTGTAACTGCTAGCAACTGAAGCTGTTCATAGCCTCTGGAGAGAAAGCAAAGCTCCGACGCTGGCTGTTTAGACAGTCTATCGCAGTATAGGCCGGGAATGGTGCAGCCTGGAAAAAACCTGGTCAGTAGGGAGAGAGATGTGGGCCTCTACCTGAGAGATGTGATGGCTGAGGAGTCAGTAGCCTAGAGGGGATATCCTTGCTGGACCACGGAGGGGGGAGTACAGGTGCATATGCCCTGAAGTGTGCCAGTGCTATTAGCCTCATTTTACAGATGGGAAACTGAGGCACATAACGGGTAAGTGACGTGCCCAAGGTCATACAGGAAGCCTGTGGCACAGCAGGGAATTGAATAAGGGCTCCCATGTCCCAGGCTAGTACCATAACCCCTGGACTATCCTTCCTCTCCAATAAAATAAATTGGAAACAGGAAAAGGCTTAAACAAGCCCCTTTAATTGGGTCTGAAATAGACAAGTTGTTCGCTAGCTACTTTACGTTACTGCATTGTCTTGTGATGGTCTCCCTTGTCAGAGTTATTTCCCTCCCCACACCTGCCCGCCTGCTTTCCCTCCTTTTATTTGTTACACCTCCTCAGTGCATCTTCTCTTCCACCTATGTCCTTGGGGGCTGGGACTATCTCGTGTTGTGTGGCCCCAATCCAATGTCTATGGGAGTTCATGGAAAGAATACTATTGATTTCAATGCGGTTTGGATCATACTGTGCATCTGTACAGCACCCAGTGCTTAATCCTATTTGGGGCCCTATATCTAACCCTAATACAAAGGACACACAATCACAATCCTCTTCTCCTTCATACATACGTTGCCTTCATCGTCCACCACCTGGATCTGCCCAGAGTCACAAAGCTTGACCACGGCTCCGATGGGAACGTCGAATTCCCGACCGGTTTTGAGGTCCATCCATACATAATCCCCCTGAAACAAAACAGAGGAAAAGCATGTTCTCAGTAAAGATGAGCAGAAGAACACAGCACTGCAGGGAGGACTAAACGTTCCCGGTTAGAGTAATTTCTAAATGTTTTACTTCCAAACATGGGTGTGAGAACAAGCGACCTCCTTTGCAGTCCATACAGTACCCAACTTCTACGTAGTGCTTTTCATCAGTAGACCTCAGAGCACTTTACAAAGGAGGGTAAAGTATAATTGTCACCATTTTACAGATGTGGAAACTGAGGCACAGGGGGAAGTGACTTGCCAGCAGGCCAGTGCAGAGCTGGGAATAAAGCTCTAGTTTCCTGAATCCCAGTCCAGTGCTCTACCCACTAGGTTACACTGCTACCCCTTCCTCATAGGCGGGTAATAAGGCTATTGGGCTGGTCTACACTTAGTCCGGACTTCGGACTAAGGTACGCAAATTCAGCTACGTTAATAACGTAGCTGAATTCGAAGTACCTTAGTCCGGACTTACCGCGGTCCAGACGCGGCCGGAAGTCTCCCCGCGTCGATGCCGCGTACTCCTCTCGGCGAGCTGGAGTACCGGCGTCGATTGTGAGCACTTCCGGGATCGATCCGGGATCGATTTATCGCGTCTTAACCAGACGCGATAAATCGATCCCAGAACATCGATGGCGTGCCTCCGGACCAGCCGGTAAGTGTAGACTAGGCCTATTGTGAGGCAACTACGCCTTAGCACTACAATATATGCTACTATGCTACCTATCTCATCCATTTTTGGCAAACTGACCTGCTGCTAATCAGACAACTACTCATGGGAAACCATTTCACACTGTAAAATCTAGTCTGCCCCCTTTTCAATTCATTTTAAAACAACATAACAGGCAGAGGGTGGTTATGGGAGGGACATTAAAAGTAAACCAACAAGAGACACAGGTTCAGTCTGACTTGAACCCAAAAGCTTCCCCCACCAGAATCAAATGCACGGACAAATGGTCCCCATCAGCAAGTCGTGCACGTTCAGTACTGCCTGAGCCAGTGCAAAAAGATTAACAGAGGGGTTGGAGCAAACATGGCCTTTCCTCTGTGCAGCGGGTAGGTCTGAATCTGCACAGGGGCCCAGGGAAAGATGCTGAGGGCCCGAATCTTCCGCTGTGCCCGTTCTCACATAACAGTAGGCAGGAGACGGGGGAAAGATTGTTTATTTTGCCGCTGGGCAGTGAATGTCTTTGGCTGGAGGTGCAGGGAACTGTGCTCACATTGCAGGTTTTTACTATTAAATTGAATTGTAATTGCTGCAAGCGTTACAGAGAGACCATACCTGCGGATGCATGTGTCACACCCATCTCTAGTCCAACGTATAGCTGACACTGAAGGGAACCTGGAATGGAGGGCAGTGCCAGTGTATTGTTTGCAGACAACAGGTTGTTATCTCTGTATGTGCAGCAGTCTGACTTCTGCTTCCAGTTCACTCTCACCTCCTTCATAGAACAGCTTATTCTCAGTCCAAGCAAAAGTGACTCCAAACGCAAGCATGGCACTGTGACTAGAAAGCAGGCTTTCGACATCTCACTCTGCATTCCCCACCGCACTCAATGGGAATTTGGCCTAAGGACTGTCAGATCAGGCCACTAATGTGACCCCACATTTCCTACACGGGTTTGAAATTACTCCTGCGCCCGAGATGTTCACCATTGTCCTCAAAGAGGGAAGAACCAACCTTCAATGAAAACATGACATTCTTTCCTGCCGCTAAACCTGATCCTGGGAGGTGCAGAGCCTCCTCCAATTCCACTGCTGGCGAAGGGAGTTAAGGGCCCTCTGCCCTTTCTGCAGCCATTTCTTTCATAGCCAACTAACAAGGAAAATAGAACATCGCTAAACATGCATCACTCTTGTCATCTACTCAATGGGACTGGAGAGGATGATTAACCCTTTGAGGGTCATATGGTCCATACAGGGGGCTGGACTAGATGACCTCTTGAGGTACCTTCCAGCAGGGCCGCCCAGAAGGGGGGGCAAGTGGGGCAATTTGCCCCAGGTCCCGGGCCCTGCAGGGGCCCCGCGAGCCCTGGCCGAGAATCCCTTCCCTGGCTAGAGGCGCCTTTTTAATTTTTACTCACCCAGCGGCGGTCCGGGTCTTCAGCGGCACTTCGGCAGCAAGCCCTTCACTCACTCCGGGTCTTTGGCGGCACTTCGGCAGCGGGTCCTTCAGTGCTGCCGAAGATGTGGAGCGAGAGAAGGACCCGCTGCCGCCGCCATCAAAGACTTGGAGCGCCGCCTGGTGAGTACAAGCGCCGCAGCGGGTGGTGCCTTTTTTATGTCCGCTGCCCCGCTTTGCCTCAGGCCCCCTGAATCCTCTGGGCAGCCCTGCCTTCCAGCCCTACATTTCTTTGATTCAATGAAACCTATGTCCAGAAATTGACTTAGGCGATGCACTGTACCTCAGTGGTTCCCAGCCATTTGAAGGTGGAACCTCCTCCTTTTGCAACAGATTGCTAGATGGCTGTCCGCCAGGCCTTGGGCCAATTGCTACCATCTCTTCTTTCCTCTTCTCATTTCTTCCAGCCCCTTCTCTCTCTCTCTCTCTTCCTCTTCATCCCTAGGATCTTGTTTTTTTCTGTTCTATGTTTTTCCTTTCTATTTTTAATGAGATTTTATATTTAAGCTCCCGCAAGCCACCGGACAGCTACAGGCTGTTCAGGCTGGGGATTGTCCATCCGGGAATCTAGGCGGAACTGCATGCACTCTTGCTGCTAAGCAGATCGGTGTGACTAGTGGGAGTCAGCAAGTTGTTGTTTGCACCTGCTGTCTCTGCTACCCTGGGAGCTACTGCAGCAGCATCAGGAAGGGAAGGCAACGTCTTCAATGTGTCACCCAATCCACAGCACAGTAATGCTTTTGAGGTGGGGATCCCGGATCCCGCAGCTTTCTCCACTCCCAATACTTCTCTGCTCTGCACCCAACTCTTGCCAACCCCGAGTGTTCCAAAATCATGAGTCAGGCCACAAAAAACCATGAGATTTTTTTTCAAATTAATAAATGTTAGACTCGTCTTCTTGGCCTTATGGTTTCTGAGCCCTTAGGGTGAACTTGCTTCACCCTTTTGCTCTGTTCTCCTCAGCCAGGCAGGCTAGAAGTGTGCTTGTTTCTAAACGAACCTGAGGTTCTCAGGTAATCTCTTGCTTCCAGCAGCCACGGCCTTCAGAGAAACCACAAATATTCCAGGACTTACGATAAGATGGTGAGAGTTGGCAACACCGGTATCCCTACGGTGCTAGCTTATTGTATTAGCACACAATCAGGCACTGTAATATGCTGCCTTTTGCCTAAATACTGACTGTTAAAGTCATCATTCAGGCCAGTAACTTAAGCAAACTCTCACTGTTTTCAGGGAGCTTTTTCCTGAGCAAGGTTTGAAAATTCTAGGCCAGCTCTGGCAATGGCAACCTTATTGTTTAGTACCATCGCATGGTAGTATCCCTGGATTATACAGCCAGATGCATCTAGAATGTTGGCAAGTTATAATTAAAATACACTATCTTGTTATTAAATAGTCAACTTCTTTAAACAGCTACCATAGCTACCAAGTTTTGTGCAGCTCCACGAATAGCATTTATGCACATTAATTATTGAGCAAATTTCCTTATTTACATCTGATTTGCATATATATGTATATTTCAGCTTTTTTAAAAATGTAGGTGTGACGGGTTGGACCCCCCTTCTGGGATAGCACCTGATGTGCTGGGGTTTCACTGAGCCTCCCCTGCTCACTCAGCCTGGGTTCCCTCTTACTGATTTGCTGGATTAAGCTCTCCGGCCTCTTGCAGCGCACACAGGTAGGGCCACACCCCGCTGCAGTCACAGACTGAAGTCAGCTCCCCTAGCACTCACATGCCCCCCCACAGTGGGGTACAAACCCAAAGGTTTTATGAAATTCGCCCCCTCCCTCAATGTGGAGGGAGATATGCACAACTTCTTCCCCCCCCCACCCCCCGTTAGAAATTACATAAACTGGGTTATATTATAAACAAGAAATAAGTTTATTAACTACAAAAGGTGAATTTTAAGAGCATATAAGAGATAACAGACAGAACAAAGCAGATTACTGACGAAATAAAGCAAAATACGCAAGCTAAGCTCAATATACTTAAGAACAGGTTACAAAAATGCAAATTCTTACCCTAAATGTTATTTTAGGCAGGTTGCAAAGTTTCTGTGGTTCAGAGTTCCAGTTATATTCCTTTTCAGACTGGACCCCCGTCTTAGTCTGGACTCCCCCCTTGCCTTCCCTTCAGGTGGCTTTAGCAGTCTTTCTTCTCGGGCAGACAGGCCATGGAGAGGAGGAGTCCTGTTTGCATTCCTCCCCACCCTTAAGTAGGATTTGCATAAGGCGGGAATCCTTTGTTTCCCAAACTTGACCCCCCCCGTCCCGTCCCGTCCAGTAGAAAGTTACAAGAAGTCCCAGGTAATGTTTAGTATCAGGTGACAAGACCACCTGACTAGTAGTTTCAGAGTTACGTCCCCAGATGCCTCCCAGGAGGGAGAGAGATTAGTATCTTCATGGTTTTGTTGTTCCTTCCTGATGGCTCATCATATTTGATGGCCTGTCGTCTGGGGGGGTGTCTTCCCACACCCAGTTGTAATTGTTACATAGTCCATATTTCTAACTTTAGCTACAGAAATGATACAGGCATATATATTGGATAATCACATTCAGTAAATTATAGCCTTTCCAGTGATACAAGACCCATCTTGCACAAAGTATATCTCAGTTATGTCGTATTCATACCATAAGCATATTTTCATAAAGACTATGGAGTGAAAAGTTACAGTATGGATTTAGAGCTTGTGAAAGGCTTCATCCAAGATTGACAGACCTGGTGATGAAGCCCCGGGCGAGTTTCCCTACACACACTGCCCTGTCAGCATGCCACACTCTTGATCTGGGATGGAGACTTCCTCAGCAGGGGGAGCCAGAGCCTGGGGATTGTTGAAAGTTTCCTCTACTCTTCCCCTCCCCTCACCAGCCTTCCCTATTCTGCCATTTTTCAGACCCTGCCCCCTTCTCAGCTCCCCTATTTGGCTCCTCATATTCTTGCTTTGCCCTTTCTATTAGCAGAGACCTTCTCCTAGGGCTCTATGCTGCTCTGGCACCAGCAGGGGGACTAGAGAGAGCAAAGACAGACCTGGCTGTCTACAAAGGAGGCCCCACATTGCCCCCAATGGCTGAGAGATGCTGCTACAACTCCTGCTCTCAAACCAGCTGGGTGCGTGAGGCTCAACTGGGTTGTGCGAATGTGTGACAGAGCCCCCAAATGCATGAGTCTCTTAGCACTGACGATATTGCCTAATACATAAACAGCTCTTTACAGTCTTGTATTTTACATTGCAGTGACAGCAACTGGATTGTTACTAAAGACAATTTCGTGCATTCAGCCTCTTTGTTACACAGGGTGAGGAACACAGCAAATGGGTGGATGTAGCCACTCAAATTCAATGGGCGTCGATGAACGTTGGCTGTGATTCCCTGTAACTTTTTGAAAAGTTAAGCTCAGATTCTCAGCTGGTGTCAATCAGTAAAGCAGTATTGAATTAATAATAATAACAACAATAATATTTGTTTACTGTTGCAAAGTGCTTTGAGATCCTCTAATGAAAGGTGTTATATGAATCAGCAAACCAATTGATGTCTCTGAAAGCATTCCAGTTTATATCAACGGAGGCTCTGGCTGTTACTGTTTAAAAAAAGAATCTTATAATGTGGCTCAAAATGTCTTCAGCAGTACCTGATAAATAAGAAAAATAATTCTATGTTTAGAGAATCAAAAATAGATACCTTATCTTTAGAACCAATAGAAAAATTGGTAGAAGAGGAAAGAAAAAAGATATGGGTAAAGTAAGTGACAAATTGTTCAATCATATATCAGTTTAAATTGTATACTTTAGCACTTATATAACTTCTTTAAGTGGAGGAGCTCAAAGCATTTTACAATAGTTGACAGTATTATCCTCATTTTATAGTTGATCAAACCAGAGTGGACAGAACCCAGATCTCCTATTCTAAGCCCCTAATTGCCAGAGAATACTCAAAAGTACAATAAAAATTACATTACACCTCCCAAAGAAAATATTTTATACCTGTGTTCCGGTGGTCAGTACTAAGCAGCCGAGTTTCGTGGCCCATTATGTCACCAGACACAAATACATAGCCCAATATCAGGAAGTATAGTTGATACTTCTCTTCTGCTGTATGCCACTGTACTACGGTAGCAACAACAAATAAATAAATGATTTGACTAGCTAACATACTGGATATTAATTTTCTCGAAATGCCCTGTACATACACATTAAAATTACATTTGTTAATACTGGCCAAAAAGGCAATTGTGATGGCCTGGACTAACTCAACTAGACCCACCATATGCCTATTTCCTGCTTGGAAAGGGCTTGATGCAAAGCCCACAGAAGTCACTAGGAGCCTTTGCACTGACTTCAGTGGGCTCTGGATCAGGTCCAATAGGAACAAAAACATCAGCACAGGACATTTCATGGTGATTGGCGCCGGGCCATTAAACAGCTCAATTAAACTGGTCAATAATCCTCATGAAATGTCCTGCATCTTGGCAGTTTGGGGTTCATTCAAGATGTCGGGCGCAGCACCACAGAACCAAGAACACTTTCAATCATTTCATAAATAGCCATATCTGAACCAACCAGTAGCAGCCACCATGCTAGGCACGTTCCAAACCCTCCAGACCCTGCCCCCAGGAGCTCACAATCTCAGGACAGAGGCGAGGGGAGGGGGAACAACAGGCAATTTATACACAAGTCAACTCGATTCACTGTAATCAGCACAAAGGAGGTGGTGCAGGTGCAACTGTGTGAGAAGCTGGCACACGCATTCTACAGGATCAACCTGTAATGTGATCTAGATTTCAAAGGAGTCTGAAAGCCATTGTCAGTGTTTAGAGCCAGTGGCCCTTATCTTACCGATAAAAGAGTCAGGGGTTTCAAGGCTTGGTTGACATTCCGGAGCAGCGTCCATTTGCCCTGGTCCTTCTCTTCAGCCTCCGCCGCATTGGGGCATTGCTGCATGTTGATGGCTTTTGCCTCTTTAGCATTCTAGAGAGGCTACTGCACTATATGGACCTCTTCCCTGGTTCCTACACATACTCCACTAGCTGGCAAGGAATCGTCGAAGATACCAGCTGGTTTGCTTTATGCCTCCTGTTGCAGAACAATGATCACAAGCACTCACTTCTGCTGCAAGGCACCGTTTGTCTTGAGTCACGGTGTGGTTCTTGGAAAAGATTTTCTCCCAACAGGAGAGTTTCCATAGAAGAGCTTAAGGAAAGCTTTAGCTTTCTGGAATATGCTAGAACTATCCCCTATCACTTTGCATTGTGGGAATCTATCTACTGAGCAGACAACTGTGCATTTCTCCACTTACAGTCCTCCCAGCGTCTCCAGTAATGGGTGATCTTTGGTAGTAGATGAAAAGGAAACTGCAACCAGCAATTCGGACTTGAGGCCTCCTGAAAATGTCACTGTAAAATTCAAGGCAAAACTCTTTATTTCACCGTGACTTCTTTCCTTTCCCTTCCTTTCTCAGTGAAATAACTTGTCAGCCGCTTGATGTCTGTCAGGTCTGAGACGCTGAATACTCTTGGATACTTATTAATCCACAAGTGTAGTCGTCCCCATGTAACACATGGCTTTTAATTAACCTAATGCCTTGCAACTCCAAATTAACCAAAGCGCAGTGGGAACCCAAAACCAAAGGCCATCTGGATTTTCTTTAAACTGATCACCCACAGTAGTTCCATAGCAACTGGATTTTAAATAATTGAGTGGGAGGTGGTCTGAGACGCACTACTTGCATAGCTTTATGGGATAACTCAGGCTAAACTATAGATTGAAATTACCTGCAAGTGTGAACAACAACATAATTACAGTATGCTTTGCTTTTCTAGGGCCCGATCCTGCAATCCTTGCCCATGTGAGTAGTCCAGGGAACTGCTCTCATAAGGACTATTTGTATGAGTAAGGGTTGCAGGTTTGGACCCCAATCGCACTGCTCATCTGAGGACCCCAACTCTCTGCATAAACATGAAATATGACTGCCTGGGATTAAAGTCCCTAGGGACCAGAGTCAGCGGAGTGCATTGTATTCCAGCTCCATCTTCATCAGCTCCTGCTACACACCTTAGAACACCTCCCCCCAACCTCCAGGTGACCAGTTCAGGATTCCCCCCCACCTGGGAAATCATCAGTTGCCCATTTAAGGCAACGTAAGGTCATTTTGCACCACTAAGGCTTGTCTAGACAAACAGTCAGTGCAGAGCAAGCCGGAGTGTACATCTACAGTGCACTAGCCTGCCACACACTGCATCCGCGTGGGCCCTGCTCCTGTGAACACTTTCACCTACTCTGCTTTGAAATGGGAGCAGGTCAGTGCTCACTAGGGAACTTTTAGTGTGCGGTAGCAGGTCCACACGGACAGTCAGTGCGCAGCAGGCTAGTGTGCTGTAGATTTACACCCCAGCATGCCGCACACTAACTGTTTGTCTAAAGAAGCACTAAGTGACTCTAGCTAGGAGTAGGATCTCATCCCTAGTCCCTGCCATGGGGAGATCAGAATCTAATTAGACAGTGAGAGTACAGACCAGACCTATTATGCAGCATACAAAGACCCAAGCATAGGGACAAAACTCTACATCCTTACTCAGTGATTATCCTTCCTTAGCCAAAGCTTCCACTGACATCATGATTCCACTGACTTCCCATTCGGCCTGTGGGGCAGAGGAGAGTTACACTTACCCCATCTAACACCTGTCATCGGAGCATATCAAGGCAAGTTATGCTCATTAACAAATCATCCCTCACACCATGCCTGTGAAGTAGGTGCTCTTAGATCTATTTTACAGAAGAATAAACTGAGGCACGGAGAAGAAACATGATTTGTCCAAGATCACTCACAGAGTCAGTGGCAAAGTCAGGAATAGACCCCAGGACTTTTGAACCCAGTCCCTTTGATCTAATCACTAGCCCATTCCGTCTCTCCTTTTGGATGAAGGTGAAACGGACCCAGAAATGTCACCCCTCTCCACCTCTTTCCCAATCACCTTCTAACTTGGTCCACTGCAGTTTATTGCAGTGCATGTAGTTCTTAGCTGGGGATGAGCCTTCACGGCTTTCTTTTCTTATCTGTGCTGGGTTGCAGCTTCTCACTTAAATATAATCTCTGCACTTTGTAACAGTCGAATTTTTCAGAGCTATAAACCCAGGAAATAAGAGGAACCTTTGCATTTCTAGTGAAAGGCTGAGGAGCTGCTCCTCTTCCCTTCTATGCATGTCTACACTCTTTGTCCTTCTGGGGGAAGAGGACTAGACTGGACTTCTTTGGAGACCATCACACGTCTCAATCAGCCAGAGGCACTTGTATCTGAGTCATAGGCCACACTTCTTTCCCTTAGCAGCAGCTTGAGTGCATTGCCTCTGCGACAATCCCATCCAACTGAGCCTGGAAATTAAGCCCCTATCTCCAGCCTCAAGGTATAGAGCAATACCATGGAGCCACCGGATGGACCTATACCGCTCCTCTTAAAGGAGCGTGCTATGTGTAGAGTGGGTAATACAGGAATACACCTAGGGGAATAAGGGAACAAAGGGAATGGAGTCAGTCAGCCAGTCAGCATCGCCACCCGTTTTATATTACAGCTCATTGTGGTAACACTAGACCCACTGACACAGAAATAGATGTGTGTGGGGGAAGGCCACTGAACACCGCAGATATTATTGATTATCTCTATTTCAGTAGCATCTAGAGGTCCCCGATGTGGTAGGTGCTGAACATATACATACTGCATACACACCGCAAGAGACGGTATCGGACCCGAAGAAATGACACTGTACATCAGTGGTGGGCAACCTGCAGTGCCTAGTTCCCATTGTAATTCTCCCAGTGGGAGTTAGGCACCTAACCTACTTAGGCACTTCTGTAAACGCCTATCTGCTATGTTTAGCTGTTCTTTATTATTCGTTCCAGGCCTTGCTGCTGCAGTGAATGGTGAGAACGTCTGTCCCCTTTAGGCCATTGCTCTTCCTGTCCTTTATTTCTCTTCCTTCCCCATCCTCCTTTCTCTGTTTCTCTCCCTCTTCCTGCTCTGTCCATTTCTCTGCATTTCCTTCCTTGCAGCAACACCCAGAGGGCTGCACTCCCAGCCCCTTCCCCAGTCCATCCACTAGAATGGACACTGACATGCCATTTAAAATTATTACTCCAATCAGAGTAACGGTGAAAGGGTTGTTCACACTCTGAGTCATTGTCTCAGGCTGTCTGCAGACTCAGGTAGGTGTCACTGCATCGGTTACAGTCGGTTTATGTCTGGAAGGTTCTCGCCAGGCAGGCTAGATTTCTGACACTCCTGATGAAGAAAACAACATTCCTGAAAATCTTTTTTTAAAGCATTATTGCAATTGGGGGGTGGATGCAAATGTTTTACGTGCATCCTCTTGGCTTCAGCCCAGCTACAGGATCGGAGGTTTATGTTGAAAGCTACAATTTAAATCTTCAGTTCTGGACGTGCAGACCATGCAATGCACTTTCAGATCTTGTTGCCATGAAGACACCAGCCACTTTATGTGCTGCTGTCAACACACAATCACACATTGGCATTTTGCTGGAATTCACTGGGGCATATACAGTCCATGCATGTAGGCCACAGACACAATTACTATCTAAGGGCTGGTCTCCATTACAAACAGCTTAATGAAGTCGCTCAGGACTCTGAAAAATTTCACACCTTGTGCGATGTAATTAAGTCGAGCTAAGCCCAAGTGTAGACCTGCTAGGTTGATGGAAGAATTCTTGTGTCAAACTAACTACCACCTCTAAGGCCTGGTCTACACTGGGGGAAGAGGAATCGATCTAAGATATGCAACTTCAGGTACGAGAATAGCGTAGCTGAAGTCGACGTATCTTAGATCGACTTAGAATCACTTACTTCGCGTCCTTGCGGCGCGGGATCGACGGCCGCCGCTCCCCCGTCGACTCCACTTCTGCCTCTCGCCGAGCTGGAGTTCAGCAATCGACGGGAGAGCAATCGGGGATCGATTTATCGCGTCTACACTACACGCGATAAATCGATCCCAGATAGATCGATCGCTACCTGCCCATCCGGCGGGTAGCGTCGACGTACCCTTCAGAGAGGTGGATCTACTACAGCAATGGAAGAAGGCCTTTCACCACTGTAGGAAATATCTCCCCTACAGTGCTACAGCAGCACAGCTGCAGCCCCGCAGTGTTTCTAGCATAGACATACCCTACATCACACGCATGGCTAGAGCGCTAGGGCCAGAACCCTGGTCCTTCATTTCCCAAACCAAAGATTTTCACTGCCTGTCCAAAAGCAGAACTTTCTTCATTGATCGTGGAAGCACGTTCCTCGTGTGCCCTATGGGAACATGGCAAGGGAAACATGAACAGTGGAAAACATGACACACAGACAGATCAAGCCCATGGCAATGCTACTCACAGAGCAGCTTGCCATTCAAACCCCTGCTTGCACACAGGTGCAGCATCATTCACCCCTTAGACTGCTGGAGAAGCATAAAATACATATATCATTGAACTTACATCACTGCTATTAAATGCAGCTAAGGTCCAATTCTCCTCATTTACATTAGTATATGTCCACTGACTTTAACGGAGTTACTCCTGATTTACCCCTGAGAGGAAAATCAGGACTGGGTATCACTATTCTACATGCCCATCTTTAGCTGCACCACTGCTATTAGTCCATGGGAAATGTGGGGGGAAAGCCTTGAGTTTTGACTGGACAAGATGGCACCCTATGCCAAGGAATTGCACATTAATAATCAGTGACCCCAATAGGGAGCTGACACCAAAAGAATTCTGCTGGTCCCATTTCATGAATAAATGAGATGCTCTTCCTGATTTCTGATGGCATCTCAGACACCAGCTGTAAGCCAAGGTACTGTGCTACAGGAAAGTGCTGTCAGAAACAGAGGGATGGCGGCGAAGGGACCGTTAAATAATTCAATAATCAATGCACTGTTAGTTCATCCTGTAACTTTGATACCTGAGCAACTGCTGAAAGGGGAAAGCAAAAAGCCATGCACAAGTTTAGAGATTTCTCCCTTGGCGAAAAGGTAAAATCACTACTGTGGGGAACCGAAATAATGATCAGGATCTCTCCCGGATGGAGCAGAGTTGGGCGGGGGGGGGGGGGGGAGGCGCTAATTCGGCCTCCCGTAAGCAGGTTCAACTCCCATTCAGCTCTGAATTTGGTCCCAGATCTATTCACAGGCGCTTATTGTTGACTGCTTTGGATTTTGGGACTCAGTTGCTGACTTTGTATGCTAGGAGTACAGAAGTATGCTGCGACTGATCAGTTAATTCGCCCACAACTCCTATTGGGTGGAGAGCAGAATTACTGAACGATTGAATCCTGGAAAGCCCCGTGTCTTTATAAGCAGATTAAGCAGGTTTCACAGTGGCATCTCCAACCAAGGCAACCATGATGCCCAAGTATGTTCGTTAAGTCCAGCACAAAAGGTAGATGGATCTGGGATCGACGGTTAGGGCTGATCAGTGCAAAGGTGGAACAGGAAATTAGGAGATGAAACTAATTAGCCACAGCCCTGAATAAAAATGGAGACAGAACCAGGGAAACATCATGTTTAGCGGGGTGGCCGGGTATGACAATACAACATGCACATCAGAGAAACCTGGGAGCTGTAACATAACTATGAGAGATAAAGACAGGAGGAAACCAACAAGGAGAAACAATAATGCCCAGTTGGTTAGTGATCACTGACACACTGGAAAGCCACCGTCCAAGGACTAGACCTCATGCAAGGCTGGGCAGTGGCTGAGCCATGCATTCCAAGGGATATCCTGGGGGTTTCCTAACAAATGCAGGGATAGGGAACTGATTTGATTCCAGCTTTGCGTCTGTGTGTGTGGGAGAGAAGCAGCAGAATGGAACACCAGAGAAGGCAGCAAGAAAGCCAAGATAGCCAGAGAGACACGCTGCTTGACCCTGAGAAAAGCTAAGAGAGCGAGAGAGAGAGATCTTTGGGTAAAGGGCTGCATAAAAAGAGGCTTGAAACTGTAAGCAAAGAAACTGGCTCCAGCTGTTTGATTCCTACTTTGTTCATTTTTCTATAAATAAACAGATTGCATCAAAGAAATACTTGACTCCATCATCCACAGGGGCGGCTCCAGGCACCAGCGCAGCAAGCGCATGCCTGGGGCGGCAAGCCGCGGGGGGTGGCGTGCCGGTCACTGTGAGGGCAGCAGTCTGGCAGCGTTTGGCAGCATGCCTGTGGGAAGTCCGCCGGTCCCGTGGCTTTGGCGGCAATTCGGCGGTGGGTACGCCAGAGGCGCGGGACCAGCAGATCACCCGCAGAAACGCCGCCAAAGGCCACCTGACTGCCGTGCTTGGGGCAGCAAAAATCATAGAGCCGCCCCTGATCATCCATTTCTCCTCCTAACAGAAACAACCCACAAGACACCGAATTTTGACCAACTGCTTAGGTCAAAAAGGGGTAACATTAGGTCTAATCTGATTTTCTCTCTCTATAAGCCATTTGAATCTCATTATTCTGAGGTGAAGTCCAACAACTTTGTGACCCTTTCTGAGATCTGGAGAAAACCGTATCAACCCTGAAGCATTTAGTTGGGATATCTCCCTACGATGTGCCACCACACAGACAATGGCTATGGTTTATGGCAGAGAAGTTCAGTGGACGATAGCTGGTTGGAAAACAGAGAGCTTTCTTTAGGAAAAAACATCTCTGAAATTTTGAAAAATGCCACCCAGTTCTGTAAGACTGGTGGGGAAGAAAAAAAAGCAACAACAAAAATTGAAAGTTTTTCACAGAAAATTTGAAAAACATTTCTCCCGACTCTACAAGCACTGATAGTAATAGTGAACTAAAAGATGACCTGTCCATTTTCTAGTCTACATACTATATAGAGCCTTATAATATTTTCATCACCACAGGATCTTAGTGTCTTCCAGTAGTTCCCTAAGCAACATGACTTCACAATTTGTCATGTGTAGTTCATTCTCTCTCCCATTCCTCTCCCTGGGGCAGAACTGTGCACGTAGGGGAATGTCTTGTATTGGTAAGGTTTGGGTTGTGGAGATTTTATTTTTAAGTGTCTATGCTGCTGTGTGTTTAGGTTAGAGAAGGCAGGTTGAAGAAGTGCATCTTGCACTTGGAGGGGAAGGTGAGGAGATTAGGGTTGCCAACCCTCCCGGTTTTGCCGGGAGTCTCCCAGAATCGGGCTCCATCTCCTGGAGGCTACTGAAGCCAAACCAGGAGATTTTAGGCCGCTAAAAGTCCAGCAGCGCAGCGGGGCTAAGGCAGGCTCCTGCCCCTGCCCTGAGCACTGACTCCGCAGCTCCCATTGGCTGGGAACTGTGACCAATGGGAGTTGCAGGGGTGGTGCCTGTAGAGGGGGCAGCACGTGGAGCTCCCTGCACCTCCCCGGGCCGCAGGTACTTACCGGCCTCTTCTGTGAGCGGCGTGGGTGCCTTGGCCCTGCTGTGCCACCGACTGGGAGATGCCCAAGGTAAGCACCACCAGGCAGGAGCCCGCACCCCTCACTCCCTCCCGTACCCCAACCCTCTGCCCCAACCCTGAGCCCCCTCTCGCACCCACACTCCCTCCCAGAGCTCGCACCCCTCATTCCCTCCCATACCCCAACCCCCTACCCCAGCCCTGAGCCCCCTCCCGCACCCAAACTCCCTCCCAGATCCCATACCCCCTCCTGCACCCCAACTCCCTGCCCCAGCCTGGAGCCCCTTCCAGGACCCAAACTCCCTCCCAGAGCTTGCACCCTGTACTCCCTCCTGCACCCCAACCCCCTGCCCCAGGCTCAGCCCGGAGCCCCCTCCCACATTCTGAACCCCTCGGCCCCAGCCTGCACCCCCTCCCACACTCCAACACCCTGCCCCTGCCCAGTGAATGTGATTGAGGGTGGGGGAGAGCGAGCTACAGAGGAAGGGGGGATGGAGTGAGTGGGGCGGGGCCTGGGAGAAGGGGCGGGGCAGGGGACAGGGCAAGGGTGTTTAGGTTTGTGTGTTTAGACAATTGGCAACCTAGATGAGATTTATTATGGTCCTAAGTTTTCATGAGAGTTCGTTCCATAGCCTCAGACTGGCTCTTGAGAAACCTCTGCCTCCTACACACCCACCTTATCCAGCAACACTAACTTTATTCCTTATCTTTCTCATTGTACTAACAAACCCATCTGGCTGGGCAGAAGCAACACACCGTGTCTTTGTTCACACATGTTAGTAAGGATATGAGAGTATCAAAAATCAAGCCCAAAATTCTATCTCAGGCTGACAAACAGGCCTGTATACTAACAAGTTATACTGGTATAGAACATAAGAACGGCCATATTTGGTCAGACCAAAGGTCCATCTAGCCCAGTGTCCTGTCTTCCGACAGTGGCCAATGCCAGGTGCTTCAGAGGGAATCAACAGAACACAGCAATTTATCAAGTGATTCATCCCCCGTCGGCTAGTTCCAGCTTCTAGCCGTCAGATGTTTAGGGACACCCAGAACATGGGGTTATGTTCCTGACCATCTCGGCTAATAGCCAGTAATGGACCTAATGTCCTCGAACTTATCTAATTATTTTTTGAAGGTATAAAGGTATCTTATATTAGTAAGCTATAAGCACATTTTTTACTGGTATAACTATGTCCACACTACAGGGAGTTGTACCACTTTAACTACACTGGTACAGTTAAAGCAGAACAACTTATATGTGTAGACAAGGCCTAAAATACAAAAAACAGAACTGTCTTCTCTATCACATTCTCTTTACTTATACATTGATGTATTGTCATGGTTACTGCTGAGTGTGGGAGGGGAAAACTCTCACAGACTAGCAAAAGATCAGATTACAGCTCAGTAATTAACATGTCTGTGGGGTTAGTGATGTCTAAAAGGAAAATGCCAAGAAGAATAAAAGAAGAAAGGGTTTAAAAAAAATTATTAGGAACACTTAAAATCACAGTGCTGCTAACGTTTGCGATATTATTGTTAGTCGCACGATATTTGGCGTTTTCTTAAAGCGCCAACTGTGGGAATTCAAGAAGTTACAGGAGAATCTTAGCTGTAAGTTTCTAGCCCTCACAGATGAGAAGAGCGTGAAAAGATGAAGTGTGTGTGCACCGTTAGGACTCAGAAACCAGAAGACAAATAAATGGAACGCAAAATTTATTACACCTCTACCCCGATACAACGCGACCCGATATAACACGAATTCAGATATAATGCAGTAAAGCAGTGCTCCGGGGGGGCGGGGCTGCGCACTCTGGTGGATCAAAGCAAGTTCGATACAACGCGGTTTCACCTATAACGCGGTAAGATTTTTTGGCTCCCGAGCGTTATATCGAGGTAGAGGTGTATTTTTTAAAAAATACCATGATTTTAAACCCAATCGCATGATTTTTGCCTCATGATTGTTAAACTGTTAGGGCTGGTAATACATGCTAACTTATGAGGACTGTGAGAAAAAAATCAAAAAGGTCTTCAACATAGAAGAGAAAAGCAAAGAGAATTAAGAATTAAGCTCCCACTTAAGAGCTTTTTGCCAGTTGCTGGAACTGTGCCATGGAAGCTCCCTCTCTCATCTTGCTTGGAGAATCTCCCCAAATTATTTGCCGTTCACCCCCTGGAGGCAAGGAGGATGGAAAACAGCCAATCAGTTCTATGATCTATTCTGCAATCGAATACCAGCAGCACCCTCTGTTGTGTATATTTAAAATTACAGAATGCAATAATAAGTCCAAGATACCGTTTCTTGGAGATTTCTCATTGGACTTTAATTCAGCTCTCAAAGTAATGGTGCCTTAAAGAAAAGAGAGCGAAGGAGAAATGAGAATGAATTTAATCCCAAATGTTCACATTATCATAACCTGGCAGAAAGGCTTTGACAGAGTGTAGGGAATTCAAAAAAGAGCAAAGGGACAGGAGATGGGGACTTACAAGGAAGGACTGAAATAATTAAATAGATGACGTTATGAGTATAATATAATATCTCATTGAAAGGTGACAGGACCTTTACCGTATTATATCCAAATTTGTGTTAATCGGGTCGCGTTATATCAAGGTAGAGGTATAGTATATAAAAATGGGCTTAACTCAGTTCTGGAGGACTGCCGATGCAAGCATGGTATCAGATACAGATACTCATTACAAATACACGTCTTGGTCTGTTTCCATAAGGAATTTGCTGATAGTTCTCAGCACACAATAGACCAGCAGCAGGTAAGCATGGTTAAGTGTCTCCCTCACTTCCTCATTGGACACAAGCATTGTACAACTGTACAGGTCTAGTTAAATTCAACAACCTGTTTGCCTGGCCCAGACCCTAGCCGTTTTACAGGCTTGCCATGCAATAAAACGCCTTTACAGAGTGACTGGCAGATCATGAAATTGCAGCATGTGACCTTCAGAGTCGTTTGCCAGCGATGGCTCTGGCAATTAAATGAATTGGCCCATCCTCAGAGAAGCACATAAATCATTCACATTCCATCCCCTCTGGCTGCAGGAAAGGCTCCTGAGCGGAGGTATGCAAAACGCTGGCTGGATTCTGTCCCTGCTGAAGTCAATGGGAGTCTAGCTATTGACTTCAATGGGAGCAGCGTTTGGCTCTCCCCGCTTTTGCGCAAAAAAGCAAATATTCTTTTCCTCAAGGCCCAGCCCAAGTGACAGTGGGGGAAGGGAGGCAAGGATCCTCCACCCCCAGGCTGAAGAACAGGAGTGGAGCACGAGTCCAATGGGAACACTGGGAGTAGCCTCCGCAGACCTGCCATCCTCTTTCTGCAGGCAGAAGATCTGTATAGGAATGGTTTCGCAGTCCCTTCTCCCACCCCATCTTACCCAGATGCCTCCCTCTTCAACAGCAGGAAGGGATCCCTTTGTGGACCTGAACTCTACGTACACAAGAGGTCACAAACCCAGGTCTCGAGCTGGGGCCCACTGAAGTCAATGTCTCCCATCAGGCTGACTTCTCATCTTGCTCTCTTCTGAGCAGCAGTTGCCAGGGCAAAGACGACTCATATCAATAACAGAGGAAGAGGCAGGATATGCCCCAAATATCTCATTGTCAGGTTTGTTAAAAAAAAAAAAAACCAAACTTATAAGTGAGCCCTCTATCGTAATGGCCCAGAACACTAACCCAATTTGCAGCAGAATTACAATGGTGTATTAGGCCACTGGTTTGGTAGAACAACTGATTGATCTTTTAAAATGTATCCATCTCCATCTAATTGTCTCGGTTCTTGTATGGCCTTCTTCACCATGACAGCTGGACATCTCTGTGACGTTGTGCAGTCTATATGGTTTTATAAAAACTTGATAATAAGTCAATATAATGTAACGGAGATAGTTTTAGAGAAAATACGGTAATAAGTGAATGTAACGTAACTGGGATATGCTTCATCCAAAAGGTCTCTTGTAAGGTATCATTACAAAGCTTATAATCTACTGAGTATGATCATCTGATTTGTATAAATGTACCACTCTTGTATCTAAAACTAGAAATATAAAATGTAACTCTGAGGGCCTATTGTAATTGTGTAAAGTGTGGACCATTAATGATGGTTTGGAATCTTGATGACTCCCATTGTCTGCAGATGGCTGTATTTACCTGTGAGTCTTCCTGTATATGTGTGTGCTGGCAAGTGAGTAATGAAGTCTTGCAGTGACATGTGATCATGTCACCTGAACTGGAATCCATCTTTAACCTGGTGCTTTTCCAGTGAGGGGGAGTGGAAACCCAGAGGGACAAAGGGTTCCCGCCTTATGCAAAAGATATATAAAGGGGAGGGGGAAGAGAACAGAGAGGAGGAGGATCCATCATGAAGAATCCCCTAGTTACCACCTGAGCTGCAACAAGAGCTGTACCAGGGGAAAGAATTGTGCCCAGGCCTGGAAGGTGTCCAGTCTGAGAAAAACTTACTGAAACATCTCTGAGGGTGAGATTATCTGTATTTAGTTTGATTAGACATAGATTTGCGCATTTTATTTTATTTTGCTTGGTGACTTACTTTGTTCTGTCTGTTACTACTTTGAACCACTTAAATCCTACTGTCTGTATTTAATAAAATCACTTTCTATTTAGTAATTCACTCAGAGTATGTATTAATACCTGGGGGAGCAAACAACTGTGCATCTCTCTCTATCAGTGTTATAGAGGGCGAACAATTTATGAGTTTGCCCTGTATAAGCTTTATGCAGGGTAAAACGGATTTATCTGTGTTTAGACCTCATTGGGAGTTGAGCATCTGAGTGCTAAAGACAAGCACACTACTGTGAGCTGTTTTCAGGTAACTTGCAGCTTTGGGACAAGTGATTCAGATCCTGGATCTGTGTTAGAGCCAGACAGGAGTGGCTGGCTCAGCAAGACAGGGTGCTGGAGTCCTGAGCTGGCAGGGAAAATAGAAGCAGGGGTAGTCTTTGCACATCGGGTGGCACCTCCCAAGGGGGTTTCTGTGATCCAACCCATCACAATCTCCTAAGAACAAGAATCATCTTACAAAACTCTCTGTTCTTTCTCGGCCCGCAAGAATAGCTTAAAAGTCGTTCCGGTTGGAAATGTTTTTGATGGAACAGTCGGAAAACGCTGTTTCATCAAAATCAAAATGTTTCGCTGGAACATGCACATTTTGACCAAATGTTTGATGGAAAAATTTCAAAATTAAAAAGGTTATTTGGTTTTGATTTTCTTGTTTTGTTCTATTGTTTAATTTAGACCATTTATGTTTAATATTATTTTATATTTATATATATATTCATATTATAATGTCGTGACATTATCAAAATGTTTCAATAAGGTCATTTTGATGTTTCTGAATCAAAATATTTTGGAATTTCTGGTCCACAAAATATTTCGAGATCAACTCCTTGTACTGATCCAGGATGAAAACATTTTTCAAAATGTCAGAAATGTCCTGTAAGACAAATGCCATTTTCCGATCACCCCCACTTACATGGTAGCTATACTTTCCCCTTCCTTCCCCTTCCCTTCTCTGTACAATTGTGTGAAGAGTTTCTTGTGGGAAAGATAAAGTGACGAGTTTCCTGGGAAATCTGCTGTGAAATCCAGACTCTGCTGACAAAATTATGATGCTTGTTGAATGTGAACGAAATTTTGCCAAAGCCAGGTCTCCAGCGTGTGTAAATTGGTGTCTCTCCATTGAAATCGATGCTGATTTAGACAGGCTGAGGATCTGGCGCCAAATATTTTGCAAAATTCATGAAATTGCAAGATTTTTTTAAAATGTTTCCATGTTGAACATTTGCAGAGTGCAATCTGTTGTGAATTCTGGAACTACTCCCAGGCTAACTGGCTTGTGTGTATGACTCTAGTTTTAGTGGCTGCTGAGATAACTATACAATGGCTGGCGATCTAAGAAAAGAACACATACAAAAGCCAACAAAGAACCGCTTCCAGACTTTATTCTATTATTCACAATGGAGTAAATACAAAACAAAAAGTACTCAGCCCCATGTATGATTCATTGTGAAAAGGAAAGACGTTTTAGTCTGTGAGGCAACGGTGAGATAGGCTACACCAAGGGAACAGAAATACAGAGACCTGATTTGATGTTGCACTGTACCGGGGTCGGCAACCTTTCAGAAGTGGTGTGCCAAGTCTTCATTTATTCACTCTAATTTAAGGTTTCACGTGTCATACATTTTAACGTTTTTAGAAGGTCTCTTTCTATAACTCTATAATATATATACACTATTGTTGTATGTAAAGTAAATAAGGTTTTTTAAATGTTTAAGAAGCTTCATTTAAAATTAAATTAAAATGCAGAGCGCCCCGGACCGGTGGCCAGGACCTGGGCAGTGTGAGTGACACTGAAAATCAGCTGGCGTGCCGCCTTTGGCAAGAGTGCCATAGGTTGCCTACCCCTGCTGTATACCTTGTGTAGCCATTTACCCTGATGCAATGTGGGTGTGAAACACTATCACATCAGGATAGCAATGTTTCATGCCCCCTTCGCACTGTCTGAGTGAGTGCACACTGTGCAAGGCAAAGGACAATCAGGCCCTTGCATTATTCCCCTGGCTCTGACACAGATAAGCTGGTTCACCATGGGCAAGCCACTTAACTTCCCTGTCTTAGTGCCCTTTGTCCATAAATTTGGGATACTGGTGCTTCCCCATCCCAGGGAAGTACCGAAGTGCTGTCTAAGTAGTGTGTATCATTAACAGTATCATAGCTCGCAGCTGGATGCAATTAGAACGAAGGGAAATAAACCCTAATGTTGATAGACACAGTGAGCAGAGCTCTAAGTACTAGGAGATCATGAGGAAACAGGAGAGGGATTATGGCTCTTCTGTCCTTTGCCAAACCTCGCCCCCAGCAAGGCAGTTTTTAACATGAGAGCATTCATCTGGCTCCATGCCAGCCTTGCTTGTGACACCTGCAGGGGCACCAGAAAGGGGGGGGTCAGAAGGCCCACCATGGCCCTCCCACTTTTTACCAGCCCTAAGGGTGAGTGATGGGGAGAAGGAGACAGAGAGGAGCAAGCAGGGGGCGGGATCTTGGGGGAAGAGGCAGCATGGGGGTGGGGCTCAGGGAGAAGGAGTGGGGCAGGGCCAGGGGCTCAGGGCCATGGTTTAGGCACCTGTGGGCCCCCCCACACACACTTTTATGGCACTTCCACCGCTCTGTGCCACCTGGTGTTGCACTATGGTCCTGTGAGATTCAAAATTCATCACAGGCTTTTCCTTTACTCCACCATCCTGCAAATGGATGCCGGGTTAGAGTATTGTCAGGGAGTGCCTGAAGGCACGAAGAGAAAGAAGAAAGACAGTTCCATGGTTAGGGTGCTAGCCTGGCGCTTGGGAGCCCCAATTCCCTGCTCTGCCACAGACTTCCTGTGTGACCTTGGGCAAGTCACTTACCTTCTCTGTGCAAAAAAAAAATAATCCCGCAGCAGTGACTCTCCAAGCCTGGGTCAACTAACTTGGACTTGTGTGCTCGCACTACAAGGCTACGCATAGCAGTGTAGCCATTATTGCTCAGGCTGACGCCTGGGTTCTGAGACCCCCCTCCCCCCCACCTTGCCAGGTCTCAGAGCCTGGGCTCCAGCACAAGCAGGAACATCTACACTGATATTTTCAGCCTCAAAGCATGAGCTCGAGTCAGTTGACCTGGGCTCTGAGACTTGCTGGGGTGGGTATTTTTTTTTGGGACACTGTAGACGGACGCCTAGGCCTTGTCTACACTAAAGGGAAATCTCGATAGAGCTACGCAATTTGAGTTACGTGAATAGCGTAACTCAAATCGATGTAGCTTAGATCTACTTACCGCGGGGTCCACACTACGCGATGTTGATGGGAGACGCTCTCCCGTCGACTCCCCTTACTCTTCTCGATCCGGTGGAGTAAAGGAGTCGACGGGAGAGCGATCGGCAGTCGATTTAGCGAGTCCTCACTAGACCCGCTAAATCGACTGCTGATGCATCGATTGCTGCTCGTCAATCCCCCGGTAAGTGTAGACAAGCTCTGAGAATTTCCCATCTGTGAAATGAGGATCATAGCAGTGCTTTACCCTACAGGGAAGGTAAACACATTAAAGATGGTGCCGTGCTCAGATGATCCGGTGATGGGAGCCACAGAAGTACTTTAGATAGAAAGTTTGCACCATTAGGCATGTCTTAGGCCTGGCAGATTTATTATTCCGTATATTAGAATATTGACTGAGAATCCAGGCCCAATGTGCTAGGTGCTGTACAGACACTTATTTAAAAGACAGTCCCTGCCCAAAGAACTTGATATCTAAGCTCTAACAAACCTAAATGATCCCAGGACGCAGAACTCACAGGCAGATGGAATCCTATCTATTTCCTGTAGGATGATCTTCCATAAACCAAGTTACAGGCAACCCCATATGAAAAGGCAGAAGACATTCAAACCTGGCCTGAGATTGCTCATCGTGTCTGTCTCATGCATCGTACAATTTATAATCCTCAGTAAGAACATCTCCCCAGCCCGCGGCTTCATTTCTGTGCACAGCTACCCCAGCATTTTAATTGTCCCATAAATTTGATGGAAAAGATTTGATGCCGGGTGCTCTTAAAATGCCACATGTCTCGAGCACTGCAGTTAATGAATGGCTCCCAACGATTCACATTTCAATCTATATGCAAATGTGTCCTCTGCTTGGCTCATGCTGGACTTTTCATCACGGTATGACTGCTATCCAGGGAAGCCTCAGACTCGTAGATCACACAGGTACAAGACATAAATGGGAGAAGACTTAAATTATTCTGTATTTATGAGGCAGCGAATATAAGCTGTGGGCTTATGCTTTTGTTTTTAGAATACCATGATCACAAATCAGCCCCAGGAAGGCCTACAATAATGCTTGCTTTATTTTTTCCTCCCTGCTATCAAAATATACACAGCAATCGATCACTTAAAGATACAAAGTCGAACACACATCATCCAATATTATCCAGGAACCTCATAATGCATGTCAGCTATGAGTGAAGATGATGACTGCTGAACATGGCTTGGGGATGTTTATAAATGGATTGTGAGATTTGATATAGGTCTCTCCTACTTCCATCTCAAAGAAAGAAATAAAATAAAACAAGGGATAAAAACAAGAGCACAGAACTATTCCTGCCTGTATACTATATAAACGGGGATGGGCCAGGAACATAGCATTTGGATAAGAATCAGTTGTAGGCTGGGGTTTGAGGCTGAACCAGTGCTAATGCAGAGGTTAGAGGCTGAAAATATGGCTCGCTTTCTGTTCATGTTTTATTACCTATCCCCCAACCAGTCTGTTGATGAAATGATCTGTTTTGTTGTACATCTAATCTGTGGGCTCTCTGAGCCAAGCACTGTTTTCTTGTTAGTAATCAGTACAGTGGGGCCTTGGACTTTCATTTGCGGCCCCTATGTGCTCAAAAGCTGTTATCATGAGAGTTTGACCTCAAAGGCCAGAAACCTCTCCATAAGGGTGAAAGAGAATGAAGGGAAAAAATCTTGTCGGATCAGATGTGCCGCATATTCTAACCATCTTAGCACAAAATCCCATGGGAACTGTCTTTTTGTGTGATTTCAACTACATCTGAAACATCAGCAAAAAAACCCCAACAAGCTCTGTTTGGTTTTGGATCTAACCCAGAACCAAAACCACAGGGAGGAATCCAGATCCGGAGACCCAAACCTAGACTCACTGAAATGCAAAAGGCCTGGGAAAGGAGGATGTGTCCCATTTCTCTGTACCAGATATAACAAACTGAGATTGCATTGGTTCGGTACTGACTGAAAGGAAAGAGTGGCGCCAGCTGAATTATGCCACCTCTTCCTGAGGCATCTAGATGTTTCTTGGAGGTCTCCTAAGGAAGCATATATAGCTTTATCCTGCTTTTTTTGTAACACCTAACAGGACCACAGCACCAGAGGGCATGGGAGCAAGTTACTTATAATAGGAAACTAGTGATCAGCAGGTAAAAGGAGTGTCCTATGGTAGGAGATATCCACTGACGTATCATTGTGTACCGGAGACAATATTGGAATCTGATGTGTGAACAGGCCTTGATGATAAGCTGAAAACTCCAATCTGCCTCTGTTTCACTAATCCATTTTATGCCAAAAGCTACGGATGAGAACACCACAGACCCCTGGCTTTGGTATGCATATGTAGGGCAAAGGGGGAGAGGTTGATGTAGCTGGCTTGTCAAGGAAAAAAAACCTGGTGGAGAATCTGTAGTCATGTAGTTAGGATCTATTTAGTAGGTGCCTGGTACAAAATTCCTGGCC
The DNA here is from genome assembly GCF_011386835.1 of Chrysemys picta bellii. NCBI lineage: Eukaryota > Metazoa > Chordata > Testudines > Emydidae > Chrysemys > Chrysemys picta. The sequence goes on from NC_088791.1 coordinate 339,155,032, forward strand.
TAGTTCTTTACTGTGTACAAAAGGAGGGTGTGTGTGTGTGTGTGTGTATGTGTGTGAGAGAGAGAGATCAACATTTAAGGCCCTGTGCTGTCCTTTATGCTTAAAACAGTATGAGACAGGCGCACAGGCCTCTCAAAACATAGGACTCTTGGTGAAAGGCCCAGATTTCCAGGGCTTAGCTCTGTGCCTGGATTTCCATCTATATAACTGAAAGCAGAATCTCTCCATCTAATCTTAAGTGCCTATCACCCTGGTAACCAATGACCATGCAACAATTAAAGGTACAGCACTGTGTGTGTGCCCTATGTGGCTGTTTTCTCACAGCCTCCCTTAGTTCTGGCATGTGAACTTGATTTCCTGTGTCTGATCAGCTTGGTTTTTTGCTTTCTTCTTTCCTTCTCCTTCAATCTTCCTTACTGCAAACTGGAGCCACCACTAGGAGAAGGCTTTAACAAAGAGGAGCAGCTTCTATTTAGCTCTGAACAGTCAGAAAACAAGGGCATGATGAGTAGGTTCAACTCCCATTGACATCTAAGGGGGTGGCGGAGGCTTACATCAGGCCTGAATTTGGTCCTGGGGAAAGACCACGGGAGAGCGCTGATTTTGTTGCATGTGTGGGTTTTTTAATATGTTTGTTTGTTTGTTGGTCCAGCACAAGAATGGGAGTTAAATGGTGCCTGGACACAGCTTCATGGTGTGATAGTCTATAGGTCAGTTGAGACCTTTGGGATGATTAGGGAATACTCTCAATGCAAGGCAATGCTCTGGGAGTTAACCACTTACCACTACATTTTGTGTGTGTGTGTGTTGTGTATGCTCGCATCTCTTTGGTTTTATTTCCAGATCTAAAAATGTAACTGCTTGAACTGAAACAGTAAACACTGAGGATGAGTCACTGATGTTCTGTGCAGCCAGACAAGCTCTCATTAGGTTACCAGACAAGAATCTGGAAAGGCCCCGCTCTTTTCCCCCGCTTTTGTATACCAAAAAGGAGTTGCCAAGACCAATTTGCCAGTGACTAAAGCGGATAAGTGAGGCTCCCAGCAGGCTCTGCTGCAGAACAATATTTCCTTTTCTTCTAATTTGCTGAGTGGAAGGCATAGAGAGCTACATATAAGCCCAATGCAGTTTCTTTTCATTGCTCAGAGCTACTCCTTCCCAACGAGAACTCAGGTCTCAAGGATCAGTTCCTCCAAGAAAGATCCAAGAATGGGCCTGTTTCTTACCTATATCAGATTTGCACCAACATAATTCCTTGATTCACACTAGCATAAGTCAGAGGAGAATCAGGCCATTAAAATGAAAGGAGCTATACTGACTGACACCAGCTGGGGATATGGCCCTCTGAGACTTTTTGAACATTGAAGAGGTGGGAGGGAATACATTGTGGGGGAGGGAATGCCATACGCAAGTTGTCTGCATTCAAGGAAAACAAACACACACACACACACGGGAGAAACAACTCTGAAAAGCAGAAAGGTCCAAACACTAACTTTTCAAGGAGCATCAAGAAGTGCACAGGTATATTTCTAAAAATCTTTATCACACCCAACTTATTCTTGCTGGCAATAAGCAACCATCCATAACCTGCAACTCTTCAGAGCACGGTATTAAAATGGAAACTGTTCAGATGTAAACCTTTGGCCAGAACCTTAGCTGGTGTAAACTGACATACTTCCCCTAACTTCAATGGAGCTGCACCAATTCACATCAGGCTGAAGATCTGGCCCCATACATGTAACAATAAAGATGCGTGCTCATGTTACCAATGCCCTTTTAGCTTATCACAATGGAGAGGATTTAAAATATTTGTGGGTTTTATTGTACTTCACTTATAATAAAAACAGTAAAAATCAAAAGAAGTGAGTTTCCCTGTGTCTGTAGCCAATTACGCACTGTCTGGTTCTCCAGTGTTATGTTTAGGTTTTAAGAACTTCAGAGAGAATGTCAATAAAATGTTTCTCCACATTTTTTGTGGAGGTTCTCTTGAAAAAAATTAAACTGAGAAATGTTAGATTTTTGAAAATAAAGTTTAAATGGGGTTTGTTTGTTTTCCATTGGAAAAAAAAATGGAAAATATTTCAACAAAACAAAAAATGTCTGTTTTTTCCAAAAAAGATCATTTTTTGTAAAAAAAATTTTCAACAGAAAACATTCAACCAGCTCTCATTTCTTTTCATAAGGAGCCAAGTTCCTTATTCACTTATTGCACCCCCTCCTTGCCCATGGAGAGATTTGCTTAAAGAAGGACTAAATAATAAGCGAATAAGGATTTCAGGCTTTTATTTTTTTTTAATCTTATTTTTTGATCTCTATCTACTTGACAGTAACACTTGAAATGAATGGAAGCTTTACAAAGACTTATACCAGAGCAGGCAGTGGGACTGTTAATTATTTATACGCTAGAGATTTTGTAAGGTTTGCCATAGGCTGATGGTATTTGAATTATTAAATGATCATAGAATCATATAATTGTAGGCCTCTAGAGGTCATCTAGTCCATTCCCCTGCACTCATAGCAGGACAAAGTATTATCTAGACCATCCCTGACAGGTGTTTGTCTAACCTGCTCTTAATAATAGCCAATGATGGAGATTCTACAACCTCCCTAGGCAATTTATTCCACTGCTTAACCACTCTGACAAGAAGCTTTTCCTGGTGTCCAACCTAAACTGCCACCACAGGAGGATTCCCCAATCCACTCTAAGGCCACTTGAAATCTGCTTTGCACCACTGGAGAAGCACAGACAGAGTGAATGGGACTGAAGATCTGGCTCACTATAGATCCCAGAGTAAACTTTGATACGGTCTGAATACTTCTGTACAATGACTATGTGTGTTTCTACTAATATACGACCACAAAAGCTTTCAGCATCACAGTTTGAAGCAGGGATATTCTGATCTGAAATGTGCTGTTCTTTAAAATCGGCATCCAGTGTTGTTTCTATTTCCGCTGTCATTTTCCTTAGTGTCACTAATAAATCAGTCAAAGGCAAGTGTGCAACGTTTTATGCTGATGAGAAAAGAAATTAATCCCTTATCTAATCTAGTGAGGCGCAGTTTGTTTATCTCATGGCTGATGCTCTCGGCAGCTCAGTACAAGACTGCTGGCTATGTTTCTGCTGCTCCATTTGACAAGCCAATTTTAGAAATACCTAGTCAATAATGACAGGTTTCAGAGGGGCAGCCATGTTAGTCTGTATCAGCAAAAACAACGAGGAGTCCTTGTGGCACCTTAGAGACTAACAAATTTATTTGGGCATAAGCTTTCGTGGGCTAAAACCCACTTCATCAGATGCCTGGAGTGAAAAATACAGTAAGCAGTAGATATAGATATAGATATAGATATAGATATAGACAGCACATGAAAAGATGGGAGGTGCCTACCAAGTGCGGGGTCAGTGCTAAGGAGACCAATTCAAATAAGGTGGAAGTGGCCTATTCTCAACAGTTGACAAGAAGTGGTGAATATGAAGAGAGGGAAAATTACTTTTGTAGTGCTAATGAGGTCAATGCAATCAAGGTGGACGTCGGCCATTTCCAACAGTTGACAAGAAGGGGTGAATATCAGCAGAGGGAAAATTACATTTTGTAGTGACCCATCCACTCCCAGTCTTTATTCAGGCCTAAATTTGATGGTGTCCAGTTTGTAAAGTAATTAAATTAATTCCAATTCTGCAGTTTCTCACTGAAGTCTGTTTTTGAAGTTTTTGAAGTTTTTTTGTTGAAAACTCCAACGCATCATTCTCCAACGCATCATCTGTGATCTACAACCCATCCTGGACAATGATCCCTCACTTTCACAGACCTTGGGAGGCAGGCCAGTCCTCACCCACAGACAACCTGCCAACCTTAAGCATATTCTCACCAGCACCCGCGCACCGCACCATAACAACTCTAACTCAGGAACCAATCCATGTAACAAACCTCGATGCCAACTCTGCCCACATATCTACACCAGCAACACCATCACAGGACCTAACCAGATCAGCTACAACATCACCGGCTCATTCACCTGCACGTCCACCAATGTTGTATATGCCATCATATGCCAGCGATGCTCCTCTGCTATGTACATTGGCCAAACCGGACAGTGACTACGCAAGAGGATAAATGGACACAAGTCAGATATCAGGAATGGCAATATACAAAAACCTGTAGGAGAACACTTCAACCTCCCTGGCCACACAATAGCAGATGTAAAGGTAGCCATCTTACAGCAAAAAAACTTCAGGACTAGACTCCAAAGAGAAAGTGCTGAGCTCCAGTTCATTTGCAAATTTGACACCATCAGATCAGGATTAAACAAAGACTGTGAATGGCTATCCAACTACAGAAACAGTTTCTCCTCCCTTGGTGTTCACACCTCAACTGCTAGCAGAGCACCTCACCCTCCCTGATTGAACTAACCTCGTTATCTCCATACTGATTTATACCTGCCTCTGGAAATTTCCATTACTTGCATCTGAAGAAGTGAGGTTCTTATCCACGAAAGCTTATGCTCCCAATACTTCTGTTAGTCTTAAAGGTGCCACAGGACCCTCTGTTGCTTTTTACAGATTCAGACTAACACGGCTACCCCTCTGATACTATTACAGGACAGTTAGCCCACGAAAGCTCATGCCCAAATAAATGTGTTAGTTTCTAAGGTGCCACAAGGACTCCTCGTTGTTTTTTCTAGTCAATAGTGTCCAGCATGCCAGATTCTGCTCTTGCTTACACTAGTGTAAAGAGACTTCACTGGAGTCACTCCACATGGCCACCTGGATAAGGGCTTGATTCTGCAAGGCACTGAGCATCCTACTGCTAATCCAGACAGAGCACCTGCTTTACTGGGGCAGGGCCAGAGTAACGCTGGAACAATTCACGTGCTGAAAGTTAAACACGTGCTTCAGTGCTTTGCCCAATGAGAGGGCAACTTTCAACGTCCTAAATGAGAGCAGATTTTGACAGGCTCTAGATCAGGAACTTTGTTGATGCTTTTTAAAGACACCCATAGTTCCAGTATACGCTAAAGCAGAACTTCAGTGAAAATCAAGGTCAAATATAAACTGGATTATCCCTTGAAGAAAGACTATTTTAAAAATGTCCATATCAAACATCTGCAAGCAGCTCTCACCATGCATCCCTGATTGGCCCCGGACAAGAAAATATAAGTAGTGCATTACGTGAGGTAAAACTCTTTCCAGTTAATCTGGGCTATACAGTGCAATGATTTCCACTAAGCCAATCAAGGACTGAGGCTAATGGGCACAAGATGTGTATCTTTCGACTGTCCCTTATAAAGGGATAGAATAGGCTAAAAATAACCCAACCCCAAAACAGGCCTTTTGTTAGCTAACCAAGAGACATTTTAAAATGAGCAGCTCTAAAGTACAGGGAACAAGTATCTTACCTGGCGTAGAATGACCATGGTTCCTACGTAAACACATCAGCAATTGCCTCTAGTAGCCCTGAAACAGAAAAGAAATTGAACATTGAGATGGTTGACAAATTCCCTCACTCATAGCCTGATCTCAGAAATGGTGTGATGGCTTAAGAGATATAACTCTTCAAAGGTGGACTTTGGGAGACTTACAAACAATAGATGGGACTGTAAAGTTAATGGCTTTATACCTTTCGTTCTAGACAGCAAAAGATAAGCTTCTAATACATCCACATTAATACCGACACATTGCTGAATTAGACAAGCTGGCCTCCTAGGGTGATAGGAACAGATTCTCTTTGTTGATCTTTTTTGCAGGACATTTGAATATTTGTAAACTGAATCTGATAAAGTTAGCCAAAGAATAACTGAATATAGATATTATGTTTTATTATTTATTTGAATGGGGCCCTTTTGTGCAAGCTGCTATCCAAACCAGTAGGAGAAAGACAATCCCAACCCCATATTGCCCACAGCAGTTAGGCCCAGGTGAGGGCTGCCTGAAAGTTTTCCACTGAAACAGTTTTTCAGTGGAAATTTGCATTTTTGGCTAAAAAATACTTTGCACAAATTGTTTGCTTTCCTTAGAAAATATTGACTTTTTGTTGTAAAAACAAACAGCTGAAAACCAAAACTTTTAATTCAGAAATGTCAAAATATTTCTTTATGATATTTCGGATCAAGATGAAATGTTTTAACACTCCTGAATCAAAATATTTTATTTTGGGTCAGCTTGACATTAAACCATATCCTCCTGAGACATCACAGTGCCTTGAGGGAGACTGCTGAGCTGACACTTCCAAGAGCTACTGCAGTTGTCCATGTGTACTTTAAACCACCTGCTGAAAGAAAGGATGGTCTAGTGGTTAGGGTGATAGCAGGGGACTTGGGAGTTCTGGGTTCAATTCCTTGCTCTACCACAGACTTCCTGTGTGCTCTTAAGTAGGTCTCTTTGTCCCTCAGACCATCTGTAAAATGGTAATAATAGCACTTTCCTACTTCACAGAGACATTGTGAGGATAAATACATAGAAATAAAAAGGTGTTCAGATACTGTTGTGATGGGAGTTCTGTAAGTACTCAGTTTTTTTATATGGAACAGCTGCCATATGAGGAGAGATTAGTAAAACTGGAACTTTTCAGCTTGGAAAAGAGATGACTAAGTGGGGATAGGATAGAGGTCTATAAAATCATGACTGGTGTGGAGAAAGTAAATAAGGAAGTGTTATTTACTCCTTCCCATAACACAAGAACTAGGGGTCACCAAATGAAATTAATTGGCAGAAGGTTTAAAACAAACAAAAGGAAGTATTTTTTCACACAACACACAGTCAACCTGTGGAACTCCTTGCCAGAGGATGTTGTGAAGGCCAAGTCTATAACAGGGTTCAAAAAAGAACTAGATAAGTTCCTGGAGGATAAGTCCATCAATGGCTATTAGCCAGGATGGACAGGGGGGATTGTGTCCCAAGCCTCTCTTTGCCAGAAACTGGGAATGGGTGATAGGGGCCAGATCACTTGATGATTACCTATTCTGTTCATTCCCTCTGAAGCACCTGGCATTGGCCACTGTCGGAAGACAGGATACTGGGCTAGATGGACCTTTGGTCTGACCCAGTATGGCCATTCTTATGTTTTGGAGAAAGAGCTCTACTACTTCGACCACCCAATGCAGGGCAACTCTAAAGAGTTTAAACAAAAGGCTTCTGTGCCTAACTGTGTCATAGGCGGCAGTCAAATCCAAGAAGATAGCTCCCGTCTTTAGATTTTTTGAAAACCGTTTTTGATAAAGGTGGTCAAGGCCAATACCGTTCAATGTGTACATCAATGACCTACCAGCTACACTCTTGTGCAAGTTTATCTATGCTGATAACACCAAGCTCACTCCTTCTCAGAAATTGACATGGTCTTGAATGAAGAAACTCCTGGCAGACTATTGCAATCAATGGTGCCTGCAGCCGAGCTTTTCTAAGACCGTTTCCAGTGTATTCCATCTGCACAATGCAAGCGCAAGCCATGAGTTAAACGTTTTCCTCAACGGCTAACGCCTGCAGCATGATCCAAACCCATTTTTCCTTTGGTGTGACATTAGATGGGTCATTAATGTACCGCAACCATTTGAGGAAGACGGCAGCCAAAGTTAGCACTCAGAACAACCTGCTCAGAAAACTGGCTGGCTCAACCTGGGGTGCAAGTGCCCAGACACTTAGATCATCAGCCCTTGCCCTCTGATATTCAACAGCAGAGTACTGTGCTCCTGTCTGGTATCACTCGTCTCACACGAAGCTGGTCGATGTAGAGCTTAACAAAGCTATGCGTATTGTTACCAGAACTTTATGGGCAACTCCGTTACCATGGCTACTGATACTTGGTAACATAGCTCCACCCCTTATTCACCGTGAAAAGGCCTCTGTCAAGTTGCTGGCTAAGATTTGTGAGAATAGCGACCTGCCATTGTATGCAGACCTCGTCTACCACCCACCAGCTTGCCTGTCTTCTAGACGCTCTTTATGGTCACTTATGCCACCACAGGACATGATGGTGGAATCTGGTTGGCGCAATGAGTGGTCAATAACAACAGTCGTTAATCACTCTCTTGTCACTGACCCAACCATCTGTCCACCAGGTTTTGATTTGCCCAGGCACCTGTGGTCATCGCTGAACCGGTTTGGAACAGGACAGGGCAATTGTGTGGCCAATCTCTTTAAATGGAGCTTTTCTAATGACCCAGGATACAGCTACGGTCAACTTTAGACTATGTCACATTTTCTTGTTGAGTGCTCACTGACTTATTTTGACGGCAGGCTACCGGCTCTCCACCTGGCTGATGATGACACCATTAAATGGCTGGGCACATTGCACATATGCCGATGATGATCCTCACGGTGCCTAACAGAAGTTGTAGTTTGAGTACCTCATGCCCCCATTCTCCTTTATGGGCAGGGCTCACTGGTTAGACTACATCTCCCATGATGCACCACAGCCATATGACTCACATGACACATTGAGATGGGTCAACAAGAGGGGAGACCATGGTACATCATGGGAGACGTAGTTTGGCCAGGGAACCTGGACCCCCAGGGAGAATGGGGGCATGTGGCGCATGAACTACAACTCCCGTGAGGAACTGAAGAAGTGCAGGCAGACACAGTTTAATCTGAAATTGACACAAAAGATTTCAATTTGGTTTGACAAACCAAACTATTTTAATTCAGGGCAATCCGATCCAAAACCAAACATATTGTTTACATTTTCCTCATGGAAACTTTCAGTTTTCAGATGAAATTTTTCAGCATTTTAATTTTTCCAGACATTTTCCAGGAGTTTTAGACAATAATAATATTTTGTTTTCTTTTCCAACTAGCTGTGATCAAGGATACAGAAACTAGTGGTGGGGGATTCAGCCTTAAAAAAGTAACTCATATACTGTTGTATGTGGGTTTCCTAATATAATTTTCTCTGGATACATAAAACAATCATTCTGCATCTACAGCAATCATCACACAACTAAAATAAGAAGTTCGGTAGCTCATGAGTTAGGTCTTGTCTACACTGGAATTAGCACCAATTTTAGTCATTGGCGATAGCAATCTATGAAGTTTAACAATCCTAGTGTAGACAAAGAAAGCTGCCATTTGAACAAGTGGAGTTTGAAACTGAGGTTAACTCAAATTATATATCATGGTTTTCACATTCATAGATTTTAAAAACCTGAAGGGACAATTATGATCATCTAGTCCAGGGGTCGGCAACGTTCGGCACGCAGCTCGCCAGGGTAAGCACCCTGGCGGGCCGGGCCAGTTTATTTACCTGCTGACGCGGCAGGTTCGGCCGATCGCGGCCCCCACTGGCCGCGGTTCGCTGTCCCGGGCCAATGGGGGCGGCGAGAAGCGGCGCGGCCGAGCGATGTGCTGGCCGCCCTTCCTGCAGCCCCCATTGGCCCGGGACGGCGAACCGCGGCCAGTGGGGGCCGCGATCGGCCGAACCTGCCACGTCAGCCGGTAAATAAACTGGCCCGGCCCCCCAGGGTGCTTACCCTGGCGAGCCGCATGCCGAACGTTGCTGACCCCTGATCTAGTCTGACCTCCAACATAACACAGGCCACAAAATTTCACCCAGTAACTCCTGCACAAAACCCATAATTTCTGATTGAGCTAAAGCGTGTCTTTTAGAAAGACAACCAGTCTGGATTTAAAGACTTCAAGTGACAGAGAATTCCTATGTAATTTGTCCGAGTGGTTAATTACCCTTACTGTTAAAAGTTTGTGCCTTATTTCTAGTCTGAATTTGTTTGGTTTCAGCTTCTAGCCACTGGATTTTGTTATACTTTTGTCTGCTAGATTAAAGAGCCCTCTACTACCAGAAATGTTTTTCCTCTATAGACCATGATCAAGTCCCCTTTTAATCTTATGTTGATAAACTAAGGCTTGGTCTACACTACCCCCCCTAATTCGAACTAAGGTACGCAACTTCAGCTACGTGAATAACGTAGCTGAAGTTCGAAGTACCTTATTTCGAATTAGTTGAAACTTACCTTGGTCCACACTCGGCAGGCAGGCTCCCCCGTCGACTCCGCGGTACTCCTCTCGGCGAGCTGGAGTACCGCAGTCGACGGCGAGCACTTCCGGGTTCGACTTATCGCGTCCAGACTAGACGCGATAAGTCGAACCCAGAAGTTCGATTTCCAGCCGTCGAACTTGCCGGTAAGTGTAGCCAAGGCCTAAGAAAAAGTACAGAGAAGAGCAACAAAAATGATTATGAGCATGGAACAGCTTCCATATGAGGGCCTTGTCTACACTACGAGAGTAGTTCGATTTTACTTGCATCGAATTTTTGTAATCGATATTGCAAAGTCGAACGTGTGTGTCCACACTAAGGACAGTAATTCGACTTTGTGCGTCCACACTAACTGTGATAGCGTCGACATTCGAAGCGGTGCACTGTGGTCAGCTATCCCACAGTTCCCGCAGTCCCCTCTGCCCATTGGAATTCTGGGTGTAGCCGGCAATGCCTTCTGGGTAACAAAATGAGTCGAGGGTGCTTTTGGGAAACTGTCGTCATCCGTCCATCACTCCCGCCCTCCCTCCCTGAAAGCGCCGGCGGGAAAACAGTTCGCGCGCTTTTCCAGTCATTGACAGCGCGGACGCCACTGTACTCCGAGCATGGAGCCCGCTGCGACCATCGCTGCAGTTGTGGCCGCTCTCAACGTCTCGCAGCTTATCATAAAGGTTTCCCTGAGGCAGATGCAGAAAAGTCAGGCAAGGAGGCTACGGCACCGCGGTGATGTCCTGAAGTCTGAGAGTAGCACAGACCTGTCAGAAAGCAGGCGACCCAGCGCCGAGGACATCACAGTGGCAATGGGTCATGTTGATGCCGTGGAACGGCGATTCTGGGCACGGGAGACAAGCACTGAGTGGTGGGACCGCATAGTGCTGCAGGTCTGGGATGAATCCCAGTGGCTGCGAAACTTTCGCATGCGGAAGGGAACTTTCCTGGAACTTTGTGAGTTGCTGTCCCCTGCCCTGAAGCGCAGTGACACCCGGTTGCGAGCTGCACTGAGTGTACAGAAGCGAGTGGCCATAGCCCTGTGGAAGCTTGCAACGCCAGACAGCTACCGGTCAGTCGCGAACCAGTTTGGGGTGGGCAAATCTACCGTGGGGGTTGTTGTGATGCAAGTAGCGAAGGCAATCGTTGATGTACTGCTGCCAAAGGTAGTGACCCTGGGAAACGTGGAGGCGATCATAGATGGCTTCGCAGCGATGGGATTCCCAAACTGCGGTGGGGCCATAGATGGAACTCACATCCCTATCCTGGCACCGGACCACCAGGCCACCCAGTACATTAACCGAAAGGGATACTTTTCCATGGTGCTGCAAGCACTGGTGGACCACAGGGGACGTTTTACCAACATCTACGTGGGATGGCCGGGCAAGGTTCATGACGCTCGTGTTTTCAGGAACTCTGGTCTGTTTAGACGGCTGCAACAAGGTATTTACTTCCCGGACCACAAAATAACTGTTGGGGATGTGGAGATGCCTATAGTCATCCTCGGGGACCCAGCCTACCCGCTAATGCCCTGGCTCATGAAGCCCTATACTGGCGCCCTGGACACTGAAAAAGAACTCTTCAACTACCGGCTGAGCAAGTGCAGAATGGTGGTGGAGTGTGCTTTTGGCCGTCTCAAGGGGAGATGGAGAAGCTTACTGACTCGCTGTGATCTCAGCGAAACCAATATCCCCATTGTTATAGCAGCTTGCTGTGTGCTCCACAATCTCTGTGAGAGCAAGGGGGAGACCTTTATGGCGGGGTGGGAGGTTGAGGAAAATAGCCTGGCTGGTGATTACTCACAGCCAGACAGCCGGGCGATTAGAAGAGACCAGCGGGAAGCGCTGTGCATCCGGGAGGCTTTGAAAGCAAAGTTCCTGAGTGAGCAGGGTAACCTGTGATTTTATAGTTTGTGTACTGAGAAGCTAAACCTGCCCCCGTTTCTTTACCCAGGTAATGTTGACTATCCTATCCAGTTACATACCCCCTTCACCCCCCCTCCAACACACGTGTCGAAATAAAAATAGTTCTACTTTGTTAAAGCACACCGTTTTCTTTAATACTGTTTTAGCGGGAATTTTTTAAAACTGGGACGCAGACTGTGGTGCGGGGCGGGTCTAGTGTTGTGATGCGAATGCAGCTTCTAAACTCAAGGATTGACAGGCTCCGCTGCGGTGGGATGCTTGTTTCAACGGAGCCTGTCACCCCTCCTGATCGGGACTGTGTGTATGGGAGGTCTATTTGACTTTGTGGCAGGGGGAGGACGGTTACAGATCCCATGCTGTGTGGCTCTGTGATCCTGTCTAAGGACCGGCGCTTAAGATCTGTAACTGCCCTCCCCCGCCACAAAGTCACAGAGCAACCCACCCCCCCCAACATTACATCAAAACAACCTCCCAGACTAACCGGGGCAACTAGTCACTGCATCACTGCACTGTGTATATGCCCTGCTGCTGTGCCTGCCCCCGACTATGTACCCTGCCAAAGGAGACTGTCCTGTCCAATTTCCAACCCCCTTTCCCCTCCTCCTCCAAAAGAACATGATTGAAACAGTAGTTAACAGAAACGAATTTTTTATTATCAACTACACATGGCATTGGGAGGTGAAACTTGGACGTGGGCTTGTGTCAGGCGGGAAGGAAAGAACTTTTCAAATTTTGGGAAATGAGAGCCTTCTGCTACTAGAGCTCTCTGCAGGGGTGGAGTGAGAGTTAGCAGGGACTCTGCCGCCTCTCCTTCTTTGCACTTTGGGTGAGGTGGGTATGGGACTTGGTGGCGGGGGAGGGCGGTTAGAGATGGACTGCAGCGGGGCTCTGTCCTCCTGCCTCCGTTCCTGCAGAACATCCACAAGGCGCCGGAGCGTGTCCGTTTGCTCCCTCAGTAGTCCAAGCAGCGTTTGAGTCGCCTGCTGGTCTTCCTGCCGCCACCTCTCCTCCCGATCCATGTTGGCTTGGTGCATTCGGGTCAAGTTCTCCCGCCACTGGGTCTGCTGTGCTGCCTGGGCTTGGGAAGAGGCCATAAGCTCAGAGAACATGTCCTCCCGTGTCCTCTTCTTCCTACGCCTAATCCGCGCTAGCCTCTGGGAGTGTGATTCCAGGCTAGGTTGTGAGACAGTCGCAGACGGGGCTGTGGAAATGGGAAAAAGGGAGTGAATTCCTCTGAAAGATAAATGTAGTTGTGAACAAAGAACATAGTCTTTCTCTGTGAACAAGACCATGCACAGCACCTTTCACATGCGCACTCAGCACAAGGTCGAATTCTCGGCCTTCGCATTCTGTGCCTGGGGTCTTGAACAGCACATTTGAGAAGCGAGGCAGCACAACGGAATTTCTGTTGCAGGCAGACATGGTAAGCCGTACACTTGTGGCAGTTTAAAACTTTTATATTACCACTGGCCTCATTTCACATTTAAATCAATGTCAGTCCCTGCTGCCAGCAATCCGGCAAGCGGGAACTCTGCCCCTGTCCCACCCCCTCGCGGCTGTCCCCGGGAATGATCCCTTTCGGCTGCCCCTCTCCCGCCTCCACCGCGTGGCTGCAAACCAGCGGTGACAGTTCTGTAAAGGAACGGGAAAGCAGTCCCAACACTAACATTCCCCTACCTAATTAAAAGCAGGTCACCATGGCCGACATCACCCTGATGAGGATCTCCGAGAGCGACAAAGAGAGAATGCTCCGGGAAAGCCTCCAAAGACCAGGGCCGTATGCCGCCCTGCTGTGCAGAGCAATGATCCCCGAGTACCTGATAATCTCGTGGCGCGGCAACGTGTCGTACTTCGGAGGACCCAATAAGGCCGCTCTCCCCAAGAACCTCATGCAACGGCTTTCAAGTTACCTCCAGGAGAGCTTCATCGAGATGTCCCAGGAGGATTACTGCTCTATCCCCGCACATATAGACCGCATTTTACTGTAGCTGCAGTAGCAGGGAATACACAGTAGAGCGGCTTGTGCAGGACAATCACTGAAAACCGGACATTGCTAGATTTCTTTTCAAAACTTGCACTGCCCCTTACTAAACCGTTAAGCGCCTAGGGCACACTAATCATGAACAACCCATTCTTTTAATTGTTAATATTCCTGTTTTGTTAAAAATAAATGTTTAGATGTTTACAACACTTACTGGCTGATCCTTCACCAGATTCTGTGTCCGGGGTAATGGCTGGGGACGCTTCGTAGGGGATCTCTGTAAGGGTGATGAAGAGATCCTGGCTGTCGGGGAAATCAGCGTTGTGAGATCTGCCAACTGCCTCGCCCTCCTCATCTCCTTCCTCATCTTCCCCGTCCCCTAACATGTCTGAGGAACCGGCCGTGGACAGTATCCCATCCTCAGAGTCCACGGTCACTGGTGGGGTAGTGGTGGCGGCAGCACCGAGGATGGAATGCAGTGCCTCGTAGAAACGGGATGTCTGGGGATGGGATCCGGAGCATCCGTTTGCCTCTTTGGTCTTCTGGTAGCCTTGTCTCAGCTCCTTGATTTTCACGCGGCACTGCGTTGCATCCCGGCTGTATCCTCTCTCTGCCATGTCTTTAGAGATCTTCTCGTAGATCTTTGCATTCCTTCTTTTGGATCGCAGCTCGGAAAGCACGGACTCATCGCCCCACACAGCGATGAGATCCAAGACTTCACGATCAGTCCATGCTGGGGCTCTCTTTCTATTCCCAGACTGCATGGCCATCACTGCTGGAGAGCTCTGCATCGTTGCCAGTGCTGCTGTGCTCGCCACGATGTCCAGACAGGAAATGAGATTCAAACTGGCCAGACAGGAAAAGGAATTCAAATTCAAATTTTCCCGGGGCTTTTCCTGTGTGGCTGGTCAGAGCATCCGAGCTCGCACTGCTGTCCAGAGCGTCAACAGAGTGGTGCACTGTGGGATAGCTCCCGGAGCTATTAGCGTCGATTTCCATCCACACCTAGCCTAATTCGACATGGCCATGTCGAATTTAGCGCTACTCCCCTCGTCGGGGAGGAGTACAGAAGTCGAATTAAAGAGACCTCTATGTCGAACTAAATAGCATCGCAGTGTGGACGGGTGCAGGGTTAATTCGATTTAACGGCGCTAACTTCGACATAAACGCCTAGTGTAGACCAGGCCGAGGAGAGATTAAAAAAAAAAAAAAAAAAAAAAAAAAAAACAGGGACTGTTCAGCTTGGAAAAGACACAACAGAAGGGGAAATGATAGAGGTCTATAAAATCATGAACAGTGAGGAGAAAGTGAATAAGGGTTTAATGAACTATGGGTCATGGGGTGAAATTAATAGGCAGCAGGTTTAAAACAAACATAAGGAAGCACTTCTTCACACAATGCACAGTCAACCTGGGGGACTCATTACCAGAGGATGTTGTGAAGGTCAAAAGTATAACTGGGTTCAAAAAAAAGTTAAATCAGTTCATGGAGGACAGGTCCATCAATGGCTATTAGCCAGAATGGTAAGGGACTCAACCCCATGCTCTTGGTGTCCCTAAACCTCTGACTGCTAGAAGCTGGGACTGGATGACAGGGGATGGGTCACTTGGTAAATTGCCCTGTTCTGTTCACTCCCTCTGAAGCATCCGGCACAAGCCACTGTCGGAAGACAGGATACTGGGCTATGTGAACCACTAGTCTGACCCACTATGGCTGTTATGTTCTTATTCAGCTTGTTTGGTCACTTGACCTCAAATCATTGAGCCCTTTCCAATGTGTCAAAGACTTTTTAAAGAGCGGGCACTAGTTTTCCTTATCTACACTTGGAGTTTGCACTGATGCCTGGCTAACTATGGCTGAAATCCCAAGCCACAGACCAGATCCAGCGGGTGCCCTTATGAAGTTTCTCCTCGTTCAAAAGCTTTTTAAACAGTTTTACCAGTATGCTCATAGGAAATGTCTTTCAAACCAGTAAGAGCTTTACATCCATAGACATTTTAGGCCCAGTTTTCAGGTTTATAACACTTGGCATAAGAGCCAATGGAGTGGAACAGGACACCTTACACATCCCTAATTCTGGGATTCGGGGAGGACCAGTTCAGCCCACTGCATGACCTGGAACAGTTGCATCCAGCTGCCAACAGCCAACCCATATTTGGGGCTGAAGATCTGATCCTTTAATTGCAACTCATTCTGCTTTAAGGGATCCTGGACTGGATTTATTAACAGCAGATAGGTATTGTGCCATTCCTTAAGCATTAGTGCAGGGCACTTCCCGGGCATTAATGAACACCTGTGAGCAGCTGGCATTCTAAGAGCAGCTAAGGGATCCCAGCCACTTTCAGAAAATGATTGCAGCCAAAATAATCACAAATATGAACAGACAGTGGAAAAATCCATAATTGGAGGCATTTTTGTAATCGGTCAGGTCAGTTTCAGTTGTGTACAGAGCAGCTCAAGAGAGCTATGATGGGAGGCAGTGCTGTCCTGGCTCTGCCACTTGCTTGCTGAGAGACTTTGGACAAGCCAGTTCGCTTTTATGTGCCTCCGTTTCCCCATCCATCAAATGAGGATAATGACATTCACGTCTATAGAATGGCTAAGTTCCACAGATGAAAAGTGCTACATAGGAGGATTATTGCCCAGCTCATTAACCAGTCAGATTGCTTGCATTATCTTGCCTCATCATACCCTGCTTATTGTAACATAAGGGTCTGTCACAGTGCCGACAGAGACACCGCCTTAGTGGTATAAGCAACAGGTTCAGAACACGATTTCCCGAACACCCCTAGATCCATGGGCTCAGAGCTCAGTAAAATTGCTTCAGTCTTTCATCCCTTCCAAAGTAGACAAAGTGAGTCCCGTGCAGGTCACTCCGCGATGTCCTTTCAGACGACACCGTACACAGAGATTCTGCTTGTGGCTAGATTTGGTGTCCCCCATCCCCATTGTCCTTGGCCAAAAATTCTGCTGCTCCCACTCTTATTCAGTGTGCTGCGAGATAGCTGGCTTATGGATGTAGGGCCCGACTGTGCCTCCTACAATGAAAACACCTGAGTGGGGAGGGGCAGGAACCTTTGTGGGCTACCTGGGGGGAGAGGGAGTGGGGAAAGGACTGGGATCGCACTGCCCAAACCCCACGTGGATAAAGAACTTGTCAATACACAAACCCATCCGGGGGAGG
Source organism: Chrysemys picta bellii (assembly GCF_011386835.1). NCBI lineage: Eukaryota > Metazoa > Chordata > Testudines > Emydidae > Chrysemys > Chrysemys picta. Next base: position 339,172,090 of record NC_088791.1, read on the forward strand.
CGCCATGTCTATGCACTGGTTCCTTGCCGCTTGTTGCCCTGTCCCAGTTCATTGATAACGCCACTTGCTCCAGCCCCATGGAGCCCAGGACCACAGAGCCCAACTGTCTTCAGGAAGCCCTGTAAGATTCATCTCCATGCCCAGGTTTTTCCATAAATCCCAGCTCACTTTCCCTGATCATCCCCTGGCAGCGTCCTCCACATCTCTACTCTTTTAGAATCCTGGTGTGGCGTGGGGAGAATCAGACACTGATTTCTTGCTCCTGAAGAGAAATATTGACTGAAGCTCAGTTAAAGCTTGGTGTGCATTCAAAACAGGAAGCCGATAGGCCAGATCCACTCCTGCAGAGTGGAGTGGGAGTGGGGTTGGGGGTACAAATAACACAGCCGTCCCCCAGCAGGAAGGATGCAGAGTACAAAGTCAAACTCTGCTCCATTCACCAACTTTTGACTGTTACCGGGTAGCTGGAGCGCTAATGACGCACAAATGTCCAGATTTATTGATAATTGGCCTGGAGGCAGACAACAGGGCAAGGTGCTGCAGCACATATACTAAAATTGGAACGATACAGAGAAGTGCCAGTGAGCTACAGAGAGAGAGGTTTTGTAATCATCACTACAATTGTTTGCTGTGGTAGGCAAGTAGATATGCAGCTCACTGATTGGTTACAGTTCCTGGGACAGGTGTCTCCTGCACACCTCTTGTAGGCAGGATAAAACAGGGAGGCTGAGGAGGGAGGACTTGATTCTGCATTGCCTTGCACCTTGTGCAGTTATTTGCAGCCAGACAAAGTGGGTGTACAGAGGCTAGGTAGTGTTATAAAATCCACTTTGTAGGAGTGTAAGTGATCACACAAGGGGAAAGGCTATGGTGATCAGGCCATGAACAAGTACTGGGACTGGATTACTGTATGTCAGCCTGACATCGATCCCAGGCAAGATAATGGAGCAGCTGATGAAAAGAGGGGGATGTAATTAATGTAAATCATTATGGAATATAGATCCTGTCAAACTACACTGATACCTTTTATGAGATTACAAGTTTGGTTGATTATGTCAACACTATTACCGTCAAGAAATCTAAGTACACCTCTACCTCGATATAACGCTGTCCTAGGGAGCCAAAAAATCTTACCGTGTTATAGGTGAAACCGCGTTATATCGAATTTGCTTTGATCTGCTGGAGTACGCAGCCCTGCCCCCCCGAAGCGCTGCTTTACCACGTTATATCCGAATTCGTGTTATATCGGGTCGCGTTATATCAGGGTAGAGGTGTATATAAAGGCATCCAACTTGGTACCACACAACATTTTGCTAAAAAACTAGAACAGTATGAACTTAACCTGGCACACATTAAATAGATTAAAAACTGGCTAACTGATAGGTCTCAAAATATAATTGTAAATAGGGAGTTGTCGTCGAGTGGGTGTGTTTCTAGTGGGGTCTCACAGGAATCAGTTCTTGGCCCTACTCTATTTAACATGTTTAATCAATGTCCAAGAAGAAAACCTAGAATCTTCACTAATAAAGTCCAAAGATTACATAAAAATTGGGGGAGTGGTAAGTTACAAAGAGGACGGGGAACTGATTCAGAGCATTCTGGGTCACTTAGTAAACGGGGTGCAAGCAAACAATATGTGTTTTAATATGACTAAATGTCTACATCCCGAACAAAGACTGTAGGCCACATTTATAGGATGGGGGACTCTATCCTGGGAAGCAGTGACTCTGAAAAAGATTTGGGGGTTGTGGTGGATAATCAGCTGAACATGAGCTCCCAGTGCAATGCTGGTCAAAAGAGCTAATGCGATCCTTGGAGAATCTCAAGTAGGAGCAGAGAGATTATTTTACCTCTGTATTTGGCACTTGTGCAACTGCTGGAATCCTGCGTTCAGTTCTGGTGTCCACAGTTCAGGAAGGATGCTGATAAATTGGAGAGGGACCAGAGAAAAGCTCTGAAAGTGATTAAAGGATTAGAAACCTGCCTTATAGCGATAGACTCAAGGAGCTCAATCTATTTAGCTTAACAAAGAGAAGGTTAAGAGGTGATGATTACAGTCTGTAAGTATCTACATGGGGAGCAAATATTTAATAATGGGCTTTTCAATCTAGCAGACAAAGATATAACTTGATCCAATGACTGGAAGATTAAGCTAGACAAATTCAGACTGGAAATAAGGGGTACATTTTTTTAATAGTGAGAGTAATTAACCGTTGGAACAATTTACCAATTGTTGGCGGATTCTCCAACACTGACGATTTTGAAATCAAGATTGGATGTTTTTCAGAAGTTCTGCTGTAGGAATTACTTTGGGGCAGTTCTGTGGCCTGTGCTATATGGGAGGTCAGACTAGCCGATCACAGAGCTACCTTCTTGCCTTGGAATCTATCCTCTCAACCCCCAGGTCAAGACAGAGGCACATAAGCAGGGCCATGCTGAGACACTCATACTGCCAGCAGAGCCGCCGAGAGCGGGTTCAGGCCCCGGTGAAAAATTTTTTTCAGGCCCCCCAGCAAGGGCGGGGCCCCCTTCCGGAATTTTTTCGGGCCCCCCAGCAAGGGCGGGGCCCCCTTCCGGAATTTTTTCAGGCCCCCCAGCAAGGGTGGACCGGCTAAACAGGGCCAACAAGGGGGGGGGGGGGGGGAGGGAGAGAAGCCAGGCCCCGGAACCCCTTCCAGACCGCCAGGCCCCAGTAATTTGTACCGGCTTCCCCCCCCTCTCGTCGGCCCTGACTGCCAGTGCCCATACTGAACCTGTTCTTTGCCCTTTAGTCTCCAAGGCTGACAACTTGGCATCTCTCACCAGCATTAAATCCTCTCAACTGTCTGCAGCTGAAAATATGTTTCCAGGGACCAAGGAGTGATCAGTCCTTTGATATATGGACTCTCCATTCGTTTGATTCTGCACCTCCTTGCACCTTGTGGTCACGTACATGTGTCAACCTCTTGATACCTTCACTGACCCAGCGCTCCTCGCACCCATTTATATTGCAGCTGCCGGGGGAGGGGCTGGGGGGGAGAGAAGGGGAGGCTACTCCAATGACTCTCCAGCTGAGTTAGACTCGAGAGTGACCGCTAGGCACGTCTACCTTATTGGTTCTTAAAACATAATGGCCGACTAAAAACCAACAGGGCTGTAACGCAAATACAGAAAACATAAGAAACATGGGGAAAGCGCTTATACTGGGTGTGAAAAACATGGGTTTTCTACGGTAATCCCTCTCCGCTGGCACTCTCTGAAATCAGCTCATGAAAGACAGATGGAGAACAATCACCTGACAGGCCATACTGCTTCTGGAATCACTCCAGCGAGCTAATTCTCAGGAGCACATGCTAATTAACCACTGGTTAGGAGGAATTCCAGTCTTTAATTCTAAGCACAAATTCTATGCTTCTCTCCTGAGGCTTCAAGTTTCAACTCATTTCTCATCTAAAACTGAATGTGAAGACTATGATTATCTTAAGGAGGAGTTGCATTTTCATACAAGGGCATTCACTAAAAGCATAATTGTACCCAATATAGCACAGCATACAGAACATCCTTTGACCTAACAAGCGGTGAATGGTCAATCAGCATATTCACCATCTTAGATACAGCCCCAAAACGGTCTAGCAGAGAGAGATTAAATACACTGATGCTCTCTGCACATTATCACACTCACCCAGTATCCTCAAAAGGAGAGGTTGGGCTGTGGTTAGAGGGTTTCCAATGTATTTTACTGTTTACCTGAGTAACTACATTAGGACCTCAGCGTTACGAACACCGCGGGAATGGAGGTTGTTCGTAACTCTGCAATGTCCGTCATGCTGAACAAAACGTTATGGTTGTTCTTTCAAAAATTTACAACTGAATGTTGACTTAATACAGCTTTGAAACTTTACTATGCAGAAGAAAAATGCTGCCTTCCCTTTTAGTGTTTATGTCTATACTATACTGTATTTGTTTTGGGGTTTTTTTGGTCTTTGCTGCTGCCTGAGTGCGTTTTTCCAGTTCCACCTGCAGGGTATGGTTGACTGGTCAGTTTGTAACTCTGAGGTTCTACTGTATGTATAAGGAGCCTGATCTGCACCAAGCCAATGGTGAGTTTTGCCACTGACTTTAATAGGAGCAGGATTAGGCTCAGGAAGCATAACAATGGCCCTTGAAGGGACTGTAGTCTGATCTCCTGCAATCACAGGTCATAGAATCATAGAATATCAGGGTTGGAAGGGACCTCAGGAGGTCATCTAGTCCAACCCCCTGCTCAAAGCAGGACCAATTCCCAACTAAATCATCCCAGCCAGGGCTTTGTCAAGCCGGGCCTTAAAAACCTCCAAGGAAGGAGACTCCACCACCTCCCTAGGTAACCCATTCCAATGCTTCACCACCCTCCTAGTGAAATAGTGTTTCCTAATATCCAACCTAGACCTCCCCCACTGCAACTTGAGACCATTGCTCCTTGTTCTATCATCTGCCACCACTGAGAACAGCCGAGCTCCATCCTCTTTGGAACCCCCCTTCAGGTAGTTGAAAGCAGCTATCAAATCCCCCTCATTCTTCTCTTCTGCAGACTAAACAATCCCAGTTCCCTCAGCCTCTCCTCATAAGTCATGTGCTCCAGCCCCCTAATCATTTTTGTTGCCCTCCGCTGGACTCTTTCCAATTTTTCCACATCCTTCTTGTAGTGTGGGGCCCAAAACTGGACACAGTACTCCAGATGAGGCCTCACCAATGTCGAATAAAGGGGAACGATCACGTTCCTTGATCTGCTGGCAATGCCCCCGTCTTATACAGCTCAAAATGCCGTTAGCCTTCTTGGCAACAAGAGCACACTGTTGACTCATATCCGGCTTCTAGTCCACTGTGACCCCTAGGTCCTTTTCTGCAGAACTGCTACCTAGCCATACGGTCCCTAGTCTGTAGCAGTGCATAGGATTCTTCCGTCCTAAGTGCAGGACTCTGCACTTGTCCTTGTTGAACCTCATCAGGTTTCTTTTGGCCCAATCCTCTAATTTGTCTAGGTCCCTCTGTATCCGATCCCTACCCTCCAGTGTATCTACCACGCCTCCCAGTTTAGTGTCATCTGCAAACTTGCTGAGAGTGCAGTCCACACCATCCTCCAGATCATTAATAAAGATAGTAAACAAAACCGGCCCCAGGACCGACCCTTGGGGCACTCCGCTTGAAACCAGATGCCAACTAGACATGGAGCCATTGATCACTACCCGTTGGGCCCGACGATCTAGCCAGCTTTCTATCCACCTTACAGTCCATTCATCCAGGTCAGTAATATTCACCCTGTTACCCTTCCATAGAGCCCATTATCTTATGTTTGACTAAACCAGGGGTTCTCAAACTGGGGGTTGGGACCCCTCAGGGGGTCACAAAGTAATTACATGGGGGGTCGCGAGCTCTCAGCCCCCACCCCAAACCCCGCTTTGCCTCCAGCATTTATAATGGTGTTCAATATATTAAAAAGTGTTTTTAATTTATAAGGAGGGGTTGCACTCAGAGGCCTGCTATGTGAAAGGGGTCATCAGTACAAAAGTTTGAGAACCACTGAACTAAACCATACCTTCCAGAAAGGCGGCCTTGATTTGAAGACACCAAGAGATGGAAAATCCTTCACTTCCCTTGGTAGTTTGTTCCAAAGGATGATCACGCTCACTGTTAAAAATTGTGCTTTATTTCTAATTTGAATTTATCAGCTTCCAGGCATTGGTTCTTGTTAAGCCTCTTTCTGCTAGATTAAAGAGGTCTTTCGTATGCAGTATTTCCTCCCCAGGAAATACTGACACACTAATCAAGTCAGCTCTCAGGCCTGGTTCACACTGTAGTCAGGTCAACCCACACCCCTGAGCGATATAATTAAGCTGACCTAACCCCTGGTGTAGACAGCTCTAGGACATAGCTACTGCCTCCTGAGGAGTGGATTACCTACAGAGAACCCCTCCTATTGACATAAGTAGTATCTACACCAAAGTGCAACAGTAGCCCAGCTACAGAACTGACACTGTAGGGTGTCAAGTGTAGACAATCCCCAAATTGTTTTTGTTTGTTTTGATAAACTAAACTGATTGAGCTCTTTAAGGCTTTGTCTACACTGCCAATTGAATGACAAAAGTTTTGTCATTCACAGGTGCTTAAAACCCCCACCCCACCCACCCCGAAAAACAAAACTTTTTCCATGGCAAGTGACAGTATAAGCAGCTCGTTGCCGGCAGGAGCGCTCTCCTGTTGACAGCGCGAACCCCGCTCCTAAGAAGTATTTTGTTGGCAAAAGTGCCGACAAACAGCATTTACACTGCCCGACTTTTAGCGACACGGCCGTGTCACTAAAAGCTGTGTAGTGCAGACAAAGCCTAAGACTCTCATTGCAAGGCATTTCCCCCAGCCCTTGAATCATTTTTGTGACTCTTTACTTCACCCTCTGCAATTTTTCAACATCCCTTTTAAAATGTGGCCATCAGAGCACGATTCACTATTCTAGTATCAAGCAACAGAGGGTCCTGTGGCACCTTTGAGACTAACAGAAGTATTGGGAGCATAAGCTTTCGTGGGTAAGAACCTCACTTCTTCAGATGCAAAGCTTATGCTCCCAATACTTCTGTTAGTCTCAAAGGTGCCACAGGACCCTCTGTTGCTTTTTACAGATTCAGACTAACACGGCTACCCCGCTGATACTATTCTAGTATCAGTCTCCGGAATGCCATAAACAGAGGTGAAATCACCTCCCTACTCTCATTCGCTACTCCCCTGTTAATACATCCAAGGACACTCCCTGGCCCTTTTTGCAACAGTGTCGCACTGGGAGCTCAAACTGAGTTGTTTGCCCATTGTAATCCCTAAAGCCTTATCAGAGTCACTACTTTCTGGCAAACAATCCCCCATTCTGGAGGTGTAGCCTCATTCCTTGTTCCTAGGTGCATGACCTTGCATTTGGCTGTATTTAAAAACATTTGGTTTGGTTTAGTTTACCAAGCGATCCAGATTATTCTGTATGACCGCCCTGTCCTCAGGGTCTCATTCTGAAGGGAGCTGTACAAACATGTAACAAAGGACAATCTCTGCCCTCAAAGGGCTTGCACACCCTGTAAGGGACCGATTTTGAGTTTACAGGAAACAGGAACAAGGGACGGAGAATAGCAACGCCACCCAGGGACAGACTGTGACTCAGACATAGTTTGTTCCCTGGTTCCTGTTACCCAGGGTTTTCAGAACCCACAGCAGTGGTAACTGTTTTACTTTAGGTGGTGTCAGGAATAAATTTTGGCCGTGCCTTTAAAAGACTGCTTTTAAATTAACCCTATACTATGTGGTGTTTTACTTTATTAATTTACGGTGGCTAAATGCACATAATATGGTTGCAATTGGCTTAATTACATTCTGGGGGACGTATACCCCTTAAATTTAGGTAACAGTTTCCATCTTGTTCCCAGCCAGAAATAATCTGCTACTGGCCCATACCTAGAGCAGGTCACTTCTCCCCCGCAGCAACTCAGCTGCACTTGCATTATGGGACAGAGCTGGAGGCAAGGCTCTGCCCACTCCCCCCCAGTATTAGAGACAACCACTCCCAGAGCACCCCCTCATGGCCAGGGTTGTCTCTGCCATGCCTTGACTCCATTTTCTCCTTCTTCAGGGTTTCTTAAACAAACTCCACACAATCAAAAGGAAATTAAACATTCCCCAGCTGGAGGCCCAATGTATTCAGTCCTCAGGGCCCAACCCCAGTTCAGTGTCTGTCTCCTAGTAATCCAAAATAACACAAAGTCTTTCAAAACACAACACAAACTCACACAGTCCTCCTCCCAGTTTCAGCTGGGCACAGGCCCTCCTCCCTCACAGTCTGCTTTTTCTGCCTCCCAGCCGGATTCTGTCCTTCTCCACAGACCTTTCCTACTGGTTCTTTCCCCGCTGCTCAGCAGACATTGGCACAGGACTTTCCCCTTTCTCTGCAGCCTGATTCCTCTCAGGTGGGGCTCATTCTGTGATCTGGGCTGGCTTGCCCCAGCTCGCCAGTGCTTCAGGGGCGAGCCAGCCTGTGACGCTCCCTCTCTCAGGGGGCAGTTATGATGGGTGATGCAGACAGTGGCAGCAGCCTGTCAGAAACTGCACACCAGTGATGCAGGGAAGTTTCACAGAGGAGCAAAGCAGCAGTTCATACTGGTTAATTCTAGCATTTGATCAGCGGAGCCCTCATCACTGAGGAAGAATGGCCTAGTGGCTAAGGGACTAGCTGGGGCATTGCAAGATGTAGGTTCAATTCTCTTCTCTGTCACAGGCTTCCTGTGTGACCTTAGGCAAGTCATTTAGCCTCTCTGTGCCCCAGTTCAAAATGGGGATAATAGCACTGCCCTCCCTCACAGGGGGGCGTCACAGAGTCCCCAGGCAATGATCTGGAACTGCCCCCCACAAAGCCAGTCAGGACTTTGGGGAGCCTCCTCTCCCTCGGAGCAGACCGTCTTCAGGGCAAGAAGCTCACATGGCTTCACCTTTAGCTATTTCCTTGCACGGGGGAGGGGCCCTGGCCATTTGTTGCCAGGGAGACAGAGTGTCAGTGATTTATGCACACTGGCCTTTCCCCACCACCTAGAGATTTAAGAAATGCATAGGGGAAACTGAGGCACTCACACAGTATTCAGAGGAAACATTAAGAACAGTCCCACTTAGTCACAGGGGGTTGTGAGGATAAATATACTAAAGACTGTGAAGTGCTGGTACTACAGTAATGTGATCCATATAAGTACCCCCACCCCCTTACTCCATTAGCTAGAGGTGCAACTTGTATCCATTCTCATTGTAAAAGCATCTAACGGGGGTGGGGGGGGTTGTGTGTGTTCGAAGTCTGAACCACCCAGATAGGAACATCCTCAAATCAACAATAATTATAATGATTATTCCTTGTTATCACAGTAGTGCCTGGAGGCCACAGGCCAGGACCTTGTGGTGTTAGGCAGTGTACAAACACAGAACAGAAAGACAGCCCCTGCCCACATGAATTTACAATCTAAGCTTAAGATGACAGTCACTAGGTGGGTGTGACAAGCAGATCGGATTATAAGGTAGCAGTGAGATGAGTGGCTGTAGCATAGAGTGGAATATGGATGTAGGTGACTAATGTTAGGCATATGAGTTTGAACATTTTAGCCAAAGCATTTTAAAGGTTAGGAAGCTGAGGGACTGTGACACCTCCTTCAGGCTGATCCAGCCGTCACAGCTCACCAGGTGCCTAACCATTAAAGTGCTTAGGCTAAAATGTTCAAACTCACGTGTCTAAATGTAGGTACCTGCATCCATATTTGTCACCTAAGCGGCTTGATTTTCAAAGGAGCTGATCACCTGCAGTTGAGAGGACGGATGGTCCAGTAGTTAGGGAGTTAGCCTGAGACAATTCCCTCCTGTGCCACAGACCTCCTGGGGGACCTTAGGCAAGTCACTTAGTCTCTCTGTGCCTCAGCTTCCCAGCTGCACAGCAGGCATAACAGTACTGAATTAACTTTCGAGAATACAGGCAAGTCTCATCTTATGCTGGGGTTACTTTCCGCTGTCAGCGCATAAAGCGAAAATCACGTATAGTCAAAATTACATTGAGTGTAATGGCGGGCGGAATCGCCCGTACTACAGGTACAGTATTTAAATTGTTATTTTTCTCTTTTGTTGTTGTTGTTTTTTGTTTTTGCCGACCGCGCAAAGCTGAATTCGCGCATGTTAAATGCGCATAAGAGGAGACTCGCCTGTATTGTGCAGAGAAATCCATTAAAAGATTATGAACCCCTCAGATAATGGGGACCACATAAGTACTTCAGCTAGACAGTTCCTGTTAATTCAATGGGAGCTGCTGGTGCTTGTCACCTCTGAAAATGAGGAGACTTATTTAGGTGCCTGATTTTGAACATGTGGACCTTTATCTAGAGAAAACTATTTTCTCTTGCTTATCTTCAGCATCTGCAAATACGACTCACTAAGTCCATTAACTATGCTGTGTTTGTACGGTGCAGGTACGGGATCCTGGTTCACAACTGGGGCTCGTTTGCGCTACTGCAATAATCATGAATAATAATGTGCTTAGAAAAAAAGTTACCCTAAAGTCCAGTTCTGCTCGAAAAGTGTCTACATGGAAAAGGCTCCTTCATGTGCAGCAGATCTGCTCCCTGCGTGTGTTCAGTTGCATGACCCCTCGAGGTCCCTTCCAGTCCTAGAACTATGAATCTATGAATCTGCCCACTGCATGACAAAAGTCAGAATTCACTGCATTTCAGTCTGCTTCACCCTGCAAAGCCAATACATCCCGGAGAGAGTGAGCTGGATCGTACGCCTTCTGGTTTACTAATTTTCAATCAGTTACACCAGTGCAAAGCCAAGGAAGGCAACAGGGGTGCACAGGTGTCCCCAAGGACTTATTTTGGCTCTCAGGATCTATATTGCTGGTGGTCCTGAGAAAGAAGGACCAGACCTTGCAGGGCCAGAGGTCAGACACCTATTGGAAACAGTTAACGTCTCCCATCCAAAGATCTCAATGTGTTTTACAAGCATCGTTATATGATGCTGCTCTGCCCCCGCCCCGCCCCACTCCACCCCCTCCCCAAAGCCCCCACCCTGCTCCGCCCCCATTCCCCTGAGGACTGCTGCAGGGCCGGGCCTGCACTCACTGGCAGTAGGAAGTGCAGTGACCTGGCCCCTGCTGCGCCACCGGTGAGTGCTGGGGGGGCGGTTCCCCCCTGACTCCCAAGCCAGCCCCCCCGCCACGGAGGCCTGGGGCCAGTCCCCCGCCACGGAGGCCTGGGGCCCCACACACACACCTGCAGGGGGGCTGCGTAGGGCCCCAGAATTGCTAGGGACGGCCCTGCACAGTTATACGGAAGTAAGTGTGTAGGCCGGGTAGACCTGGCCTAAGTGTTTGCATTGTAAACCTCTGTAACGGTGTAACTCACCAAACAGGAAAGACGCATTCATTAATGTAAAGGCTGGCTTCCTACTGAAGGTGTTAGGTCCTGAACACAAGAAGGCCCATTGAAACCAAATGAGCAATTGTGAAACATCAAAGGACCAAGACTTTGTTGATTGAAGAGGAGATGTGCACAAGGACTCGTCCCATCAGCTTGAACTCTGAGGGAAGGGAATAAAAATCCCTGACAAGAAGAAATAGGATCTTTATTCTTCTTGGATTCAGAGGGGCAAAGATTACTAAGGCCATTTCTACACTACGGACCTTCCAGTGGCACAGCTGTACCACTGCAGATGTGCCGCTGTAAAGTCTCCTGTATAGCTGCTCTATGTCTCCCGCTGATGTAGCACTGTCCACACCAGTGCATTTGTCGGTGAAACTTACGTCAGTCAGGGGTGTGTTTTTTCACACCCCGGGACTGACAAAAGTGTTGCCGACAAAAGTGCTAGTGTAGACATAGCCTAAATCTTGATCTACACCAGTGTTCGCTCTAATTTTTCCGACCCATGTGTGGAATGAATTTTGTTATGGGCACCAACATGGAGATGATGTGTGACACATCACCTCCATATTGGTGCCCATATCAAAATTCATGTGGCGGGGGGTTGGGGCTGAGGGGTTCGGAGTGTGGGAGGGGGCTCAGGGCTGAGGCAGAGGGCTGGGCTGTGGCGGGGTGAGGACTCTGGCTGGGGATGCGGGCTCTGGGGTGGGGCTGGGGGATGAGGGGCTCAGAGCTGGGGCAGAAGGTTGGGGTGTGAGGCGGGATGAGGGCTCCAGCTGGGGGTTCAGGCTCTGGGGCGGGGCTGGGGATGAGGGGTTTGGGGTGCAGGCTGCCCCAGATCTGGGTCTGTGGCAGAGGAATCTCTCCCCACCACAGCCCTGAGCACCTGCGCGGCATTTAATAGGCTGCTGTGTGGCCGCGCAGCTTTTTAAAACCCCAGGGATTTTTGAAATGGTTCCTCCTGTTTGCTTGATACGGAGAGCTAACGTAGCAGCTGCCCAGCTGAGCAAGCCGGCTCCACGCAGCAAACATGCTCCTGCCTAGAGTACAGGGCTTAACAAGCAGGTGCTTGGGGCGGCCAAGGGAGAGGGGCGGCACCTGCAGCAATTCGGGGGTGGCAGGTCCCTCACTCCCTCTAGGAGCGAAGGACCTGCCGCTGAACTGCCGATCGCGGCTTTTTTTTTTTTTTTCCAACTGTCGCCGCTGATCGCGATCGCAGCTTTTTTTTTTTTTTTTTTTTACTTGGGGCGGCAGAAATGCTGGAGCCGGCCCTGCCTGCACGAGATGCACACGAGATGCACACCAAAGACCTCAACCAAAGCCCTTTGCAGTCAATGGCCCTCATGAGGCGTGGGCTTGTCCAGAGTCCTGCTCACTCCATGCCCAGGCTAATGGATTGCATGGTACATTTCACTGAGGCCGCATAATTACAGACACCACCATCATCTTGCAGGAAACTGATCTGGTATCTCCAGAACCATAAACGCAGGTTCTAGCCTGTGGTGGGTTCCCAAAGCACTCTCACACTTCAAGCACTCAGAGAAGCCAACCCTCATGATATTTTCATGAGTGATGGGATTTTGACTGGGCTGGAGCCAGTGTCATGATGATGATGGAAAAAGCTCCAGATTTTTGTGAATTTGAGTCTTCTGATTGGCTGCTTGCCTCATTTGCTCCCCTCCTGGGACTGAGCAACCAATCAGAAGTGGGGCAGAAAGAGCTCTTTCTCCCTCTCTCTCTCTCTCTTCAGCAACTTGAAGCCATTCTCACAGGAGCGGAGAGCGGAGCTAAAGAGCCCAGCAGCTCAGGGCAGTTCCTCTGTTTTTCCCCTCCACCCCTGCAGCACCCAGGCTAGAAAGGGGCAGAGGTGATTGAAGGGTCCAGCCTGGCTACAATATAGACCTCCTCCGGACCTGGAAACTGTTCTCAGCGACCAGGTCCGTGGCGGCCACCGGGGGGGCAGATCTCCTCGCGGAGCCCCTGCTACACAACCCCCAGCTCTGTGTGCACGTGGCGGAGTCCCCCGCAGTGCACCAGAGGTTGGTCCTGGCAGAAGTCACCAGAGTCGGAGACCTCCTGGACTATGACCGGGGAGACTGGCTGGATCCCCTGACGCTCGCTCAGCGCATGGGGCTCTCCAGGCCTTGTACTCCCAGGCGTGTACTTCAGGAGGCGAGGGCCGCTTTGCCGCCCGCTGCTCGGGTCTACCTCGACCGGGTCCTGCACGAGGGCACGCCCCGCCCACCCTCCACCCTTGGTCCTCCGGACCTTTTCATTGGGCCCCTGCCCCATGGACCCAACCGGCCCCCCTGCCCCTTCTCCGTGAGCCAGCTGCACGACTTGCAGCCGGTTCGTTTCCAAATCGCGCCAAGGAAACATCTATACATACTCGTGCTCCACACCCTTCACTTCCTCACCCTCGTGTCCCGCCCCGATACAAAGTGGCGGGACCTCCTACCGCCTGTTAAGGGTGAGAAGCCCCAGTGGGCCAGCCTATATTCCACCCTGGTCCCGAGGCCCGCCAGGGATATCAGCTGGCGGCTCCTTCATGGGGCCATGAGCACGGGCGTGTACTTGGCGCGGTTTACCCCTGTCCCAGACACCTGTCCTTTCTGCGGCGTGAGGGAGACCCTGGCTCACGTTTACTTGGAGTGCGCCAGGTTGCAGCCCCTACACCGGCTCCTCACCAATATTATGTTGCGTTTTTGGTGGCACTTTTCCCCTCAACTTCTTATTTACGCACTCCCTATCTGTGGCCCCACGAAGTCACGGGACCTCCTGGTCAACTTCCTCTTGGCCCTGGCTAAACTGGCCATTTATAAACCAGGGAGAGGAGGTTGGCCGATGGCAGTTCCTGTGACTTTGGGGCCTGTTTCCGGTCCTCTGTCCGTTCACGTATCCGGGCAGAGTTCCTCTGGGCGGCGTCCACTGGCTCCCTTGACACCTTTGAGGAGCAGTGGGCGCTGTCCGGGGTTCTCTGCTCGGTGTCCCCGTCAGTTTCCCTTCTTTTGACCCTTTGACCACACTCCTGTCCCTGTTTTTACAGTCGTTGTCCCCCATAATCATTTGAGTTTCAGGCCCTGTGGATCCTCCCCTTAGGCTGGGGGGGGACCCTTTAGCAGTGGGCAGCTTAGGTCTGCCCACTTCCTGAACCCCAATATGTACAATGTAGACACCACTGTTATCTCACAGGAATTAAATCCAGGTTCTCCAACACAAGAAAACATAGACCACTGCCATTAGAGTGGAAGGAGACATCCTTTACCAGGGAGAAAGGAACGGGCTGCTAATCAATCAGGCAAACCACTAGAGGGAGACATGCTCACAGGCTCCAAGCCCGTCTATTGCAATTAGAGCTGTCCAAACAACTGATTTTCCAGTTCACTGGCAGTTTTGAAACACTGCGGGGAAAAAAACAAATGATTTTGGATCAAGCCAAAACAGAAATTTTTGGCAAATCAAAAAGTCAGAAAAAATAATAGTTTTGGGTCAAACAAAATGTTTTGTTTCATTTTTGGACATGGTTAGCTGGTTTTAAATGATAGCAAATGAAATGAAGGGCTAGATTCACAAGGGGACTCAGGCACTGTTCACAAAACAAGAATGGGGGTGCCCCCCTTCTACCCAAGTGTCCCTCCTCTCAGGTTACTGCTCTAATCACTAGACTATAGGGTCATCCTCATTCTCTGGCCCAATGACTATTTAATTATTTAATACAACGTGGGCCAGCTTCCACGGGAGAGATTGAGAGCACCCCCAGTCCAGAATAACCAACAGCCCTGTGGTTAGGGCAGTCACCTGAGATACAGGAGATCTGGGTACAAGTTCCTGGTCCAGTGTGGTGATCGGAACCTGGGTCTTCCACCTCCCAGGTGAGTGGCCAACCACAGGGCTATTGGGCATAAGGGTGGCAACATGACCGCCATGATTTTGTGAATGATACATAAGTCACGTTGTGAATCTAGACCCCAAAATCAACCCGCTGCATTACGGAAACGTTTGAAATGAACCGTTTTGACATTTCTCATGTTTTTCTTCAACCGAAGCAATTCACCAAAATCAACATGAATTCGTGAAACGTTTCAGTTGACCTAAATCTGCATTTGGGGGTTGGGGCAGTTTCGGCTGCAATATTTTGCCCTGCTCGAATTACAGTGGAACAGGCAGAGTGGAGTAGCAGCCCTGCCACATTCCAAGTACACATTCAAGCATCAGGCAGATGAGGTTGCACATACACTTTCAAAGAGAGATATTTCCATTCTTATTACACACACACACCACATACACACACACACACACACACACACACACACACGTGCACACACAACGCACATGACACACAGGCA
Organism: Chrysemys picta bellii; assembly: GCF_011386835.1. Lineage (NCBI taxonomy): Eukaryota > Metazoa > Chordata > Testudines > Emydidae > Chrysemys > Chrysemys picta. Next base: position 339,187,364 of record NC_088791.1, read on the forward strand.
CAGTGCCAAAAGAAAGCTGGAGAAATTGCTGCTAGCCCTTCCCCCACCAGAGTTAATTTAAAACAAAAATTGCAATGTACGTATGACATCTAAATGGATTTTAGTTAAACCAGGACAACTTGTGTGTACAGACAAGGCCATAGATATTGCAAGGGGAAGTGATACTGACAAGACTCACAGTAATGCCAGTGAATAAGGCTACACCCATCATGCAGTTTAGGCCAACGTTCTGGTTTGTGCAAAGTCCCGTGGTGGCAAATAGATATGAACACCGCACATTTCTGCTGTGAGTGTGAATGCCACTCATATGTAGAAGAGTTATATTGTGGACACTGTCAGGGTTGCTAGGCTCTCAAGAACAAATGCTGCAGGCAACTCACCAACCAAACAAATTATATTTACCTTGAGTTTTAAAATCTAGGTTACTTAACATGCTCCTGACCTTATGACCAGTAAGGCTTTGGTACATTTAATTCTTGCTAGCTACAATACAGATACTAACGCTCTGCATTTCTATACAGCTATGCTTTTCATGAAATAGCTCAAAGGAAGAAAAAACAGAAGCAGGTGCACAATGGAGGTGCGGATTACTGAAACTCAGTGGAATGAGTCTCATAACTGGAATGTCAGTATAGAGGGGTGCAGTGTACTGGAGAGATAGGAAGTGACCAAGAGGTGTAGAGGTGATGCTATTGTAATGCCGACAGACCCTGGTCATCCGGGGGGTGGGATCGAACCTACGACCGCTGAAGCTTAGTGTATGAGCCTCTACCGCATGAACTAAAAGTCACGTGGCGCTTACCAAGGCTGTAGCAGACTCATCCATCTTGCAGATGATCTAGGGGGACAGAACAGCACACCAAGCAGGCCTGGGCTACACTATCGCTAGGATTTCCAGAAGAGCCCAGCACTCAAAATTGGGGCCAGATTTTCAAAAGAGCTCAAGGCATTGGGTGCACGGAGGTGCTGAGATCTTTTGAAAATCTGTCTTTCATTTAGATGCCCAAATAAGAACTGAGCACATTTGAAAGTCTGGCCCCAAGTTGTCGGTGCTGAGCACTTGAAAGTCTGGCCCTGTGCTCCATTGAAAAGTGGGCCCCACAAGTTAGATATGTAGAAGCACCAACAGGAGACACTTTAACTAAACCACATGATCATAATGTCCTTAAAGTCATTGGGCCAGATCCTCAGGGATCTGTAAACTGGCATAGTTCCAATGGAGCTACACTGATTTACCCCCCTTGAACATCTGGCCCGATGAACCTAGGAAGCTAAGAAGAGTGGGTTGGTGACATTTTTGGAGATAGGATGCAAAGGAATAAAAAACAAAGGAAAAATGCCAGTGAGCATATGGGCTTCCCTCAAAGTCCACTGGTGCCCCTTTTCTCACGCCAGCCCACGTGGGGTCGATTAATGGCCCAGCTGCTGACCGGCACTACTTTCTCCTGGCCGTTTGAAGCATTCTCTGCCCCAGCAACCAGGCAGAGAGGAGTCTCAGCCCACCTGAGTCTTGGCTTCAGCCAGAGGCTGCAGGGAGCATGGCCCATGGTGGACACTTGAAAGGAAATTCTGATGGTTAGACAGAAAGCCAGCAATGCAGGTGTAACCCTTCTGCCAGGCCGAGTTGATAGCAGCAAGGGCCGGGTTCAGTACATAGGGGTCCCCTCCCAACAACACAACGCAAAACCGGCTCGAGCCCCCACCCAGTGACCTGGGAAAATCTTACACACACCCCTGGGCGCCTCAGAGAGGCAATACTTCCCCTCTCGCAAGCACAGAGTCTCAGTGTAGCAGAAAATCTTTAATAACATGAGGTAGACGACATCAGCATTAAATTGGGAAAACACCACAACTAGGGTTCATTGACCAAACCATGAGCAAAGACCCACCCCAGCAAATTGGGCCATGTCCTTTCCCTTTGGTTCTTGAGTCCAGCAACCCAAAAATTACCCAAAGTCCTAAAAGTCCAACAACCCAAAAGTCTCTGTCCCTGGTCAGTGCAGCCCCAGAGTTCAAAAGTTTATCTGCAGAGTTTTACACCCCAGCCTGGGTGGAAATGGGAGGGGCACCACAGGGGGTGTTAAGGAGCCCATTACGTAGTCCCAGGCTGACTGACCCACCTCTCCGTGGGGTTCTGATGCAGCCTTCACCGCGAACCATTCCGCCAGTCACTCCACTCCAGCGACCGTCCTGTGAGCCGCTCCAGCCGTCCTGCAAACTGCTCTGCTCTGCCAGCCGCTCCGCTCCACTCCACCAGCCATTTTGTGAGCCATTCCAGCCATCCCACAAACTGCACAGCTCCGCTCCACTATATAGCTTCAGCCTTCCCCCCCCAGGTAACACAGCACTCAGTGTTTTCAGCTCTTAGTAATTTTAGCTCTTTAGTGATTTCAGCTTGTAGTAGGGGAGCCTCAGTGCTGGTGCACCATTAGCCCAAAGTGAATTCAGCTCAGCAGCCTGTAACTAGACTCCAACAGGAACCAAAATTAGCTCTGCTATTGCAGGGTGGAAAGAGAAGACAGTACAATTGGCACGTCAAGCCCTCAAAAGAGGCCCATACCACCAGGTACAAATACTTATCCCCAACCTCTCTCAATTCACTGGGTTTTGGAATCCATGTCCCTTATCTAGCGGGTGCTACTTAGTTGATGGCGAGTCCCTCCATCATAAAACAGTTCCACTGTCCTTGATTCACATAATCAGGGTAAAAACACTTTATTCTTCCTGCCCCAATAACAGAGAAACTGGGGATCCCACAGCAGCCAAAGTGACCATTTGGGCTGCTGTTGTTTCATGCCAGGCGAGTGGGTGTGCCTATGCAAACAAGATCAGCCCCTGAAGTTCTTTTGCACAACTCGTCACAATTCACCACTAGATGTCAGGGTAGAGCTCATCCTGACTCTGCTTACACAGGCCTGGAGCTAGAGAAATGCTCTGAAAGCCTCAGTTTCCAGCCAGACACTGCCAGCTAGGCAGGACTGTGCCCAGCAGCAGGAGGAGAGCAAGAGAAGTGATGACAGGACAGGCCCTAGCCCAACTGAATAGCACGTAGCTCCTGTCAGAGCCAGTCCAGGTGGCCCAGCTCTTGTCTGTGCTCTAGGGGGTGCTGTTATTTTTATGATGAATGTATATATTTCTTCTGCTCTCTGTTGAGCTAGCTAGTTCTTATGTGGTCTGTATCGCCATTGCATCTGAGCACCTCCGGTAAAATAGTTTATTTGTAACTGAGTAAATGCAATTTTTCCCATTGCTCTAGGTGCAGATACCTCCATCCTTTGGCTGTATTGAGTCTTGGGGTAAATTACATTGCTGTCCAGGTTTCAGTGTGTGTGCATGTGTCATCAGCTATTGCTTATTTTAAAATAATAATAGCAATGATTCTGAAGACTCGATCCTGAGCTCTACAGGAAAAAAGTAGCGGGTGCTCAACACCCACTGGCAGCCCCACTGATCACCTCCTCCCCCTTACCCCCAGGGCCTCCTGCCTGCCGGCGGGCCCTGCCAATCAGCTCCTCCCCCTCCCTCCCAGTGCCTCTCACCCACCATGAGCAGCTGTTCAGCAGTGGGCAGGAGGTGCTGGGGGGAGGGCATAGAGCAAGGGTGGGGTGCGCTCGGGGGAGGGGGCAGAATGGGAACGGAAGAGATGGGGCAGGGTGGAGTGGGGGTGGGAAGAGGCAGGGCAGACTGGGGTCTTGGGGGAAGGGGTGGAGTGGGTAGTGGGGCCTGGTGCTGAGCAGGGGTCGATCACCCCTAGGGAAATGAGGAAGCCGGCGCCTGTGCATAGCCTTGTTAAATGGCCAACTGGGGAATCCCCAAGAAGCTAAAACTCTTAGAGGCATTGCCAGAGTTCACTGTACTCCAGCAATCACTGGCTGGTGGCTGGACCTTTGGCATGTGGCCCGGTGGCCAGCACATCCCTCGGCCCACGCCGCTTCCCGCAGCCCCCATTGGCCTGGAACAGCGAACTGCAGCCAGTGGGAGCTGCGATCGGCCGAACCTGCGGACGTGGCAGGTAAACAAAATGGCCCGGCCCGCCAAGTGGTGGGCCGCGGGCCAAAGGTTGCCGATCCCTGGTTTAGAGCCATCTCGAGGCAGCTCTAAATTGCACCCCTAGGATCAAGGAGCCACAACTGGCTCCTTTGTAGTTTCCCATCTCGACTATGCCCTAAGTGTTCATGTCGTGTTATTTACATTGTTGTTGATTTGCGTTTGTAGTTTTCTTAAACGTATTCTCTGTGCTTTTACTTTAGGCTGTGATGGCTCTCCCAGTGCATTGTTTGTTCATTTAGGAAGTACCAAAGCAGTAATCCGGGGCTCTGGGTTGTATTTTGAACACACAGTGCTTTTGGGGTGCACGCCGGCAGATCCGGGGACTTCTCAGACTTGGTGAAAATGGCTAAAATCTGACAATTAAGCCTTCAGTCCAGATCTCAGACCCAAAAGGGGCCTGATTTTCAGTAGTGCTGAGCTAATGAAAGACAGTCCCCATCAGAGTCAATGGAGTTGCAACCTCTTACACCTGCACTGAGTTTGGCCCAAAGAGACAAATAAGGGCTGTAGCAGAAGTTTGACATTAACAAGCACAGACCCAGAATACCTAACCCCAAAAGAACTTTCTAGGAGCGGAAACTCCATTATTTATGTACTTATATGGCCCTTATCACTGTAATTTCTGGGCACCTCACAATCATTAATAGATTTACTATTATCCCCATTTTGCAGCTAAGGAAACTGAGGAACAGATTAATATAAGTGTCATTCCCAAGTTGAGACCCAGAAGTCTGTAGCTGAGGTGGGAGTTGAATCCAGGTCTCCTAAAAGGCAGTCTAGTGTGCTCTCCAGTAGGGGATTACGTTTACCAAGCTATAGAACAGAAGGGGCTCCGATACCACAGTGAGGAGTAGCAGTGCAAAGCACAACACAGACAGATGGATGAATCCCCCAGGTCTGCTACAGTATGTCCAGCAGCAAATAAGACAGGGCAAAACCCCCTTTGGAAATGCACACAAAAATCAATGCTTAACAGGCATGTATTCATCTGAGACTCATCAGGAAACCAGCATCAATATTTAAACCGTCTCCAGTAAGGTCAATCGACTTGCCCTGCATTCAATCTATTTGACATGCCACAGCAGACAAAGGGTCGGAACAAAAGACCCAACCTTTCCTCCCTTCCCGTGCTTCTGCATAGCCAGAGCATAACAATGCACTGCTGGGCCATCCGATACAGGCGCGTTGCCCTGAAGTAGGCAGAGCCTCAAAAGGAGGGTAATTGCCTTTTGTACTCAGACCTCTGACAGCAACAGCAACAAAATTAATCGAATGACATATCATTTCACAATGCAGCTAGGCCTCCTTTCAGCAGAAAGCAGTCTGGCAGGCTGAACCGATCTGGGCAATATGCTTCCCTTGCTGTTGGAGCCAGCTGGTATTTCTGATCTGTTTCACCTGTTATTTATGGCAGAATGTAAAGATCCCAACTCAGATCAAGGCCCCATTGTGCTAGGCACTATGCAGGCAAAAGCATGGTAAAGGGCTCTGTAGGCTAGCGGAGAAAGGGAAAACAAGCGCCAATGGATAGAAGTAAAAGCCAGACAAATACAAATTAGAACTAAGACACATTTTTAACAGTGAGAATGATTATCCATAGGAACAAACCACCCAGGGAAGTGGTGGACTCTCCATCCCTTGATGTCTTCAGAGCTAGACGGGATGCCTTTCTGGACTAGGTGCGTCAGTCAAACACAACTCTTTGGGCTCAGTACAGGAGTGAGAAGGTTAAGTAGAGTAGCCTGTAACATGCAGGAGGTCAGACTAGCTGATTTAGTGGTTCCATACGGCCTTAAAAAATCTATGAACGCATAGTAAGAGACCATAGGCGTGCGCAGCCCATTTCATTAGGGTGTGCACCCAGGGAGCCCTGCCCTAGCCCCGCCCCTGCCCTGCCCTGCCTTAGTCCCACCCCCATCCACTCCCTCCTACTTCCTGCCCCCTGACTTCCCCCCTCAGAACCCCCAACCCCCCCTGCTCCTTGTCCCCTGACCACCCCCTCCAGAGACACGCCCCCCCAGACTCCCTGTCCCCTGACTGCCCTGACCCCTATTCACCCCCCGCCCCCTGAGAGACCCCGGGACTCCCATGCCCCATCCAATTCCCCCTGCTCCCTGACTGCCCCCTCCAGAGACCCCTGCCCCTAACCACCCCCCCCGCCGGGATCTCACCCCTTATCCAACCCCCTTGGCCCCGGACCCCTCACCATGAGCTGAGGCTCCTATCTAACCTAAACCCCTCTTGCTGCAGATTAAGCCCCTTATGTCTTGTCCTACCATCAGTGGACATGGAGAACAATTGATCTTTATAACCATCCTCTTTATAACAGCCCTTAATCTTTGAAGACTGTTATCAGGTCCCCCCTCCGGCTTCTTTCCTCAACATGTCCAGTTTTTTAACCTTTCCTTATTGGTGAGATTTTCCAAACCTTTTCTCATTTTTGTTGCTCTCCCCCGGACTCTCTCCAATTTGTCCACATCTTTCCTGAAGTGCAGCACCCAGAACTGGACCCAGTACTCCAGCTGAGGCTTCCCCTGTGCTGAGTGGAGCAGGACAATTACCGCCCGTGGCCCACCTACGACACTCCTGTGAATACACCCCAAAACGATATTGGTCTTTTTCACAACTGCATCAGAGAACCCATGTCTCTTGCTGACTCCCCAGCCTGAGCCCTGGACCACAATGCCTTCAGTAAGGAGTCCATTGCAGCCTAGGTTCTCTTTCTGTTTCATCCAGCAGCAGACTAATAGATAGCTAACTCTATCACTAAGAGTCCTGACTTTGCCATCATTACACTGAGTAGCACCAGACTCCGTGTAGCCCCCCTGATTTCAGTCTGGGTACCAGTGTCAGAAACAAGCCCTTAGCAGACAATGTTTCATCCTGAACAGTTTTCCTCAGCGTGATAATCTTTGCTTAACTCGTCAGTACAATCCAATCCACCTCCCTGACTTCTCTCGTCTTCAAGGGCCTGATCCAAAGGCAGGGTTGCCACCTCTGAGGGACAAAAACCCAGGACATCCTGAGCCCACAAATCTGGGCAGCTGGCAGTGTGTACTGAGCACCCGCGCAGACTTCCCAGACCGCCACCCCCAATAAAGAAGGATCCTGGGAAAAGCTGGACAGCTGGCAACTCTATCCAAAGCCCACTGAAGTTAACGGAAGTCTCGCCTCTGCTTTCAATGGGCTTTGGATCTGCTCCCAGGTGAAAAGAACGGATCAGGACTAATAATGGGTCACAACTTGAAGACCTATTCAGTGTTTCCTCAGTCAAGACTCTAGTGACTTCAGTAGGAGTTTGGCTTGAGCGAGGACTCTGTAAAAAACAAGGATCTCAGATTTAGCCCAACAGTAATAACTAAGATTTTGCTTTTCTACATACCCTTCATCTCAAGCCCTTTGCTAACATGAATGAACTGATCCTCACGTGACTCCTGGCAGATATTATTATTATTTATGATCTGTACTGTGCTATGAAGTAGGAGCCCCAGTCATTGCCCAGTATCCCATTGTGCTAGGCGCTGTACAAGTTGAAACACAGAGATATTACAGCCAAAATTTTTAAACTTAGGTGCTTAACTTTAAGAACTCAAATCCATATTTAGGAGCCTATGTAACTGTGGTCTGATTTTTCCTCTGACTTTAACAGGAGCTGCAAGGGCTCAGAAGCATTAAAAAGTTCTTATTCAGTTTATTATTTGTATTGTGATAGCACCCAAAGGCCCCAATGTGCTAGGTGCTGAATGGATACACAGTAAGAGCCAGTCCATGCCCTGATGAGCATATAGTCTAATGACAAGGGTGGGAGGGGAATCGGACACATAGTGATTTGTCACAAGTCATGCAGCAGGTCAGCGGAAGAGACAGAAAGTAAAAAATAAATAAATAAATAAAAAACAAAAAAAAAACCCAAGCCAAGTTTAAATTAGGCCTGGTCTACACTAAGGGGCGGCTCAATCTAAGTTATGCAACTTCAGCTACATAAATAACGTAGCTGAAGTTGACGTACTTAGACCTATTCACCGCGGTGTCTTCACTGCAGTGAGTCGACTGCTGCCGCTCCCCCGTCGACTCCGCCTGCGCCTCTCGCGGCGGTGGAGTACAGGAGTTGAAGGGAGAGCGCTCGGGGGTCGATTTATCGCATCTAGACTAGACGTGATAAATCAACCCTCGCTGGATCGATCGCTGCCCGCCGATCCGGCAGGTAGTGTAGACATACCCTTAGGTGCTTAACTCAGACCCGTTTTAAGTACCTGCTCTGTTCCTAGCCCTGTTCTTTCCAACATTCAAAGATTCCCCCTAAAGGGTAGGTTTTATTAGCATCCTTAGTAATGATTGGCCCTGTGGTGTAGTGACATCGTGTGAGACAGTCCCTGCCCTGCAGACCTCACAATCTAATTTCTAAATCAGAGTTGAACTATCACATTTGTGCCTGCAACACCCAAGTTTGCTCCTCCCACTTTTCCACTGCCCTGTTACTAAACTGAGCGGTAAGGTTACCCTATTCTTATTAGTGAACTTAGTACTGCTGGGAGGGCCTCAGTTTGCTGCCCTGGAAACCGACATCCTTTCCCCACACAGAACAGACACAACCAGGGTGGCGGCAGAACAGCTTTCCCCTCAATCTCGACCTGGAGGGATTATCTCCAAGGGTGAGAGGGTAATTCAGTCCCCATGGCACAATCAGCCCTTGACCTCTCTCCTGAGGGCTCATCTACACTGGAAACGTTCACTGGCATAGCTACATCTCTCAGGGGTGTACATCCACCCCCGCCCCCAAGAGACGTAGCTAAGCCAACCTAGCCCCCAGTGTAGACAGCGCTGGGTTGACGGAAGAATTCTCCTGTAAACCTAGCTGCCCCCTCTCGGGGAGGTGGATTAACTGAAGGGGTTCTCCACCTACTTACCAGTGTGGACCGCATAGGCAGCCCTCTCTGTGTGATGTGGGCCACATCCACACATTATAGATATTACTTGGATGGCCCTCAGGATGTCACAGGGCCCGCAGCTGTGTGCTGATTGGGCCGCAAGTGGCCCGCGGGAACCACTGAACGATGGTGGAACCCCTCCTGTCGCCACAGGGAGTGTTTGCGTTGCAGCCATGCCGCTGTTAAATTTTTAGTGTAGCCAGAGCCTAAGAGCCACAACCCAAATGCCCACCTGTCAATTCATCTGAATCAGCTGGTCTCCCTGATCATGGCTCAACTCCTCCCTCTGACTCGCCAACATTTTTCAAGCTAAACCCGACCACATGGGCCCACATCACCGGCTGCTCTGGACCGTGACATCTCCCCCAAACGCTTGCAAGTGTCCGTGTCTGGCTTGAGAAACAAACAAACAGATTCATATCGCTGTATCCCAAATGCCTCTTCTCCTCCTAGGCTCATCTTCAGCAATGACAAAGGCTCACTCAGCAGGCCGGGCTACGTAGCCCGCAGGCTGGATTACTGCACCTCCTTAAATGTCCTCTCTGGCAGGACTTGGCAATCAAGCATGTGTCAGGGAGGAAATTACGTCCTCGCATTACACCTGCCTTGACAGAGCGTCCGTCAGCCACTCCCGACACGACGGCAGATGGGGTTTAGCATTGCAGTCTTTGTTTATAGACTTCTGCAAGTGCCTTTACCAAATTACATGAACGGTCTGTCAGCCCCTGCCACAAAGGCCAGCCACGGGCCTGTCTGGACACACAGCCACAGAGGGAGCTTCTGGGACAGACTCTCTCTCGCTCCGGCCCCTGGAGTAGTGTACGAAGATTGTAAAGGAGCCACAGCGGGCTGGGGGGAAGTCCCCCACTACAGGCACAGCGTAGGGCCGTTGGAAGCAGCGGAGTGGACCCCCTCACAAGGCTGGCAGAGGGCACCGTGGGGACGAAAGAGGTGGGCGTCACAGCCTGTATGCAGCTCGGGGTGAACTGCTGTAAATCCGAGCTGCTAGAGAGTTGCTCTAACTTATTCCAGGGACTGTTTGGGCCCCCCAGAGCAGCCCAGAATCAGCACAGAGACAGGGTCACTACCATCTCGCTCTGGGCTTTGGTGATCTGTGGTACATGCTCCCTGCTTGCGCTGCTGGTCGCGCCTCAGGAGTGAAGATCTGCTGCTGAATCCTTGCCTGCCTTTAAGAGCAACTAAGGTCCTGTCTCCTTCCTCACGGGGTGCCTCTGATTGCCCTGTTCCATCTCCCATACCTGGAAAGCACGGAGCACATCCTGGCTCGCCCACAAACAGACCATTGCGTCTGGCTCTCGCCTGCCACAGTCAAAGGGAGCCAGTCCCATTAATGCACAGCAATTACAATCTGACAATGCTATGTCAAGTAAGACAAATAAGATGTGCTTCCACTAGAGAGCCAGAAGTAGTTTCTCCTGATTTCCCCCCCCCCCTTCCGCTGGGCTCTGAAGCCATTCTCTGCAGCTCCAGGAAAGGCTTTGCTAACCTGTGAGCTGGCAATACCTTCATTAATCACAGAATAATCCTTTCCATGGTAACCCAAGGATTGTGGAGTCACAAGTTAGCAAGCGTGAGACAGAGACACTGGACACAAACAGTTGGTCCAGGGAAAACAAAAAGTGATCGATGTATCTTGCCCAGAGCTACAAGGGGCAAATTAATTAGAAATAATATGATTGGGGAGCAGGTGTTGCACTTATGGAGCAGATTCTGATCTCAGCTCCACAGGTGTAAAGATAGAGGCAGTTCCTCCAAACTTACCCCTGTGGAACTGAGATCAGAAATCTCATCCTATATCATAGAATATCACAGTGTTGGAAAGGACCTCAGAAGGTCATCTAGTCTAACCCCCCAGGACCAATTTCCAGACAGATTTTTGCCCCAGATCCCTAAATGGCCCCCTTGAGGATTGAACTCACAACGCTGGGCTTAGCAGGCCAATGCTCAAACCACTGAGCTATCCCTCTCCTGCCCACATTGAACTCATTCTGCATTCACTGAATTGCTCCTGCCACAGCACAATTGTTCTAACAGTGAAATGAAAAGCTTTAAATGAAAAAGTCAATAACCTCCACTGAAAAGCCCAGATCACCAGCAGTCTATCACTGTGGACTCACAATGACTAATAAATACAATTCAGATAAAGCTATTTGGAAATCAGTGGAATTCAGAGTTTGCCATGCTACAGGTGATAACATTCCAATCCTTACCGCCCATCTACCTAGGTCCTGAAGTGGCCCTTGTTACCATAGTACCTAAGCACCTCTTAATCATGAAAGGGTTTTTTTCCTTACGCGGTAGGGAAATATTATCCCCATTTTGCAAATGGGTAATTGAGGCACAAGGTAGACATACTAAGAGACTTGCCCAAGTTCCCACAGTGAGTCAGTGGCACAGCCAGGAGCAGAACCCAGCTCTCTTAAGGCACCATCTAGTGCCTTAACCACAAGACCATGCCGCCTCTTCATAGCTGCCTTGTGACCAAGAGCACTCCAGCTGTTCCAGGGAAGCCGTGGGACCCTCACTGCAGGAACGGAGCTAGAACTGAAATCCAATACGGCCGGGCTTGATAGACTGAAGCCATGTTTTCATGGAACAGCCTTCACTAAACGGCCAAAGCCTGAATGATCAGTAGGGCTCTTTCATGGGGCGAGCTCAGAATCCTCCCCACTGAGCATGGCACCTTGGAGGCTGCAGGAGTGGCCTGGGCCTCTGCCAGCTCCCTCTGTGGAGGGTTTTGGCCAGGGGGCACCAGGAAGTCACAGATCCATTGGCTCATCCCAACTCTAAACATTCTGTCCACATGGCTTTGGAGGGAGCATTGCTCCGCGGCGGAGAGGGGGATGCAGAGCGCTCCTATGCGGTATCTCCAAAGCCTGCCCACCATGCATTACAGCCACACTACTTCCATGGCACGTAGGGCCTGAAATGGCCACAGGGCCAAGAAGACAAAGGATTTTACCCCCAAGGGACTCAGTGTAATCGGAATTGCCTTGCCATTTGTGCCTTTTACTTAGGGCAGAAGCCAACCGCTAACTGCCTGGGGTTAGGAAGAAGTTTCCCCGAATGGTAGATTATTCTATAATTGCCCATGTGAAACACTGGGACTGGCCGCGATCAGAGACAGGGTACAGAGATGGATCCACTGTGGCAATTCCCACGTTCTACAGAAGCGTTGTTGTTGGCAAGTCTGCTCATGACTCGGGATGTGAGGCCATTTTCTCTGTCGTGTCATTATTTCCAGAATCTTTGGTGTTCATCCTTCGGACAGAGGCTGGTGCTGGTGCTCCCCCTCTCACACCCACGCACAGCAGGTGGGGAGCCCGGCCCGAAAAGCAACATTCTTCTCCGCCAATGAATTCAGCCTCCTTGTTGTTATGAAGTGACCCAAGCTAAATTAAGTAGATGCATGGAAAGGACAGAGCTCTTTAATCCTTGCTGCGGAGGCAAAGCAGGACAATGCGTCCTGTACAAATATGGCTCTGAACATTTCTGGGAAGTTTTTACTTTGAGGCAGAGTTGATTTAGACCAAGACACTGGAACCGACTCACTTAGCGGTGAATTTTTAATAACTCGTTAGGTATGCGGTGTCCCGCAGCCCAACCCTACCACAAATACTTCCTTTCCCTCACACGGTGGGGACCGCTAAGGAGATTATGGAAACTGATATGTCTAAAAGAAGAAGAGAGGATTCATGGGCCTGATCCTGGTGTAATCGAAATCAGCAAACGCTCCGATATTAACAGCTCCGATGAGAGAGCCTGAATGCGCTGTATGACATGCTTGGCAAGTGCACTGACAGCTTTATTGTTAATAACGGACGAGAACCTACATTTTAAACAAAGCGTCTGAATGGGGCTGTGTTGCTTTGAAAAAGCTCTGCCCCTGATTCAAAGCCCATAATGAGGCCAGGCAGAAAAACTCCACCACGCAAACAACTGTTAAACAGTCGCAACTGCCGACTCAGACAGAGCTGGGAAACAAAAAAGCAAGCAAGCCACCCAGGAAAGTGTTAATGTATTTACCGCCTGTAGAACCAGCAGCTCTAAGAGGCTTTCCAGCAAATCCTTAGGAATCAAACAATCCAGACATCCTGTGCTGTACGGCCGCAGACCGGCACTGGTTACTGACTTACCTTAGCAGTACATGGAACCACTGTCGCCTTGAGTGCTCAGTGAATAGTCCAGGTTCCAGGGAAGCCCAGTCTGCCTGGAGAAGAGATTAACGTCCCAGGTAAATGAACAGCCCCCGTCTGGAAAGAGTTAAAGCACGGACTCTTCTCCTCGCCTGCCTGCCTCACTCTCTCCGCGCCTGCTTTGCCTACAGTACCTGGTACAGTGGAATTGCCTCCCCATTCATATTCACTGATCCTTCTTATTGAGGGGAGGAGCTGAGGAGCGATTACAGAAGTGATGCTTGGGATTGCACGGACACAGGGTGCAGCTGGAGGCCTGGATTTTAAAGGGCAAGGTGCCAGCTCCACGCCTGTCAGAACTTCTCCAGCCCAAGGGCCCGGTCCGGCTTTCCTGAACTCGCCGGGAGATTTGGATGGTGGTTTGTTTGTTTTGCAGTAGCACCACAGGATCCAGTCAAGGTCAGGGACTCCTTCTTAGTAGGGACCTAATACAATTACAGCGAGCCTTAAAAGGAGACACCAATACAAGGAATGTGCGAAGAATGCAGGATCGAGCCCCGCTTTCAATACCGGTGCAGGATTGGACCCGCTCAGCGGTCCCAGGCCGGTGAAGCTTACAGTCTAAAAAGCAGGCACCAATCCAAGCAGATGCACTGCCAGACCCACTGGGGGTGGCACAGTAGCTTATCCCATTTATCTGCGTGCTAAGAAGCTCCAACCTGCTAAAGAATTTGAAGACAATCAACTTTGTTATGACCGAGTTACTGAAAGGACAATATTTCCAAACCAGAGCGCCTAGGTTGGGCTTCCAAACTCAAACTGAGCAATGTAAACGGAAGTGGCTTCATTTACAAAGGAGGACCGGGCGCCCAGAAATCACTGGGAGCACTAGGTGCTTAGCATTGTACCTATCAAGCCATGTATATTTAGATACCTCGGTAGCAGGGTTTAGGAGCTTAACCTCAGGCACCCAGGTTTGAACATTTTGGCCTCAGCTTGTAAATGCATACGAATAAATTTAATACCTAGAAACTAGGGCTGTCAAGCGATTAAAAAAATAATCGCGATTAATCGCGTGATTAAAAAAACTAATCTATTAAACAATAATAGAACACCATTTATTTAAATATTTTGGGTGTTTTCTACATTTTCAAATAGCTTGATTTCAATTACAACACAGAATACAAAGTGTACAGTGCTCACTTTATATTTATTTTTGATTACAAATACTTGCACTGTAATAAACAAAAGAAGTAGTATTTTTCAATTCACCTCATACAAGTATTGTAGTGCAATCTCTTTATCATGAAAGTTGAACTTACAAATGTAGAATTATGTACAAAAAAAAATCTCTAGTATTGTAGTGCAATCTCTATTGTGAAAGTGCAATTTACTAATGTAGATTTTTTTGTTACATAACTGCACTCAAAAATAAAACAATGTAAAACTTCAGAGCCTACAAGTCCACTCAGTCCTTCTTCTCATTCAGCCAATCACTCAGACAAACAAGTTTGTTTACATTTGCAGGAGATAATGCTGTCTGCTTCTTATTTACAATGTCACCTGAAAGTGAGAACAGGCATTTGCATGGCACTGTTGTAGCCGGCGTCGCAAGATATTTAAGTGTCAGATGATGTTTTCTGACCTGTGTCACACAAGATGATCTAATGGGCCACAAGTATCAAAGGGGTAGCCGTGTTAGTCTAGATCTGTAAAAGCAGCAAAGAAGAGGGCCTCATCCTCCCGGATTGAACTAACCTCGTTTTCTCTAGCCTTACTCACTCTTGCTTGCATATTTATACCTGCCCCTGCAAATTTCCACTACATGCATCCTAAGAAGTGGGTATTCACCCACGAAAGCTCATGCGCCTATACGTCTGTTAGTCTATAAGGTGCCACAGGACTCTTTGCTGCTAATGGGCCGCAAAACTCTATGAGGTAGTGGCAACACTTCAAGAATGAAGCCAAGTCACAAGTGATGTTGATGCCCCGGCCTGAGATTCTGCCAAGGAACCTGCTTGTCAGAAAGTGCTGAGGCCCCACCTGCTGGAAATCAGCCCCCTTTAGGGTGTCTCTCCGGGCACCCGAGAACCCAGGGTCCCCCAAATCACTAGGGACTTTTTGTGAACTTTGGCCTGAATGCATAACACCTGCAGGGAGGGAAATGGGGGAGGCAATGGATTTGGAAAGAGGGCTTGGGGATAGCAAACACGACGACAGCTGGGTGTACCCAGACCCTCTCTGGCTCAGGCTGAGGAAGGCAGCCTGGGCCGCACAGCATTAACATACAGGATCCTGCCTATGCTCTGGTCTGAAGTGAGCCACCCTGGACTGGATTGCTGACTACGATGCACAGCAGGGAGAGGAGTGCATGGACTCTGGCATAGAAAGGGTTACACACGCTAGGAAATGTGGGGGCATGAGCCAGGTCCTCCTCAGGGGTCACGCTTCACTGAGCAGAGATTCCCCTTCCCTGCAAACCTTCCAGTCTGTTACCTGCCTAGCTCCCACCTCCTGTCTCCAGTGACCACAGTGACCGCTAGTGATGACAGCTGGAGCCCTGCTGTCTGATGTGCCAGACACCCCGCCTCAGCTGTATGTGCAGCACCATGTCCGGAGCCCCCAGGCACCCCCCTTGCATGCCTGTGAAATACTCAGTGTGTGTGAGATCACGTCTCCCTCTAGTGGCGAGGACCAGGAACTATCACAGCCGGCACACACCCAAGAGTTACTCCAGGGGAGGAGGGAGGTCTGTGGTTTTGGTGCAGAAGGTCTCAGAAGGTCTTGCTGATGACCCGTGTTCTCGGCATCTGGCCATGGCCTTCTACAGCTGGTCGGGGAATAACCGTGTGAAGCAGTCGCAGCTTCTGCTATGTTAGCCTGAGCCTTCTGCCTCTCCAATTACCCCCTCAGGTCAAAACCGGGTCTCTCCCATGGTGTGTGGGGGGGTGTCCTTGTAACCCACTGGTCAGGAGGTGCTAGATATTGTCCTGGGTGCCCGATCCAGAGAGGGTATGAGTCTGTCACAGACCCCAGTTGGAGATGCTGGCTCTTTAAGTCAAGCTGTGGAGACTCATGCGTTTAACTCTGGAGGTTCCCCAGTTCAATCCTGGTGCTGGCCAAAATGGTGGCTGTTATGCCTTACAAAGGGCTAGGCATTAAACTCCTGCTGGTGCCTTTTCCCCTTCTGGAGTGGGCTGGCGGTTGTGCCATCACTCACTCCCCTGGCAGGGCCGGCTACGTGATGAATTGGCCAGTGTCTCTCCCATCCCCACCTCCATCGGAGAGGAGAAGGTGTGAAGATGGAACTGCAGAAGGGGGCCATGCAACAGCGCCCACTCCACCACCTCCAGTGTGGCCCAGGGACCGGCAGGGGCACTGAGCGTTTCTCGGAGTGTGACAGCTGGGGAGCTGCCGGGTGGAAAAGCAAAGAGACGAGCACGGGGTGGAGGAGGATTTCTGGAGAGCCTTGGCGGGGATCGCTTTGCCTCTCATGACGCAGGGCTGGCTGATAGTGGGAAAGAATCACAGTCTCTTTCCTCCGGTACTGAACAAGGAACTCTACTAGAATAAAGAAAACAGTATCATCCCTCAAGTCACTGCGTCTCGCTCTTTGTTTCACTGTGGAGCTTCTGCCTAGACCCCTCCCCCTCCTGCCTGGCTTCCTGATGGTGTAAAGGAATGGTACCCCTGTCACAAACGCCACCGTTCGCCACCAGAGGGACCGTCCATGTTCATCTAGTCTGACCTGTATAACGCAGGCCAAAGATGCTCGGCCCTTTCCACTCAGCAGCTCCCGCTGACCTGGGTGGGAGTGGGGTTGTGTGGAAAGGAGGACAGGATTTGGCCTGTAACGTACAGCGCTTTGTGCAGATCCACATGGCTAACGTTGAGGGAGAGGGGGCACGGCATGATCAGCCCCCAGGGAAAGGCCCCACCTTGCTCGGGGAATTAGTCAGTAGCATCCAACCGGCTTGCAATGTGCCTGAAGACAGCAGCTGGCGCTCTCCCACGGACTTACCACCGATTTCCCCCATGTGCACTCCAGGATCTAGAGCCTGGCGTACGAGTGTGGCTGGAAAGAAGCAGCGCAAAGACCCTCTGCCTTGGACAGCGACCACTCAGCACAAAGAGAAGAACAGGAGTACTTGTGGCACCTTAGAGACTAACAAATTTATTAGAGCATAAGCTTTCGTGGACTACAGCCCACTTCTTCGGATGCACAGCCTCCCGCAACCCTTGAGTCACTAGCTAACCCCCAACTATTTAATGCCTGGGGCACTGGCCAAATCAGGGTTCCAACTGGGCCCCTAGAAGGTGCAGTACTAGGACCAGGGACTTGGCTGAGATTCTTGCCATCAATTAATTTCAATGGGCCCTGTCTTTTTGTCGGGAGCCCCTCGATCCATGCAGCCTGGCTCTGCTCCGGGCTGGATTAATGTTTGGCATGTGCCTCGGGCCCAAATTCATGCAGGGAGCCCAACCTGAGCGGCACAGCGCCCCATGCACCAGGTCACGACACCGCTCATTCACATTTGGCCTCTGTCATGATGAGTGAGCAGGCCAAATTGGCCAGGCCAAACCTGAGTGGGCAATAGGCCAGCGCTACCCCTCCTCGTTGCTGCCGTGGGGCCGGCTCCTGCACCAGAGCTCCCCCCGGTGGCCTGACCAGCCTTGCCCCACTTCCAGCAGCCTGGCCCCCTCTGCTCTGCCTCGCTCGGCGACAGCCCCAAGGCCTGCTCCAGGGATGGGAAGCTGCGGAGGGTTCCTGCATGGGGGAGCCGGCCAGGAGAGCACCGTGGGGGTGGGAGGTGGACACAAGGGGGATAACAGGGCAGTGTCTGTGCAGCAGGAGCCAGTGGCCGGGTCGCTGGAACAATTTGTATAGTGGGGGTGCTGAGAGCCACTGAACCAAATTGTTATCCCTGTGTATGATGGAAACCACTTCAAGCCAAGTATCAGAGGGGTAGCTGTGTTAGTCTGAATCTGTAAAAAGCAACAGAGGGTCCTGTGGCACCTTTAAGACTAACAGAAGTATTGGAGCATAAGCTTTCGTGGGTGAATGCCCACTTCATCAGACGCAAGTAATGGACATTTCCAGAGGCAGGTATAAATCACTATGGAGATAACGAGGTTGGTTCAATCAGGGAGGGTGATTGATTCAAGCCAGGGGGTGCAGCAGCAACCCCAGCACCACCTAGTTCCAGCACCTATGCCAGTGGTTGAGTAGCCCGGATAGGAGGGGGTTAACTAAGCAACAGCTGAACAGCAGGAGCAGGTCCTGAGTTAAGAGATCACTCGTGCAGCTGTGCTGGTCAGGACCAGGCTAATATAAATGCACCCACAGTGTGGGAGCATCTCCATTAATTGTGCCTAGCCCCAGGGATGGGTTAAGCCAGGCCTGGCTATGACGACACGTTCGCCTCCCCCTCTGGCAGTTCCCTCTCACTCCCTCCCTTGTGCTGGGGACCAGAAGGGGGGCAGGGGAACCAGGCTCTCAGGCCAGGAGCTGTATTGTGGCTGGCAGTGGGGAACAACAGAGCCCCACAAACAAAAGGCACAACAGCGCCACCTTGTGGACTTGGGCTACAATCCTTCCCTCCATGCAGTTGCTAATACAGATCGCAGTGGGAGTTTTGCACACATCAAGGAAACATCAGTCCATTTACCTCTTGTTAAATATCAGTGAATTGTGATCCTCAGCAGGTTCTTTTAACTCACAAGCAAGGTCCTAAGTGGCTGTTGTCTAACTGATCTGCCCTCTCCCTCCTCAGTGGTGAAATTCCCCACTGTGCAGAGAGACCTTTGCAACAGTTAAATCTCTCTTAAGACCTATTTTAAAGGGTTGAGAAGGGGATAAATAGTGCCTAGGTCTCGTGCTGGCTCTGCACTGGAGTGAATTTCACTCTGTAATCCCAGGCAAAGATTAGCAAAATCAGCCGGTGTGGGGAAGGCTAGGGAGGTACAAGGGACAGCAGCTGTGGCAGGATGGAAACAAGAAAACTGACCAGTCCTTGTTTTCACCTCCTTCCATGATCTGATGCATGTTTCACTCCAAAGCAGGGGGCCTTTCAGTGCTTAGTAATGCCATCCCTGTGTGCAGAGTTGTACAGTGCTGTGGGACCCTTTGGAAAGAAATGTCCTATATTTATGTAATACTACACGGTACACGTTATCCAAAGCCGCCTAAGCACAACACACCCTTTACAGAATGATTACAAGCAAAGTGTTACCAAGTGACATAAGGATCATTTTGCCTGCCACTGA
Organism: Chrysemys picta bellii; assembly: GCF_011386835.1. Classification (NCBI taxonomy): domain Eukaryota; kingdom Metazoa; phylum Chordata; order Testudines; family Emydidae; genus Chrysemys; species Chrysemys picta. The sequence goes on from NC_088791.1 coordinate 339,206,766, forward strand.
AATGCAGCCACCTCTGGGGCGGAACACAGCAGCTCTTCAACAGCACACATCAACAATGCACAACTGTTCAGGGCAGGCAGGGAAGAATACTGCACCCAGTTACATGACAAGGAAATATTCAGTTAGGAAACTGACAACGGGCTGGGGAAAGTCTAACGTTAGCGGCTGAACGCCAGTCTCCCAGATCACAGGCATTCGTGCGGTTACACCCCGTCCCAACTCTCCCTGCTCTGATGGTTTAAAGCATTAGAAACACTGGGCTACACTGTGCACAGGTGAGACGTGGGCCCTCAGGCGACTTTCCCCATCCCTTGGGACCCTGCACAGGGCCCAGCCCTAGGCAGGTTGGTGAATGCACAGACTGTGCTACTGCAATGCCAACACTGGCATGAGGCACCCCCCTAAGAGGGTGAAAGTGCGGTCATGGCTCCTCCCCTCTCCCCCAATGTGCTGGCAGGCTGGCCAGGAAGAACCATGCTGCTCCTGGCTGAAGCCCTCCTGGAGCTGTGGGAGGCTGCACTGGTGCAGGGGTGGGACAGAACTGACAAGGTATCACGTGAAGGCTCAGCCCCAGAAACCTCAGCTCAGAGACCAGCCTTTGCAGGTCCCAGCATTTGCAAAAGGCGAAGAGCAGCAGGTGCAAAGGGGGCCAGCCTCTGCCCGAGCAGGGCCCCTGGCAGCTCTGAATTGCCAAAGGCATCTCACGGGGACATTTATTTTCAGCGCTTCCACCATGGACATGCACACACGGCTCTCCGGCCACAACTGTGTGGGCCTTGTGAGGAGGGATGGCACCTCTGGGGTGAATTAGGAAGCTTGAGTCCCTCTTCTGGAGGGGGGCTGAGGATGTGCCCAAGCCCATTGTTCTCAGGAGTGGGAGAAGTCTCCCCTGCAGGCCCAGGGGTGAGGAGGAGTGTGGTTTTAGGCACAGCTGCTCCCTTCTGTTTCCTCCTTTCCCACTCGTCCCATAAAGGGCTGGCCAGCCAGTCTGCTAGAGGAGGTTAGTGCCTGATCCCAGCAGCCTCCTTCCCTTCCTGCAGGCAGAGTTCTGAGAGTGGCCATAAAGCCCCAGCTCCAACTCCCACAGAGCTGCCCCCCTCTAGCAGCAGCCCCCCACCCAACCTTCTGCCCTCCATCAGGCCCTTCCAGCATCAATTCTGGAGGCTCGGTGGTAGTAACAAGGCTGCAGAATATAGCACTGCACAGATTCAGAGGCTCCACTGGTGGCCTCTCCCACCCTAGAACAGCTCAGAATTAGGGCACAAAAGGGGAGCACGGAACAGAATCTCACACATCATGTGGGGGCAGGGATCCATTGCCATTGGAATGCTGCTTGTCTGGCGTGAGAAAAGGAGTAACCTTCAGCCACCGCAACTCACACGACTCCCTCTTACCCGGACCCGATCCACGGAATGTGTGTTCTCCAGCACGTCTGTCTGTGCCGTGGCTGACTGTCTTTCAGGAGGAGAAGAGTTCTAGGGCCTGGAAAGCAACACCCTGACACCATGTGGCTAGTGGCCAGGTACACCGCGTAAGGGTTTGCTCTCAGATGAGAAGGATGCTTCCCAAATATAGTCCTCCCCGCACACTCCCTTTCCCTGTTGAGTGAATGTTTATTAGTGTAATCGGGTGCGCATGCCAGTAGCTGTTTACTGACTTCCCCTTAAGATCACGCCCATGACTTGGTTTGAATTAAAAGCTGGCAGAGAAATCAATTTGAAATGGAAGTTTATTGAAAAGAATCTAAAACGGAATAACCCAATCCATACAGTAGCCCTTGGGTTTGAGAAAGGGTTTTGGAAGACCATGATATTTGGAACTGAGGGTGTTCAAATAAAATATATGCAATTTATTTATAGAAGGTACAATCTCTACGATTTTGGCTTTTTTTTTTTTTTTTTTTTTAACTGCATGTTTGGACTGCTCTTTGATCTGGTACAGCATGACACTTGGATGCTTTGGGTATACAAAGACATTCTCCCAGCCCATTTTAACACATACACGCCACAAAGTTTTATGTAATAAAGTGCAATACTGGATTCTTTGTGAGGAATGAAATAATTGATGGAAATAGCAGGCATTAAATCAAAGACAGCTCCTAGACCAACTAGGCTGACTGTAAAGTGCTGATCTGTCCCCCCAAAATCAAACAAAACTAATTTAATTAAAAACTTCTTTTCATTTTACTGAAGCGGAAAAGACAGCAACATTTACAATGGAATGTCAATAACTCCCCTCCCAAATCTGCTTTAAAAATAAAAAAGATCCAAATAAATGAATGATGTAAGAAAAGATTCTTCCGTGGAGGGGGAATAAAGCCTACGTCTATCATTTTGTTTCTTAAGAGAAAGAAAAACTGACCTAAAAGGATTACAAATATTAAGACATTTTGGTCCTGATACAATATGATGAAATTAAAAAGGCTGTAAAAACTCATCTGTCCTGTCATTATGGCTTGCTTGCCTATAAGAAATAGACAAGATAGTCTGTGTATTGTGTGACTCCCTAGGAGCTAGTTCAGTGGTCCCCAAATTTTCTCAATTGTATCTCCCTCTCCCCCCCCCCCCTCAGGGGGACAGGAGGTGAGTGGGGCAGGACAGGGGAAAGGGAGCTGTGCTCCAGAGGCGGGGGGGGGGGGGGAGGAGGGGTGAGTGGGACAGGACAGGGGAGCCACACTCTGGAGGTGGGGGGGGTGTGTGTGAGTGGGGCAGGATGGGGGAGGGGAAACCGTGCTCTGGAAGTGGGGGGTGAGTAGGGCTGGATGGGGGAGGGGGAGCCACGCTCTGGAGGTGGGGGGAGGTGACTGGGGCAGGATGGGGGAGGGGGAGCCACGCTCTGGAGGTGGGGGGGGTGAGTGGGGCGGGATGGGGGAGGGGGAGCCACGCTCTGGAGATGGGGGGAGGTGACTGGGGCAGGACGGGGGAGGGGGAGCCACGCTCTGGAGGTGGGGGGAGGTGACTGGGGCAGGACGGGGGAGGGGGAGCCACGCTCTGGAGGTGGGGGGGTGACTGGGGCGGGGTGGGGGAGCCACGCTCTGGAGGTGGGGGGGGTGAGTGGGGCGGGACGGGGGAGGGGGAGCCAAGCTCTGGAGGTGGGGGGAGGTGACTGGGGCAGGATGGGGTAGGGGGAGCTATGCTCCAGAGTTAGGGGGGTGACTGGGGCAGGGCGGGGAAGGGGTAGCCATGCTCAGGGCAGGGAGCCATCCCTGAGTGCTCCTCTCAGCTCCAGCAGCAGCAGCACCTGCTGCTCTTCCTGCCTCCGGTGGTAGAGGCCAGTTACTGCGAGTAACCAGACAGTGTCCGGGCAGCTGGACCTGGGGCTGGAGCAAAGCTGGGGGCAGAACGGGGCTGGGTGGCGCTCCCTCCCTACCCCCTGGGGGGCTGGCCCAGCCTCCACCACACACCCCCAGATGTTCCTCTGCACCCCCCTAGGGGGGCACACCCCACAGTCTGGGGACCACTAAACTAGTTAAAGGGGTCAAATTGGCTATTCCATTTCCTCCTCTCCCAATTACCAATGAAAGACGGGGGTTGATACTTGGCAAGGTAGACCACACACAGCTGAAAGTGAGACAGCTGGCACCGGGTGGTACAGCCATAATCTCTGCCGGGTAAGGTGGGCCACTGCCCAAGGAGGATGGGATTCACTGTTTTGGAAAGACTGTGGACATTTTCCCATGTTTTCTCCTTCCAGCTGCTCTACAGCCAGTGTACAAACCTGGGCCCACTACGCAGACAAACTTCCATACGCAGACAAACTTCCATGTACATTTACACCACCTGTTATCCACTTTCCTCAGATGCCTCCACAGATGTGTGATTAAAGGAGACTTCAGTGACGATGAATTTCCATACGGTTGTCTAAAACCAAGCAGGTAGATTGAAAAGGCATATTGCTTGGTGGGACCAACCTGCCCATCTCTGGGGGTGCGCGACATCCCCATGTAAACAAACAGCATCAGGGCATCCCACTCTGGCTGTCACAGAATGTACCATAGGCCCAGTGCTTTCACACCAGCACGAACCACTATAGTATTGGCTACAAATGATGCCTCGTGTGAGTAAAAGAATCATTTTGGTTCCCCAAAAGGCACCTTGTTGAACGTTGAAAACATAAGACTGGCCCCTTTAAGTGTGATGCATGCATAGTTGCAGGCAGTATATATACTATATATATTTTATATTCACATATATGGCTCGAGAAGAAGAGTCCTTGAGAAGCTAGACATTGGTGAGTTTGCTACTGCTGAGCAATCTCACAGCAATGCTTCCTGAAATGCCATTGGATTTTTTGTTCCCCTTATCTTGGAGCTGAAGGGTTTGCTGTGACAGACGGTCATCGGGGTCACCAGTTAGGGCCACCTGGCCCAGGAACTCGTCACTTATAATGTTATGGTTCCAGACCTAGAGAAACAAAACACAAAATGACAAGGAGTCCGGGGGCACGTTGAAGACTAACAGATTTATTTGGCCATAAGCTTTCGTGGGTAAAAAAACCCACTTCTTCAGATGCACCACAAAATGGGTGCTGTTCCTGTTGGGCCACATGCGGGTTTTCTGCTGCAACCTATTCTGCACGTACAAATGTCCGTACAGGGTATATGGGATGCCTTTATCATTCTAGTTTTGCTGTTATTGATTAGTTCTCTTGCAGTAGCACCGAGAGGCCCCAGATGAGATCAGGGCCATATTGTGCTGGGTGCTGTACATACAAGAAGCGAGACAGTCCCTGAGCTGAACAGCTTACAGTCTAAATAGACCAAACAGACAAAGGGTGGGAGAAAGGAAGTATTGTTATAAATGGGGACCTGGGACACAAAGAGACGAAGTGACTTGCCCAAGGGTGCACAGGAAACCTGTGGCCAGATCTCCTGGAACTTAACCTCTAGACCAGCCTCTCTCTGCAGCTGGTGAATCTTGATCTTCCTCCACTTTTGAAATGGTCACTGGGCTAATCATTTTCCTGGGTGGATGAGTGGACTTTTTAACCCTTGTCACTGGTCATACAGAGGGTATTTTAATAATGACGTGATGACTTGTGTCCTTGCCTCTCCCAGGATTAAATACACACCTCCTCTGATCCCTGCGGGCTGGGGTCAGAACGACAGCATGGAAGCGTGTAAGTGACTACATGAACTGAAAGGCAGTGGAGAACCAGACCCCACATTCCTTTTGTTTTTAGGGCTCCCTTAAGAGGCTATACTTGATGTGAAAAGTATCTGTAGTACCTCATAATGAGCCAACTCCTGAAGCCCTTACTGAGTTCTTACTGAATCCAAACTTGGGCAAACTCCCATTGACTTTAGTGGGAATTAGACCAATGAAGAGCTTAGTAAAAAGGCTTGACAATTTGTCCATTAGTACCTGCACATTGTCTAAAGCACCATACCTCCTTAAGCCCACATTTCTGGTTAAGAACCTGACAAATTAATACTTTTCACTTAACACGTTAAATAATTGAGCCTCACAATGAAGAATGGTCAAGTATGAGCATCACTGTTAGACAGGGAAACTGAGTCACAAAGTATTTTGATGAAATAGCCAATGGTGCCCTGCAGATCAGGGAATAGAACCTGTGTCCTGCTGGCTCCCCACAGATTGGCCTTTTAGTCACCTGCACAATGATGGGCTGTCCTGCCTTCTTGCGATAGAAGAGACCTTTCACATCAAACTCTGGAGCCTGGGTGTTTTTCTGCACTGGAGATCGAATTTTGTTCCCTTCGCACTTTATGATCACATATGGGTCTGCTCCTGGGGAGAGGAAAGAGAATTTACCTCCTGCCACAGCTAATGTCATTCCTCCTAGCCCTTGATTGGGTCACTCCTGACAGTGGGTATTATAGTCTATAACCCACAAATGGCAGCAGGAAATCAAGCAAACTCTGTAAATGGGGACAATGATGCTTGCCCACCTACGCATTGTCCTTTGAGATCTACAAACGTCCAGGGGCCAAGGCTCATTTGCATTATGCGTGATGTCACCCCGGATGTGGGCTAGCGGCTGAGCAAACCAGCTGAAGGTGGTTCCCAAACAGTGAAGTGACAATATCACTGTAACATACAAGCCCAGATGTTCCAAACTGACTGGTGATTTTGGGTGCCCAGCTTGAAACACTCTGAAGAAGCCTGATTTTCAGACAACGGGTGCTCAGCACATTCTGAAAATCAGGGCCCTTTCAGGTGTCTCCTGCTGGACCCTCCAAATCACTAGCTGC